>NW_026526721.1:18501254-19081254 GCF_024362965.1 Panthera pardus
TCGCTGACCGCTGGGTATTACAAGTTTATTTACGCCGGTTTCTTCTTCCTCATCTATATCCAGTTGAATAGCAGTATTTCAACTGATTTCCGCCTTTACTGAGTGTCTATACCATGCAGATGCTGTGTGGTATTTTCGCATACATTATGAGAAATCATCCTACACAGCAGATTCAGCTTGGATATCCCCCTTCCTCTCTCCTGTTTAAACACACTTTGTTTTTTTTAGAGCACTTTTAGGTTTACAGAAAATTTGAGCAGCGAGTAGAAAGAACGCCCCCCTCCCCTCTTTCCCCCTACCCCCACACTTCCTCTGTTGTTAACGTCTTTATTAGTATAGTACCTCTGGCCCAATATTGATACATTAGTGATAAAGTACATAGTTTATATTAGAGTTCACTTCTTGTGTCGTACAGTTGTGTTGGTTTTGACAAACGCATGTGTCCTGTGTTCACTGCGACCGTATCTTACAGAGCCTGCTCTAAAAAATCCCCTATGCTCTGCCTGCTCATCCCTCCCTTCTTCACCCCGACCGCCACCCCCACCAGGAACCACTCCGTAATTTTGCCTTTTCCAGAAAAGCATTTAGTCGGACTCATGGAATAGCATTCTTGCAACCGTGTGAACTAAGAAGCGCTGTGCCCAAGGGGCAGAACGCTGTAGACCTAGTGAGCTAGGATTCCCACATACACCTGCTGGCTTCCAGCCTTGTGTGTGTGTTGTTTGCCCCGAGGGCCACATTACCTCCAAAATCACTACCGTCCTTTGTTGTCGCTTCCCCCCTCCCCTTTCTGAAATTTGTTTAAATGACTGTCACCGTTGTTTCCATCTCCTGCTGCAGTGAGGACAAAGTAGTAGAAGTAGCCGAGGAAGAAGAGGGGGCTGACGTCGAGGACGAAGAGGCCGAGGATGACGAGGATGACGAAGATGGTGATGAGGTGGAGGAAGAGGCGGAAGAACCCTATGAAGAGGCCACCGAGCGAACCACCAGCATCGCCACGACCACCACCACCACCACGGAGTCTGTGGAAGAGGTGGTGCGAGGTAATGCGCTGTTTGTTGGGATTTCCTCCGTCAGGGAAAAGGAAAGCCTCGTGCCCGCTCCCCAGCCCAGCACCACCGCCGTCCCCAACCAAAAATAAGATGCACAATTACAGGTCTTAACGCTTGTGAAGCTCTCTTTGGCTTAACCAGCAGTCCAACAATTCATTTCAAATGATGTCAAGTCCCGATGATACGCACTGTTCCGCTTGGCACACGCCAGCTTGTTGTGCAAAACTCCAGCCGACCAGGTGCGATCTCACTCGGCTGAGGCTGAGTTAGGTGACCTGGTTGGCACGTCCCTGGCAGTGGGTGTTTAGTACGGTCTTATTACCTGTTGTCTCTTTCACCACTTGAACTATGAGCATCTCGAGGGCAAGGACTGGCTTTTACTTATCATGCAGAGTGCCTGCTTTGTAGAAACTTCTAGATAAATCTTAGGCGAGTGAGTAGTTGGAAGCAAATGCCATTGAACGACAACTTTTGGTGGGGTATCACATTACTTGTGGCTGTGAAATGTAACGGGGATGATTTTTGTGTTGTCTTTACACTGTTTTACTGGGGGAGGTGGCACAGGGCCTTCTTTGAGAGATAGATGTTGTGTTAATATCTTAAGACTTTCTTTTTTGGTACTTAATTAATGCTCCTATTAAGAATGTTGTGACACGAATGAACTAACAGACTTCCTTTTTTGTCTCCCTGAAACGAAAGCAAGGGTTGAGTTTACACTGAACAACCAAATGTCATGATAGCAACTAGTGAATTGTAGGGTTGTGTTTCTTAAAGGGGATGCCTTTGTTTTGCAAATAGTGAAAGATGGTCCTAGAATGAGATCCAGTGACTATGGATGGATGGAGTTTTAATGTATTCAAATACTTTTAAAGTCCGCCACAAATGCTACAATATTGTAAGTTTTCCTCTCACTTTTTATTAAGGTAAAATGAGTTTAGCGCTGTTGTTAAATTGGAGCTTAAAATGGGTTAGTTTCTCTGCCTTAAGTAGATTCCTAATGACCGCTGTAATATCTTCTTTCCTTCACTGCAAATTATCTTTAATTTACATATAATTTACATATAAAATTCACTCATTTTAAGTGTATTAGTGTATAAATCAGTGGCTTTAATAAATTTACCAAATTAAGCAACCACCCTCATAATCCAGTCTTAGAACATTGTCATCATCCCGATAAGATCCCTCACACCCATTCAGTTAATCCTTGCTGTCACCGCCAGCCCCCAGCAACAACCAATGTACTTTACGTCTCTACAGATTTGCTTTTTCTAGACATTTAATGTAAGTGGGATCATACATGCTCTTTTGTGTCTGGCTTCTTTCACTTAAAATAGTGTTTTTGAAGCTCTGGGTTTCTTTACCTTGTAGCTTTTAAGAAAGACTGACATTATTCTGGGGCGCCTGGGCGGCTTAGTCAGTTAAGCGCCAACTTCGGCTCAGGTCATGATCTCAGGGTTCACGAGTTCAAACCCCGCGTCGGGCTGTGCTCTGACAGCTCAGAGCCTGGAGCCTGCTTCGGGATTCTGTGTCTCCCTCTCTGTCTGCCTCTTCCCTCACACTCTGTCTCTCTCAAAAATAAGTAAACATTAAAAAAAATTTTCTTTAAATAAAACACTCAGACTTAACTGAAAATTCATTGAAAGAGTCACATATTCTTTAAAAAATGTAGCAGAAAATAGATTGCTTAACTTTATCATTCTCTGCTTAATGATACCTTCTTATTATATTTAGCACATAAGGGCTTCTGTAAGTAGATCTATATTTAAGTAAATGCAGGTTTTATTTGAGCCGCTGCTTTCTCAAAACTCCAGACATCCTTTCCTGGAATGTTCTTCGTGTACCTCTTAGGATCACCTGTGGCAGAACTGACTAAATGAACTTGTTAGCTTCTCTTTTCCTAGAAAAGAAAAGAGGGATTTTTTCGGAGCTTCTCTTCTTGAAACCTAAGAAGACTACAAATTACTGCAGTTAGTATTCTGCAGTGACTCTGACTTTTTCAGGGTCTCCACCGGGGTAGCTATTTACATAATAATGTCCGTCTACTCAACATTGGTTTTTGGGGGGGTGCCTTTTGGGTACAAGCCATTTTGCTGGGCTTGGTGAATCATAGGATGAGAACACACGGGATAGCCGGCCCTCATGGATGTTAAAATCTCGTAGGAAATTTACATCAAAGAAACACAGAGAGTCATCTGTGTTAAAAAGCAGGAGCCCAGAACCTACTTCAAAGAGTAAGAGATTGATCAGAGAAGGATCTATGGAAGGAGATGGAAGTGGAAAGGCTCATGGCAGCGCTACCAACGGATTTTATTTTGGCGTACCTTAGAGTCCGTGGGGATAGCAAAACAGATTTGCCCCGGGAGGGTACATGGCAAGTCTGGGAGACAAGGGTAGTCTGATTTAAACTAGAGCAGATGTCTTAGATAAGAGAGTTACGGGGAATTCGGTTGGGGCTAAAATGTGGAGACCTTCAGTGCCAGGCCGGCAAGCATGAGCATGAGCTGACGGGGATCACTTCTGCCACGTGCGGAGAAATTTTCTGGTAGAAACAGTGAAGGGATTTTGTTGTGATGTTGCTGCCATGAGGAGATAGGGGAACAGGGAGTAACACAATGCATGCAGTGTAATGAGAAAATACCACGTAAACTTTTGCCGATATTCCAAACCAACAGAATTCCCTTGAGATAATACGGTCTTATTATGTTCTGAATAAGAGAGAGAAGTCTCTTGAGATAATGGGGTCTTGTTATGTTCTGAACAAGTCCAGATCTTTTGCCTGAGGTTTTCTCTCGATGTAGCGTTATTAGCTAAGATCAAACCAGAGGGGGACGTAGGTTGCAATATTTTCTGTAGGAGGACAAAGGCGATTAAATGATTGGTTTTAAATCTCCAAGCAAGAGACTTTTTTTGGTGTATTGGGTCCATGTCAGAGAGTTTGCTGAATTCCCAGCTAACTCCAACAGAGAAGTAGAAGTTTAAACGGTTAATGTTAAAGGGGCCAGCTGCAGAGAGCTCATTCCCTCCTGGTCACTGGTGTAGGTGAGTTATGGTTCTTCCCTGAGGAAGAACAACGGTAATGCCATACGTGATGGCTGACTTTGTACAACTCTGCTTCAAAGTAGCCCAGCTCCTGTGCTGAAAATAAAAACCACAAGTGACTTGCAAGGAAGAGATATTGAAAAGAGGCTCACAATACAGTTGTCACTGGTAATGTTTCAGTGCCTGAGAGAAAATGTGATTCACACCTATACTTAATAAGAAAACTGTTTCTTCATTACCAACATACTGCTACTAATACGATTCCTTAACGTGCTTCGTAACAAAAACTCAATCCCTTTGTAACCTGTTTAAATTTGAAAGAAATAACTAGGGGGAAGGAAAGTCTAAGACGCTTCGACATGGTCATCAAATTTTCAGCTATTTTGTATTAGAATCAATGATGCTGAAGTGGAAGATGTCAGTTCTAACTCTGTTAGCAATTCCAGAGGAAAAAGTGAACACACTACCGTATCCATCTGGCTTTAGGATTTATTGGTTTAGGTGCTTAAGGAAAACTTGGATATTGATCCAGTGGAATAAGCCAATACCAATTTGAGTGAAACCACAGTATATTTAGACTCTTGCTCCTAATTTTCTTTGATTTGAGAAGGAATAACACTTCATGAACCCAAGACGTCAGGGCGATTTCTGACTCACTCATGGATTCTAAACTGGTTGGACATTGGTATTATAGGGGCACCTGCGTGGCTCAGTTGGTTAAGTGTCTGACTAGATTTCAGCTCAGGTCATGATCCCACAAGCCCCACGTCAGGCTCTGCCCTAACAGAGCATGGAGCCTGCTTGGGATTCTCTCCCTCTCTCTCTCTCTCTCTCTCTCGCTCTCTCTCTCGCTCGCTCTCTCTCCCTCTCCCTCTCTCTCTCACTCTCTCTCTCTACCTCTCCCTCTCCCTCTCTCCCTCCTTCTCTCCCTCCCCCTCTGTCTGCCGCTTCCCTCAATACACTCACTCTCTCTCTCTCAAAATAAATAAATAAATAAACTTTAAAAAAGCAATTGTTTCAGGGCACCTGGGTGGCTCAGTCAGTTAAGCGTCCGACTTCGGCTCTGGTCACGATCTCACAGTTTGTGAGTTCAAGCCCTGCATCGGGCTCTGTGCGGACAGCTCAGAGCCTGGAGCCTGCTTCAGATTCTGTGTCTCCCTCTCTCTCTGGCCCTTCCCCTCTCTCTCTCTCTGTCTCTCTCAAAAATAAATAAACATTAAAAAAAATTTTTTTAAAAAGCAATTGTTTCTATCTTTTAATCCTTGTGACAGTGCTGTGTGGTAGAAATCTCATTTCTCCATTTACAACTAAGACAACTAAGGCCTAGAAAAAAAAATTTTTTTAATTGCCCATGGTCACAAAGGTGAGAGGCATGAAGGCAACACTGAGATCCAAGTGGACCAGGGTATTTCTACTACATTAATGTCAAAATTTTCTTTTTCCTTTTCCTCTTGTTTACAAATACTATTTCAGTTTAACCTGTACTCCCTGGTAGATGTGGATCCCTTTTCTGTAGTCTTGTATTCATCCTATAATATTTCACATGGAACACTTCCTAAATTTTAGAATTATTATTTAGATACTAATAATAATAATCGGGGCACCCGGGTGGCTCAGTTGGTTAGGCATTGAACTCATGATCTGGGCTTAGGTCGCGAGCTCGGTGAGATCAGGTCCCGAGTCAGGTTCTGTGCTGACACTTCCCAGCCTGCTTGTGATTCTCTGTCTCTCTCTGCCCCTCCCCCACTTGTTCTCTCTTTCTCTCTCTAAATAAATTAACATAAAAATATTTTAAAAATAACAAAAAACACTGTGATAAGTAATAATAATAATAATAATCAGGGATCAGCAAACTATGACCATGGGGCCATATGGCCAGTTACCTATTTCCTAATACAAAGGTTTTCTTAGGGCACAGCCAATCCCCTTTGTTTATATACTGTCTGTAGCTGCTTTCATGCTACAGGTGAATATTTGCAAGAAAACGCCATATGGCCTTCTAAACTGGAAGTGTTTACTGTCTGGGTCCTTACAGAAAACTGAAGAAACTGGTTATTAGAAAAGTATGAGGGAGTTTTTTTTTATTTCAAATAGTACTTTCATTAAGGTAGTTTTATTAAGTTTAGTGGCAGACTGCTATGGTGTTTAATAGAGAATTTTTAATGATTTCGTGGCCTTGGGCTGGTTAAGTAACATGTGAGTCTATTTTCATGGGTATGGTATAGACACTGATAGGACGTTCCATGTGTGTTGAACAAATTACTTTGGACAATCCATGTTGAGCATTTACTATAATGCCTGGCACATTGTAAGTATTTGGTTTCTTTTAGAAACACAGGCTGCCTTCGGGCACCTGGGGGGGGGCTCAGTCGGTTATGCATCTGTTGGTTTCAGCTCAGGTCACGATCTCACGGTTCATGAGTTCGAGCCCTGCGTCGGGCTCCACGCTGACAGTGGGGAACCTGTTTGGGATTCTCTCTCTCTCCCTCTTTCTCTGCCCCTCGCCTGTTCACGCTTGCGTGCACGCACTCTCTCTGTCTCTGTCTCTCTCTCTCTCTCTCAAAATAAATAAACTTATTAAAAAAAATTAAAACAGCACAGGCTGCCCAGAATCAAATCCCAGTTCTACCACCTAACCATGTAGATTTGTATCAGTCAGGGAATCTGTAAGTCACGCTGCTTCTGTACGTCATTTTAATTGTTTTGGGAAGATTCAATGAAATACAATCTATGAGCAACATTTAGCACAGTTCTGGTAGACAGTAAGGGTTCAATTAACCCAAAGTGCTATAGCTGTCTTGATTATAAGCATTATTCTGATTTTTCAGAGAACTAATGTTTACTACTAATTAGGAATGACCAAGGTAAACCAACAGACTGGTTTTTTAATAATAAAAAACATAAATGTGATACATCCACATCTATCGGTATAATACAGGTGGTATTCATAGACACATGTTAAGAATAATGAGCAACTTAAACTCAGTTTCTTGGTTAAAATTTTAAGATTTTTTTGTTTTGTTTATTTCGAGAGAGTGAGAGAGAGAGCAAGCGTAGAGGAGGGGCAAAGAGAGAGAGAGGGAGAGAGAGGAAAGAGGATCCCAAGCAGCCTCCATGCTGTCAGCACCAAGCCTAATGCGGGGCTTGAACCCACAAACCGTGAGATCATGACCTGAGCCGAGATCGAACGTTGGCCGCTTAACTGACTGAGCCACCCAGCTGCCCTTGTTTAAAATAGTTTTTAGGAATATACATTGTATATTAAAATACCTGCAGTTAAAGTTTATGTCTAGGTGACGATTAAACCCAGATACTATTAAATGCTACTGCATTTCAAGATAGTGTTTCGCTTCTTGCGGGTATTTTGAACCTCTTGGAAGTTCATCTATTAAATGGACCAAGACACAGATACAGGTAGCTCTTTAAGCATCGCAGATTGATGAGGTTAAAAAGTTTGATCTCGTGTTGCTTGCCTTGGGCTAGATGACCGAACGCCACAGAATTATAAAATCTTTCTTCTCCCTCTCCTAGCCATTAACCTGGGAGTAGCGCGATGTGATTTACTGCTGTATGTTGTACCAGCATCAACCCTCACATTTAACTCACTCACATTTAACTTTTCACAGAATTTGGGGGAAAACTGAACCGAACTGGCACACATGAAAATGTGTTCACATACTCTTGTCAGAAGCCTCGTGGCAGCGTGCTGCCCAAAACTGAAAATAAAGCTCCAGTTTGTATTTGGGAACAAGGCAAAGGGATAACGGCTCCTCCCTTTCCTGGAAGCCTTTACCTCAGTGTTAATGACTAAGGGCAAGCAAGATCCACCCCTGTTCCCGGACCAGAACGTAGCATCCTTCCTAACGATGTCAAGAGAACCCGTGTTGGCCCTGGGCCATAGATGTGACAGGTGGCAGCCTGTTAGTTTGTGCCCATGGCATGGCAGCCATTGATTTTGAGGTATTAGGTATATCCTTTGATAGAGGCAGAGGGAAGCATGGCTTTGACACCTTCTTTCCATATTGCTTGATAGTCCTGATTCAGAGAGCCCAGTCAGGTAGTTTGGTTAAAATGTGACAGTGAGGAACACAGTCATATAAAAAATTGTGTGTGTGTGCAGACATAACTTTCTATTTTTTAATAACAAATTTATTGAGATATGATTTGCCTAATCGTAAAGTACAGAATTCAGTGGTCTTAGTATATTCACATAGGAAATGTTTTTGAACTTCATTTTGCTTGGTATTTCACATGACTAGTAGTGCTCATGGCCAGCACTTTCCATCTTGCATTTCTACCCTGTGTGTATAAAGACGCCATGTCAGAGGGGCGCCTGGGCGGCTCGGTCAGTTAAGCATCTGACTCTTGATTTCAGCTCAGGTCATAATCTCACGATTTGTGAGTTCAAGCCCTGCGTCAGACTCTGTACTTATCAGCACGGAGTCTGCCTGAGATTCTCTCTCTACCCCTCCCCCGCTCATGCGTGCCCTCCCTCCCTCCATCTCTTTCTCTCTCTCTCCCTCTCTCTCTCTCTCTCTCTCTCAAAAGTAAACAAATGAGGGGCGCCTGGGTGGCGCAGTCGGTTAAGCGTCCAACTTCAGCTCAGGTCACGATATCACGGTCCGTGAGTTCGAGCCCCGCGTCGGGCTCTGGGCTGATGGCTCAGAGCCTGGAGCCTGCTTCCGATTCTGTGTCTCCCTCTCTCTCTGCCCCTCCCCCGTTCATGCTCTGTCTCTCTCTGTCTCAAAAATAAATAAACGTTAAAAAAATTTTTTTTTTTAAAAAGTAAACAAATGAACTTTAAAAAAAAAAGATTCAATGTTAGAATAATGGACATAATAAGCCAAAGGTATTTTAATGCAATTATGTTTAACTCTATTAAAAATAAATATTTTCATTCTAGTTCAGTTAAAATCCAGAAACCTGATCTTTCTCATGTTTTTCCCCAAATCAGTTGCTGTTCAAAAAATATACAAATGCCTCAGATACAACAATTGCATATATCTCCACAACGTGAAGTTTGCAATTAAAAAAATCAAGGGGCACCTGGGTGGCTCAGTCGGTTAAGCGTCCGATTCTTTGGCTCAGGTCATGATCTCACAGTTGGTGAGTTTGAGTCCCATGTCAGCCTCCACACTCAGCATGAGAGCCTGCTTGGGATTCATTCTGTCCCTCTCCTTCAGTCCCTGCTCGCTCGCTCTCAAAATAAACATTTTTTAAAAAATCAACCCTAATAAAAGAAATCCAGCAAATGAGAGGAAACTTCATTTAAACACCATGTCGTTTCCAGAGGCACTGCCTTTTAGTGGTCCATACGCCTCCCTGAGGAGGGTCTCAGATTCCACTGGCAGATCCCAGAATTGGGGGTTTTCATGGAAATCTGTAGTTCCCTTGTAGACAGATGCTTTCTGGACTTTGTAAGCAGGGTGGGTTACACCTCTTTCTCTCAACCATGAACCATTTTGCCCTTCTGACACTTCATTGCTGATTTCCAGCCACCCTTCCAACGTCTGACCTGTTAGGATTTTGTTAAAAGTGTGAGAAATCAAGGTGAGGTGAGGCTGATATTCAGGAAAACCCTTCAGCCTTCCAGACAGCAAAAAAAAGCCCAAATTTTAAAAAGTAAGACACTCCCGGGGCACCTGGCTGGCTTGCTCTGAAAAGCATGTGACTCTTGATCTCGGGTGGTGATTTCGAGCCCCACATTGGGTGTAAAGATGACTAAAAAAATAAGTCAGTAAATGTTAAAAAAAATATAAAAATATGAAAATTAAGAGAGTCTTGAAATGGAAAAAGGAGTTTTGAACAGAAGACTGGTAAAGCTGCACTGTGTTTAGTTTATAATGGTAAGACTGTTCAGGTATTTAACTGTGAGGACAGGGTTATCTCTCTTTTTCTTGAATTTATTTATGTTCTTGTTAGATATAATTTCTGAGACAGAATATGAAAGTATCACAGACTAGAGACAAATTTTGTGTCTTGCATGCAAGCTCGAATTCCTAATGTTTCATGCTAGAAGCATAGAAAGCCCTTGCTGGGCAGTCTCATGACTAAATCCATTCTGGAATTTTTTTTTTTTTTTAAGTTTTTGGGGTTTTTTAAAATATTTATTTATTTTTGAGAGAGACACAGAGCGTGAACGGGGAAGGGGCAGAGAGAGAGGGAGACACAGACCCGAAGCAGGCTCCAGGCTCCGAGCTGTCAGCACAGGCACCAATGCGGGGCCCGAACCCACAAACTGCAAGATCATGACCTGAGCTGAAGTCGGACGCTTAACCAACCAAGCCACCCAGGTGCCCCTGGAATTGTTTTTTTAATTTATTTATTTATTTTGAGAGAGAGCGCGCGCACAAGCAGGGAAGGGGCAGAGAGAGAGGGAGAGACGGAATCCCAAGCAGGTTCCACACTGTCAGTGCAGAGCCCCACATGGGGCTCGAACTCATGAACCGTGAGATCATGACCTGAGCCAATGTCAAGAGTCAGATGCTTACCCGACTGAGCCACCCAGGTGCCCCTGTCCTGAAATTCAATGCCGGTTGTTAGGCCAGATTTGTGAGGTGTCAGTGACTGTTGCTTATTATCCCCCCCAGTCTCAGGATTGGGCACAATTACTAAAATGCCACGTGAAATCTTCTGGTAGTAGGTTGGACTGAGGCAGGACTTTTCAGCCACAGCATTAACAGTGTTTGGGGCCCGATGGTTCTTTGTTGGTACTCTTCTGCTCATTTTAGGATGTTCAGTAGCACCATCCCTCCCACCTGGTACCAGTAACACCCCCCAGCTGTGACAGCTCCAACTGTCTCTAGGCATTGCTGGATGTGTCGTGGGAGGGGATGGTTGGGGACAGATACTCTCTGGTTGCAGACCACTGGGCTGTGCTCCTGAGATCTACAGTGATGCCCAGCGTTAAATCTATCTGAGCAGAGAAACTCCCCTGCAATATCGTGTCTCGTCTTAATGCCAGCCGTAACCCTTCGCTCGGCACTTTGCACATCCGTAGGTAGTCGGTGCAGAATAAGCAAACAGAACCTATGCTAAAACAAAGAGGGTAAATATTCATTTATAAGGTGAAAACAGATATTTGAGATGTAGTGTAGTTTCATAGCTTAGAGACAAGTCACAAAATATTTTTTAAATACTACGTATGCACATTTGCCATATAGGCAGTGAGAGATGGAGAAAAACTGCCTTCCTCACTTTGTTTTATATTCTTCCAAAAGCAGTTTGCTCTCCCCTGGTGCACTGTTTTAAAATCGCAAATGGGTGGGTAGCAATCAGAGACACGTGTTCTCAGCTGGAGGCTGCCCAGCCTTCCTGCTGGGCTCTGTGACAAGAGACCAGCTAAAATGGCAAGGTGGACACGCTCAGTCTCCTCCAGAAAAGAGCCTGAAACAGCAGGACCATCCTCCAACCTCTGCCTCGCTTATCCTGGAGCATCCTTCTTGAAGGAAGAACAACGCCTACATAATAACCCTTTCTTTAAGGAGAGGTGCTACAAAGAAAGTAAATTTCAAGTCTCCTTCGTTGTGTCTTTATTTGTCTAAATAAAAATAATAGCTGTGATATTTCTGGTGTTCTGGCATGTTCCAAGAACATCACTTCCATTCAGATTTCGGAGAAGTGTAAGTTCTCATAGACTTAAATGTAAGTATGGTAGTTATTATCTCAGTATTGGATTTAAGGCACACGTATTGAAACTCTGTCAAAGAAATATGTATCTCTAACATATTTAAGTTTTTGAGATACAGCATATTTGAATTTTACAGCTCTACTAAAATATGTCCTATTCCTCTTCTCCCAAATAGATGTGGACTTCTTTTTGTAAGCCAAAACCTACGCTGCCTTTTACTGATCCTCCCCCTCTTGGTCATTTTGGAAAGTGATTGGGTCTTACATGCCTGGCTTTGACATTTCAACGGCTCATAAGAGGTGTAGGGTGGATCACGCTGCTTTCTCAAACATTAACGTCCATTTGGGTCACTGAGGCATTTGCTACACGTGGATTCGGAGACAGGGTTCTGGAGTGGATCCCGAGTCCCGGGTATGCTGGCCCAGCGGATCATGGACGGCACTTCGAGGGATAGTTTCTAGTAGCAATTCATGCCCCCCCCCCCCCGTCCTTTGCAGTTGTAGGAGATTGAGACAGGGAATAAGAAACGGAAAGGGAAAACTATCCTTATCTTTCTCTTTCATGCAAAGTGTGAAAGAACCCTGATGTGTCTTCCCGCTGAGCAGCTTTGTAAAAATTCAGCTTTCAAAGACCAAGCAAATTAGAAGAGTCTTACTATCTTCCTCCATGTACCTGTGACAAGTATCACTTGTGCCCTTCTTTCCTCTCATTGGTGTGGTGTGGACAACTGCTAGCCCGTAAAAGATAATTCAAGGGTACAGGAATCTGGTGAGCCACAGCCACTGGTAGCTTGAAATACCCATGGCGGGACTGTTCACACCGTGGACATCATTGAACATTATAAATCACACTCCCCCACCCCCCACTGGAGATAACCAGTTTCCCAGCATACCCTGCCATTCCTGTCAGTGAGAATAATCGCTTTGCCTTGTTTCCAGCAGAGGACACGGCATCTTATCTTATTCGGAGTTTGGAGCTTCTTGTAATACTGTGTTGCACTTCTACACAGCTTAGTGAAAAACAGGTTTATTCCCATAACAAAGTGGAAACAAAGGACTCGGGAAAAGTCCCAGTGGTGCCCTCTTGTGAATGCTTGCCAGCACGTCACCACGAGAAGACTGATGGGTCTAAATACTTACAAATGGATCGCCTTGAGGTGGTGGCATTTTATAAAAATACTCTCTCCTCATGGAGAGATGTGAGAATTGGGTCAGGTGTAAATGGAGTGACAGGTGTATTGGGTAGCCTCAGAGAATCGACACAATTTGGTAAAGGGCCGGTCAACCACAGATACCTTGTAGAGACTTCCGTGACACCCGTCATTTCATACTGAGTCTGTGAGTTCATTACCTCGCACAGCTGTTCCCATCATTTGCTTATCTGGTCCAACCCGTATTTGGGGCTTAAGTGAGATTTCTAATAAGACGTTCATTCAGCCTTGCTTACCTGTATCTATATGTCTCTATTTAATAAAATATGATTACTATATAATAAATACCCAGTCATTTATTGCCCTGATCAGAATTATTTTCTGTTGGGCAGGTTTTCTGATAACTACTTGCTAATTGCAGGCACATTATAAAATCTCCTTTTAATTAAAAGTACATATACCGGGGCGCCTGGGTGGCCCAGTCAGTTAAGCATCCGACTTTAGCTCAAGTCATGATCTCACAGTTTGTGAATTTGAGCCCCACGATGGGCTCTATGCTAACAGCTCAGAGCCTGGAGCCTGCTTTGGATTGTGTGTTTCCCTCTGCCCCTCCCCTGCTTGCGCTCTGTCTCTGTCTCTCTCTCAAAAATAAACGTTAAAAAGAAAAAAAAAGAAAGTACGTGTATCTATTGTTGCAAAAAACACACTCTTAAAAAATAATTGTTTTTCTAGTACGTTGACTTTCTAAAATTTTTCTTAGAAGAGTTCAACACAGATGTGGCCACTTTATTCTTCAACAGAATATGAGATGTGTTGCAATAACTTAGGCTCACAAAGTTGCACCCTAGAGCGATGTTTAGAATTGCAAGGACAAATGAAGCTGAAGAGTAGCTATTCTAAACTTATCATTTGCATTTAGAACATAAGGAGATTCCGTAAAAACAGGTCTCCTGCCCTGCATAGCTGTGATGGGGGGGGGGGGGGGCGGTCTGTGGCAGACAAGTACAAGAAGACACATTTTGGTACTCTTAAGAGGTCTAAAATGGGAGGATAGCTATGAGTTACAGAGCCGTGATGAGTTTTGTTGCCTATGCTCCTGGGGTCATGCCATGGGGGAGAGGCATTCGAGTGCCAGCTTCAACCACAACGGAGGCTCAGAGGACACCGTTGTCTGGGAGTCTTGTTGGAATTAGTACAGCCTGAGGAAGAGGTTAATGATGAATACTGTCATGTCTTAGAAACAAGAAAGAAAGAGCATGTCACATGAACATGTACAGATTGGTGAGGGGAATGCAGAAGAGAGAGCCTGTAGGTATTTCTTACAACTGACAGGGAGAGAAACTAAGGTCCGTGAGTGGAGACAGCTTAATGGCTGTGGTTTGCCAGGGACCCCACATCTGGGGCATGTGGCTTTTAGCTCTGTAGCCCAGAAGCTGCTTTGTCAGTAGCTCAGAGGTGATCAGACTCTCTCCCCTCCCGAAGCTGTTTGACCCTTTATAAGTATGAATACCAGTTCTTTAATTTGTGGGGGATAAATCAGATTGCCAAGGGGGTGGGAAACTTGTGTGAATGGATTGGCAGATTTTCATCAGACAGGAGAGCTCTGTGCAGAAATCAAATTGAAAACACATCATGGCTTCACAAGGATGGACTTTTAAAGCAGCAGTTGAATGGGAAGACCTTAGTGACGGTGCCATGGAGCTTGATGCTCCCAGAGCCAGATATTTCCATCCGAAAACCACCTAAAGAGAGCCAGAAGTACCTTAGATATCTGTTACGCTGGCGTTTCTCCTGCACAGTGTTTGACCTCCACCTTCTGAGCTCAGTGCTGACCGTCCTTCCCTACTCTGTTGACGTCATCATGATGGTGGTAACTTCTGGTTTTGCTATCACCTCTTTGTCTCAATAGGAAAGAGCTTTAAGTGGTGTGTATAAGCAAGTTAAATAGTAGTTCTCTTTTACATAGACCTTGTCGATCTTTATCTTTGAGTGAATGGTCAGTCTGTTAAATATTCCTACTTTGGAAGCTCTGAACTCTGCATGACTTTTATCTTTTAGAAGGATGCTTTTCCTTGGTATGACAGTAAAATTAATAATCAAGACATCTGTGTGTGCTAAGGCATCAGCAGGCTCTCTAGAAGCCTAGCTAGGGCAAGACATAAACTCAGAGGGAGAACTGTTTTCCCTTTAAAAAAATGGAATACACGTGGGAGGTAAGGTTCCTATTCTACTCACGATAACTTTACAAATGGAATCAGATAAGTTATTGTGCTTGTATCAATCAAGGATCATGAAATTGATCTTGGGGAGGGTGGCCAAGCATGCTGACAGGTAAGATATATTTTCATGTAAGAGCATACGTGGTGTGTGTTAACAAATCAGAATTGATTGACTTTGTTTTGTTGTTTGGGGCATTATTGTCCAAGGGACGGATTAATGAAAAATCAAAAATTATATTTTACTAGAGTTAATATAACTGGCTGTCAATCCCATTTACAGATGTTGACATACGTTTTCAAATATGGTCAGTGGACAGGCTGGTTCTCTGGAAACTGGATCACATTCGAAGTATATTTATTTTATACTTTATAATTTTTTAATGAAATTTAATATTTATTTTATACTTTATAATTATTTTATACTTTGAGTCAAGGCTGTTCTTCGTGAAGGAAAACAGTCAGATGTTCGTGAGAAGACAACGTTCTTTGCATCGTAAACAGACACAACCCTTTTACCTTTAAAGCTGACTGGAGGTTCCTTGAGAAATTTGTTTCTTACCGGGAAGAAATGTTTCCGCGTGCAGACCCTTTGGGGCACTTGCTATCAATCTAAAAGCAGCTACCAGATGTGCTCACGTTCTAGCAGGAATCCTTTCATTCCTACTGAGCCACTCATTAAACCAGATGAGAATGCACTGCTTTGTTTCAGAGGGAATTCTAACCTCCTGGCTGGAGATTAAAGTCCTCGGTACATGTTTGGCAGAGGCCGCCCAATAATCCCAGCCCCGGTGACCCCCCCCCGGGGGGTGGGGGTGGGGGATGAGTAAGGTGTAAGAAAAGTAAACATGCACGCGAACAGCGAGCAGGTGCCTTTTCATGCTAAATGTGGTTCCCCACGTCTCCTCTGATTAGAGGTGTGCTCTGAACAAGCCGAGACGGGGCCATGCCGCGCAATGATCTCCCGCTGGTACTTTGATGTGACCGAAGGCAAGTGCGCCCCGTTCTTTTACGGCGGATGTGGCGGGAACCGAAACAACTTTGACACAGAGGAGTACTGCATGGCCGTGTGCGGCAGCGTCAGTAAGTGGACCTTCCCCGAGCCTGGCCACCTCTCGTCTTTTCTCGCCACTGACTCTGCTCTTCGTAACAGATTGGTTTTCCTGGTTCTTGGGAGTGGGTCTGTCGCTGCCACTAACCACGTTTCTGTCCCCTTCTCTAATTGCCCGGCGTCTCCTCCCGTATGTTCGATCCCGAGCACCCATCTCCGTCTTTCTCTAATAAAGCATGGCCGCGGGTGTGTTCCCTTCCCAGCTGTGGTGCCTCCGTCTTGCGGTCTCTAGGGACTTCTCTCGAGTGCCCCTCTTGAAGCCACGCCGGAGTCGCTGTGTTGTCTTCTCGACTGTCTGTGCAAACGGATACTTGTGTGTTTGTCTGTGCACATGCGTGTTCAGGTCTATGCATGTGCAGTACATGTGCAAGTAAGGTTTCCCGCCGGAAGCCTGGCGGGTGCGGCTTCGTTTGCACTGGCAAAAGGCGCACTGCTGTGATGAGCACCTTTAAGCTGTTTTGTAACGTGTGACTTTTATCGCGGCCGCAGAGAATGTGCTTGAATGGAGCATACGCACGTCGAATCCAGAAGACAGAAAGGGCCCCAGGGGCCTCTGAGCTCACACACGGACGCTTGCAGTATCAATGTTTCGTGCCCTCTCTTGGAAATAGAAGAAAACTCTCCACTTAACATTAGAAACCTTGAAGGACAAAAGACTCAGGGAATATAATTTTCACAGCCTTTTCTCTTGAACTTTCAGTTTTTCATAACGCTGGGGGAGAGAGACGCGGAGTGATAATGACTTAAATAGGAGATGAAACTGTCCACAGAGGTGATACTCAGGAGGGAGTGAGCCAGACATAGGGGACTTCTGTTCCTGTGAACAGCCTCCCAAGTTAAAGTCCCAAGTTAAAGTTGGGTATTTTGTAAAGTTGGGTATTATTAAAAGTTAATAATTTTATTTATTTACTATTGTTTGTGAGTAGGACATTTGAAGTACTCAAGGGAGATTTGCTCACCTTGATAAACTAAAGATTAAATTCATTAATTGTGCATTTCTTTAAGAGACTCCTGCCTTTTCTCCCTTGTGCTTAGGCAGGCGATAGCTCCCACTTCCTGCCTGGGATTCCTAGGGATAGTATACATTGTTTTCCACTGCGATCCTAGGCTTAAGCCAAACAACAAAAGGACCTCACCATTAAGACCTTCTATTGTGAAGCCGAGCATCTAAGTGGAACCTAATGGAAAAGTTCCCACTGGTCTCCTGTATGAGGGATGACTCCATTTCTGTCATGTGTGAGAACAGGTGTAGGAATTGGTAACCCCAAGGGCCTCTTTCCTGGCCGCCATTGGATGATTGTGGCTTCTTGCGGCAAGGACTCCTTTCTTCAGTTTCAAACAAAGAAGTTAATTAGGTCAGGTAACCGGGAACACAATGGGGGATTCTGTTGCCTGCAGCTTCTTGAACAAAGAACTTTTGTTACAGAGATTCTAACTGGCTTAGCTGCTGAGGGAGATTTCTTGGCACATTTCCAAACTGTTTTCCTCTATTTCCCTGAGGTGGATTTATTTTTTGGAATATAAATTGTATGTGTGTGCGCGCGCGCATGTAATAAGAAAGGGTTTTTGAAAATTATCGGCAGTGAGGAATTTGCCTCGAGTTGGAAATGATCCCCCCACCAAAACACGACAGCGGCCTATACGCACACAGTCTCCATTTGATCAGTCTGATTTGACTCAGGCTGGGAGTGAACAGTGGGCAACACAGGTCATTTGGAGCCTCTGGAGGTGCCCTGGATGGTACACCTTTTGCTGAAAGATTTGCAAAAGGCAGAGATTCCCAACAAATGTGTAATGGATAAGCCAAGCAGTCCGTATTTAGTTCCAGGGTAAGGAGGTTATAGAATAGTTTATCAAGAAAGCAAATGTGAGAGGCTTAAGGTCAGTCAGAAGGGTGGACAGACCTAAGGGGACAGTGAAGCCTCAACATGTGGCCCGAGATGAGAGCTGGAGGCTGCCCTACGAATGGGTGAAAGGAGTGGATCCTTGGGACCTTGGTGATGGTTGACACTAAGGAGGGAGAATGGGAGCAGGAAATCCTCGGGATGTTACTTACAAGTGGTATTGGAGACAAAATACCCAGCACGCTGAGATATTATCGGGCAAATATATTTATGTTTACTTTGGTCCTGAGCTGGGGCCAAGCCTGAAGGTGTTTGTGCAGTTTTGTTTTAGTTTTTAATCCAATGTTTTTGTTTTTGTTTTTCCCTTTGGTCAGTGGAATCATGTAAGTTTCAGCCACCATTCCCATGTTTCTATTTTTTGTTTTTAGTTATGTTCTCTTATTTTCTCCATAGTGTCCCAAAGCTTACTCAAGACTACCCAGGAACCTCTTCCCCAAGATGCTGTTAAACGTATGTTGTCGTTCGCTGGAGGGGGTTGGGGGGAAGGAGGAGATAGTACAGTGCATGGATGTATAACTCCAGCATCATCACTTTCTTTGCATGGTTCTGTGTTTCTTGAACACCTGTCTTTCCATAAGATGTGTATTTCCATTGCTTTGCTTGTAACTGTGTCCAGTTTTGCCAGACAACTTCAGATGCCAGGCTACAAGGATTGACTCAACTTCTATTTCTGATGAAAAATTTTTTTTCAGCTTCATGTCATTCTGCTACATACCGTACGTATAACATTACTGTGTTTTATTTGGCATCACTATTCTATTTCCTAAAGCTGTCAAGATGCCATAGCTTTACAAGAGGCCATGAATATAAGTGACTCGTTTCCCAGAAAAATACATCATATACATGCGTGGTGCTGACTCCACGGACCAGTGTGTATGCACGGGCTTCACTTATGTGTTGTAAGGCAGATGTTAAGCCTTAGGAAGTGAAAGACTACCTTTAGATTCCCTAACCACCTCTTCCTCCTCTCCCTGAATGCACCTTACTAGGGCAAAAGTGCCCGACCTCAGGTTTTATCATTAGGTTGTGGAAAGATTCTCCCAAAGAAATCATCATCCAACCTTAGAATGTCTGTGTTTTGTGATTGATTTCACTTGGTGTATCTGACTACCTTGGTTTTAAAATGTTAACACACAGGTATTTATTATTATTTTTTTAATGTTTATTTTTGAGAGAGAGACAGAGCGTGAGGAGGGGAGGGACAGAGAGAGGGAGGCACAGAATCTGAAGCAGGCTCCAGGTTCCGAGCTATCAGCACAGAGCCCGACATGGGGCTCGACCTCATGAGCCGTGAGATCATGACCTAAGCTGAAGTCAGACGCTAAACTAACTGAGCCACCCAGGAGCCCCCACAAGTACTTATATTAAAATGTGGATTATATCCATAAATAAATTTATCCTTCTTTAGGTTAAGGATGATACATGTGCACACACACACATTATTGATGCTTATAGTTGCTAGAAAAAGAGACCAGATTTCAGCTCGTGTTCATATATAATGAAAATGAGCATATATTTATATTATCCTTAAAAAGCCTGGTCTCCAAATTGATGAAACCAATTACCTTTAAAAAAAGGGATAAATAACAGTTGGAGAATTATGTAACTTACAATTTCATCATAGACCATTAAGGTTTTTTAATGGCCACCATGAGATTCACATTCATTCACTTTATATATAACTTTTGAAAGATGTGGGAGTTTCACTAGTATAGTCCACATATTTTTGTGATTGTGACAAAGCATTTTTTTCTAACAACATTGAAAGTATTACAAGTGAGTAGACACACAGGACTGGAGAAAACTGGATATTACACTGTAGGATTGATACTATATTGATCTTTGTGGCAGGTTGCAATTTACCCGGTGTTTTCATGGATCATTTATTTTTCTCAGGAACACTTTGTGGGCATTTTCCTCATTTCCTTTATACATACGAGAAAATGAAGCTGTGAGAGCCATCAAACGTGGCAGGACCAGCTTTGAAACCTAAATGGTATCGTGGCCCTGCACTTACACTCCATACGGTCAAGTATTGGGCTCTGTTTTTTACGTTAGAAAAATTAGTATTTGGAGTTCAAAATGCATTTTAAGAATACAGAAAATAACAGAAAGAGGAAGAATATTACAAACATTTTTTCTAAATGCATTAAATAAAACATGTATCAATAAATGAAATATCTTCCCCCCTTTTATAAAAAATATTTCATTTCATAGCATGTTAGCATACAATTGTATTTTTCCATTTTTAGTAATTAACAGAAATGAACATGACTTGATAAATTTATTTTCATGAAGTACCTGTGTCCTCAGATTTTCCAAATAGACTTTGAAGATCTCTCGCAATTTTCTCTTTCCCAGTAATTTTCTCCGACTACTTGCAGTGTATTTGGGATCATGACACCTTTCCTTTCTGGGAGGGGAAGTGATTTTGGCGGCTATATTTTCTCGTCTACCTGCAGAGACTATTTATCACAGGGAGTGAAGTGATCTGCAGTGCTGGTACAAACAGACTAGAGAAAGCATATAATTTCTAGTTATTCATAGCCTGCGCAGCTATGCTTCCTTATTTATAGCAAAGTTACACATCTGATTTAAAGGATTCACGGTCATCTGGAGGTCAAATGCAGATGGCAGGATGTAGTCGGAGGAAAAGAGCCCAAAAAGAAGGTGAGCAAGCCCATAGGATTTAGCAAGATGGGCTTGCACTTGGCTTCTCCACCAGTCTAGGCTTTACTGGAGGATCTCTCTTTTCCCCAGAGTGGTTTGTTTGATGGGTTTCTCAGTTTGAGTTGCTTCTAGCCAAATAAGAAATATGAAAGGAGATAGGAAAAGCTTCTCCGTCAAACTGATGTAACATTGCACACAAGGAGGGGCGCCTGGGTGGCTCAGTCGGTTAAAGCGTCCGACTTCAGCTCAGGTCACGATCTCGCGGTCCGTGAGTTCGAGCCCCGCGTCGGGCTCTGGGCTGATGGCTCAGAGCCTGGAGCCTGCTTCCGATTCTGTGTCTCCCTCTCTCTCTGCCCCTCCCCCGTTCATGCTGTCTCTCTGTCTCAAAAATAAATAAATGTTAAAAAAAAAAATTAAAAAAACAAAAAACATTGCACACAAGGAGAAGATGTGTGATGGTCTACATTACACGTACAATATTTTTCCTCTTCAAAGCGGGTTATGATCAGGTTAAATCTTTGTCATAAAAACCACTTCTGAGCATTGCAATTTTAAGGAATACTGATTTATTATTATTATTATTATTATTATTATTATTTTGTTCATAGAAGATAAGACTAAACCACAGGTAGAGAGAGAGATGAGGTTAAGAGCTTTCATTTTATTCATAAACTTGTGGATTTGAGTCCTTTAAAAAAAAAATCCTTTCCTGTTTGAAAAAAGTATCTGGTGAGACCTGAATTGTTTCTGACATTATTTTGTGTCTGCCCATTTGGGTTTAGAACAACACAGAAGGTTCACATTCATTCTGCCCAGTGCAATGTTTGCTAACAACAGTGAAAGTACTATATAAATATCTATTGATTAGTTTCTGTTTCAAATGAGAGAATCATTTTTTTTCTAGTGTTCTTCCCATCAGATTGCATCTCAAAAGGCAAACAGAATGACTCCTTAATGGCATTTGATGTCACACAGAGCATCGTGCCCGTATTTAGTCAGCTGATTGCACAAAAGGGTCTGGCCAAAGAGAATGACAAATGACCCATCTTTTCCTCTTTTCTTGCAGTGAGTTGTGGCACAGACAATAAATAAACCCAAGTCTCTCAACCTTGACACTGTTGACATTTGGGGCTAGATAATTCATTCTTGCGGATGCTGTCCTGTGCATGGAGGACGTTTAGCAGTATCCCCACCCTCTACCCGCTGGCTGCCAGTAACGGCATCCCAACTGTGTGAACTTAAACTGTCTCCAGACTTTGCCAGATTGTACCCTGAAGCAGGGACGGGCAAAGTCACCCCCAGTTGAGAGCCCCTGATCTAGACTAACGGTGAGCCCACAGCTGACGGAAAGATACAACCAGGCTGGTGCAAACAGTCACACTTTGCATGAACTCTGAGGGCATGTTGCTGCGTTGTCGGTCAGAAGCCTCCGATTCTCGGTTGACGTTTGTGAAAATTGAATCTGTTAGACCCGCATCCCTGCTCTCCGTATGTACAAACAAGTTGGGGTAGAAGTCGCTGTTGCTGCCCTGACTGTAGTCTTAGTTAGAGGTCTCAGTTTTTCTACTCTGACGCGAGTGCTGCTGGGGAGGCAGAGAACAGGCCAGCGAACCCCTGCCCCACCCCCTCCTCCTCTGTGTGTTTCATCTTCGTTTCACAGAATCCCAGCATATGCTAGAGAACAGCCATCTGTCATGATGCCGCACAGCCTTGCCACACAGATGACTTGGCATCTAGGATGCTCTTCGGGATCGTGTTTATGGCCTTAGGGTCTGTGCAAAGGCTGGATCTGGCCTCATGCAGGATCCAGAAAGGAAAAACATTATTTTTGTCCTCACATCAAAATGGCCAAGATACCATAGAATAGACTAATACACTGCCAGAGTGTATAAAAATAACAAGGACAAGGGTGCCTGGGTGGCTCCCTCTGCTAAGCATCTGACTCTTGGTTTTAGCGCAGGTCATGATCTCACGGTTCATGAGTTTGAGCCCCGCTTCGGGCTTTGCACTGACAGCGCAGAGCCCGCTTGGAATTCTGTCTCCCTCCCTCTCTGCCCCTTCCCTGCTCACACACGCATGTTCTCCCTAAATAAATAAATGGGATTCTCTCTCCCTCTCTCTCTCTGCCCCTTCCCTGCTCACACACGCATGTTCTCTCTAAATAAATAAACAAACTTCAAAAAAAAATAATGAGGACGTCAAATCAGGCCAGATCACCACCCCAAGTTCTAAAGCTGCCGCAGTGGCTCACAATTTGCAAACCACAGATAACTCACCGTGCACCCTTTGAATGGAATGTGCCTCCTTTGCCGCCGATTTGTCGTATCCTGTCCTAACACCCAGGCATTCGGTGTTTGGCCAGACTTGAACCATTGTTCTTAATCACACTGTACATGTTCTTCTGATGGCAAAAAGCAAATATTAGTCCTCATTAGTCCTCATTAGCACATTCACATCCACACTAATGGAACTGTGATATTTTTCTAAAACTACCAAGCACTATTAACAACAATTAAAACCATTAAAACATCAGTGGCAGTAAAATCTATTAGATTGACACATGAGAAGCCACATCTTTGGTATTGAGAAATAACCAGAATAAAAAATGGCTTTTTCCTCCAAGCTATCAGAGGGAGAGATCCTGAGATTGACAGGAATTGATTTGCTCAGCAAACTGGCATTTAAAAAAAACAAACAAACAAAAAAAAAAACTCCTCCTACTCAGAACAGTAAAAAATGCCCACCATATATATATATATATATATATATATATATATATGCTCTATTCTCCAGCTATTTCCAAGAAGAGTAAGTAGATAGTTTAATAAAAGTTTTGGCAAAAATTTTTCCACAAAAGACCAGAGAGTCAATATTTGAGGTTTTGCAGGCCATATGGTCTCTGTTATACATACTCAACTTGACAGTTACAGCTGTGAAAACAGCCACAGACAATAGGTAAACAAATAGATAACAACTGTGTTCCAGTAACACATTATTTACAAAAAAAAAAAAAAAAAAAAAAAAAAAGACCAGCATGCCAACCTTTGATTTAATAAAGCCGTTAACTTCTGAGCTCAGGATGTGCTGGTGCTAAGCTGGGTATTTTGAGGGACACCAACAAAGTAAACCAAGTTCTCTGCTTCCAATAACTTGACAGTTTTATTGATGAGATGAGACCTCGGTGTGTGATAGGATTAAATAACAATATAACGTTAAAACATACAAGTGTAGAGAAAGACTGGTGTGGACGGCCTGAGGAAAATGAAATTGGTTTTATCCTTAAGACCTCCGTAGAGGTTAACAGCTCCATCTGCCTTTTACTGCTACAGTTCCTTTGAAAGTAGATAATATTGCAGATTTTGACTCTTTGAACTCATCTGTGGAGTGTTGAGTGACTGTGACAGGTAATCTCTTTATGATCCACCATTAATGAAGTTGAGAATGGCTTCCGACACATGGACAGAAAACAATAACCGGAGGTTAAGGCAGCCTAGATGCCAGTTACTACGGCTGTGGCTGCACATGTGGTTTTCAGATGCAGACTCCAGGTTGCTCTCCAATTTTGTGGTGCACTGTGATATTAATAAAAACAATGCCAGCCTTCATGCCTCCACGCTCCTTTCACAGATCGACGCAATTCCCACATCAGTACGTGTCCATAAGACATAAAAAAGAAATGTAGCTTGACTAGAGTAAACACGGCGTAGATTACATTTTTATTACCTTCTGTCGGCACGATGCAGGGTCGGCCAGCTATGATCGCACTGCCTATAAAACAAGTGTGGAGCCGGGGCGTGCCGGGGAAAGGGCCTTTGTTCCTTTCTTCTTTTTCATTTTTAGAAGAGTCTGAAACGATATTTAAGGGTCGCACAAGCTGTTTTCGCATCACAAGCGGCCCCTCTCACCTGGACCTCGCAGGTGTGATAAATATTTGAGTTTAGGATGTGTTTGGGATTTAAGTAAGTCATTTTGGAATGAGAGAAATGGACTTTTCCTTCTTTTTCTTTTCATTCAAGTCAGGGTGGCAATCTGCATGCTCTGCCTTGTTTTGGGGTTAAATTTTCAGGTTCATGTTTCACCTGTATGTGAAGGACCCTTACTGCCACCTCTCATAGGAAGCACTGCCATTTCTACTCCCACTGTTGCCAGCACTGGATCAAAGAGCATTTTCAGCGATAAAGCAGTGACTGGAATAGGTCTTTATTGACTTTCATCTTCTGTTGTCAGTGCTGTGGAGATAAATTGCCTTTCTCCTGATGAAAGGAGACTAACCAGACTTTCTTGTTAGAATCTAACACTGGTATATTGACCAAATGCCATTCACGGGCCTCTGTTTGGGGAAACATTCTGCCTTCTGGCTTGTAGGTCGTCAGAGTTGTTACTGTTTGAAGGTGGGGTCATTCCTCCTTCTACATCCTGAGCCCTTCTTGACTCTAGAACTATGTATCCCCTACGGGGCACCTGGGTGGTTCAGTCGGTTAAGCGTCCGACTTCGGCTCAGGTCATGATCTCACAGTTTGTGGGTTCGAGCCCCGTGTCGGGCTCTGTGCTGATGGCTCAGAGCCCGGAGCCTGCTTCAGATTCTGTGTCTCC
The DNA here is from genome assembly GCF_024362965.1 of Panthera pardus. Lineage (NCBI taxonomy): Eukaryota > Metazoa > Chordata > Mammalia > Carnivora > Felidae > Panthera > Panthera pardus. Next base: position 18,526,620 of record NW_026526721.1, read on the forward strand.
CTCTCTCTCTGCCCTCCTCCTGCTCGCACTCGGTCTGTCTCCCAAAAATAAATAAACGTTAAAAAAAATTTTTTTTTATATTATGTGTCTCCTAGAGATTGAGGAAACAAGTGAATGTCAAAATGATGGAGGCAGTTCTTCATGATGTCTGCAGTGTTTTGACTCTACATTCTTGCCGTCTTGGGTATGAAATGGAGTACATCGTAGTGATTATATAGTCAGAACGAAAATGAACTAAAAATTTAGCATCAACTTTGATTTATTAGCTGAATTTGATCGTGTCCCTGATACAGAGCTTCTTCCTAACGGGCAAGGGGAGGGACTTTTACCACATCCTAAAAATAATACCAGTTTTCCCCTCGTTTGGAAGTGAGTTTCCTAAAAATTGTAACCTTTTCTCAGGGGAAATGCTGCAATGGAAGTGTTTCATTGGCATCGTGTCCCCAGTGATGGTGATGTATTTTGTTACAGGAACATAGGGTGCAGCACCAGGCGTCATTAATAAACTGAAAGCAGATGTGTGCCAGACTCCATCCACCAAAAAAAAAAGGCTCCGACATGTGCCAAGAGAGTTTACAATCAACGTGAAGTGAGAATATTGTGACACCCATTGGTACAAAATTATTAAAACTGAAATGAACGCGCACACACACACACACACACACACATACACATGAAAAGAATTTCTCCCTTAGTATCTGGTTACCTGTGGTTTAGGTGATGAGAAAGCAAATCTGTGATTCGTCTTATGTCTGGGAGGAGGGGTGGAGAGCCTTCCAAGAGAACGCCTCACTGTCTCCTGCTGCTTTTCCAACCCACCCTCATTTTTATCTTTTACCCTTGAGAGACCTCCTTCCTCTTCTTTGCCCCTTGGCAAAGACAGAGTGACCTTTTTTTTTTTTCTTTTTTAATGTTTATTTTTGAGAGAGAGGGAGACATAGAATCCATAGCAGGCTCCGGGCTCTGAGCTGTCGGCACAGAACCCGACGCGGGGCTCGAACCCACAAACCGCGAGATCATGACCTGACTGAAGTCAGCCGCTTAACCGACTGAGCCACCCAGGCACCCTTAGAGTGGCCCTTTTAAAGCATCATATCACATATTTCCCGTTCTCAAAACAACTCCCATTGGCTCCTCGCCATCCTTACGGTGGGTAGCAGGCTTCGCCTGATGTGACCAGCGTTTCCTCTCTGCCTCTTCGCTACTTACTGTCTCCCTTGCTTCTTCAGCTCTGGCCACACTGACCTAGCTTGTCCAGGAATTTTCCAGACACTCTCACCTCTTAGGGCCTTTGTGCTAGTTTCTGCATCTGCCTGCTATGTTCTTGCAGCTGCTGACAGGGAGGTGGGGCTTCAATTCTTTGTCTAAACATCACCTCGATTAGACCCGGCCTGGCCACCTCCTTCCTGCTGTGGTCTCTCACCCACCCCCAGCTCCCTTCCCCTGCACCCCCTGATTCTTGCCAGCCCTGCTATAGTTTTCTTTTTTCTCCATGATAGAAATTGCATTCTAACAACGTGTCTTAATTTTGTCTTTTTTTTTTTCTCCTGAAGCGGTGGTTTCTCTCTCTAGAATATGATTCCCCAAGAACAGAGGTCTCTGTTGTCTTCATTGGTTTGTCCCGTGCGTCTCACATTAGTGTGGGGTGTAATTTTTGTGAAACAGAGGGATAAAGGAATGAACGGGCACACTCGAGGTGGCACAGTCTACATCCGAGCCGCCGTCTCGGCTTTTCAGATACCTCTGACCTCCCAGAGTAGCAAACAAGCCAGGATGAGGTTCATATTGAAAGCATTAGTCATCCAGAATGCGCTGGATTTGGGGAAGCAGAATGTTCACCTTGAGGCGGTAAAGTGCTGTGAAGTAGAACTGCTTTCCTGTAGCGTTTTTTTTTTTTTTTTTTAATTTGGTATTCCATTCAGACACCCATTCTTAGTATGAAAAGGTGTATGTCCTACCATGGTTTATAAGGCTGTTTTGAGACACGAAGAAAATCAAGACGAAGGTCATTTGACAGTTTAGAAGCCCACGCATAGGACGGTGTCATGTGCCGCTAATGATTTGGCGGCTAGAGGTCAAAACCCAGAGCTAAAGGCGTTTGACCCTGAATTTTAAGTCCAGTTTTCCGCGGAAGGGGAATATACCCAGCGAGCTTGCTTGCAGAAGGCATGAATGAGCACGACAGAGCAGGGGCCGAAGGCTAAAAGATCATCCAGCTTCACACGCCTGGCCCCAGTCTCATAACCCTACTTCTGCTCAACGTTGGTTGGAGGTCATTTGCCAGATAACATTCAGGGCAGGAACGGCTGTTTGCTAGAAAACGGGTCTGCAGGTAACTTAGCAGAGCATATTTTTCGCCAATTGTCGTTCAATAACAAAAGCAAATACTTTCCAGTGCCCTGGACGTATCGATGGGATTAACCCTCTTCTGCTCTAACAGTTCACTTTATAAGCCTTTTCATGGTTTACCTAATCTTCAACTCAGACCTGTTTGTGGGTCGGGGATATGAGGAGCTGTGTTAAATGCACAATAAATGCAATGGGGTAATTCTTGATTCTCCCCACGTATTAAATGGGGACACCTGGAAAGCACCTAGCGTGGTAGAAGCAAATGAACGTGGGCTATTATTATTTGGCCAACTTGGAAATCTGAGCCTGTGTCTCAATTTTTAAGGAGCCTCAGAGGTCTCTGGACAGGGCAGACTGCTGTATGTTAGCTTATAAAACCACAACAAAAGTAAATGTCCTAAGTCCAGTTTGCTTCTACTTTCTTCGTTGTTGAAATGACCTATGTTTTGGCGTGCCTGGGTGGCTCAGTCGGTTAAGCATCCAACTCTTGGTTTCAACTCAGGTCGTGATTTCGCAGTTTCATGAGATCAAGCCCCACATCGGGCTCTGTGCTGACAGCATGGAGCCTGCTTGGGATTCTCTCTCTCCCTGTCTCTCTCTGCCCCTTCTCATGCTATTTCTGTCTCCCTCTCAAAAAATAAATAAATAGATGCGCCTGGCTGGCTCAGTCAGTTGAACGTCCAACTTCGGCACAGGTCATCATCTCACAGTTTGTGAGTTCAAGCCCCGCATCCAGCTCTGTGCTGACAGTTCAGAGCCTGGAGCCTGCTTCCAATTCCTGTCTCCCTCTCTCTCTGCCCCTCCCCTGCTCACACTGTGCATCTCTCTCTCTCTCCCTCTCTCTCTCTCTCTCTCTCTCTCAAGAATAAACATTAAAAAAACTTTTAACAATACATAAACTTAAAAGATATTTTTTAATGACCTATGTTTTAAGTGACCCGTGATATACAGCTTCCCGTTCCTTTGTGGCCTGTAACATACCCTGTCGTTCCTCGAACCACTCTTTTCCCAAAGGAAGCACGTTTTTGAAAGGGCACAGGGTTCCTGCCCCTGCCCACACGGTCCTCGTTATCCTGTGTCTGGCCTACCGTGGACTTTATCACAAACCATCAGCTGTTCCTCATGTGACCATGTCTTTAGGACATGGGAATATTAGAGAAATAGAAGCCGAGCTCTCTGTACAAACCCCTCCTTAAAAACATTCTTCCCTTCCTCCCTACCAGCTGCAGGGTAGTGATAATGAAATAGTAAATTCATTTGCACATATCAAGATGTACCATCATTCTTCTGTCCTTGCCTGTACAGTGATCTGGTTTGCTCATTGGTATGAATACAGGAATGTTTCACTCACACTAATTGAAATGGAAGGTTAGTGTGAATGGCTACAATGTTTGATTTAAAGATTAAAAGAGAGACTGCTTCCTTTAAAGTCCTTAACTAAAGGAAATAACAAGAGCCGCTTACAAGGATTTACTCGAAGGGAAATACTGGGTTCAATGGAATAAATCAGTAATACAGTATTTGTATTTATTTCCATGTGCCTAAAAAGAAGGTTTAACACTTGAAATATTCTTAATCCTATTAAATATACCTTGCATGCTCATTTCTTTATGATTCTTTTATTCTTAATATTGCAAAGCTACATTTTAACATAGGCTATAATGCGATTATACTGACTCGGATTTTCGTGTTGATCTCCTTTCCATAAAACAGTAGACAATATTTGCAAATCATAAGACTTGGAGAAAACCATAAAATTTGCCAACCATAAAAATTGGATGGAGAATTTCCCCTACTTATGTAGTAACTTTTATAATTCCAGTTTTCGAAGAGGATGCTGTTATGGTTCTTTTTTTTTTTTTTTCTTTTTTTAATGTTTATTTATTTTTGACAGAGAGAGAGAGAGACAGAGCATGAGTGGAGGAGGGTCAGAGAGAGAGGGAGACACAGAATCCGAAACCTGCTCCGGGCTCTGAGCTGTCAGCACAGAGCCCGACGCGGGGCTTGAACCCACAAACCATAAGATGGTGAGCTGAGCCGGAGTCGGACTTTCAACCGACTGAGCCACCCAGGTGCCCCAGTTATGGTTCTGACACTTAACGGATGGCTATCTCGATCAGTGAAAATAGCCTCAAACATTTATACATTTTCATGTGTTCAAAATGAAAAGTACTGTTTGCCTAATTTTGTCATTCTGCCAGATTGCACTGTGCTGAAAAGAACTTTAACTCGTTCTCGCTTGAGCCATACCAGTTTAAAGATGAAAAAATGATTAACACCATGGGAAGCAAATTTAACATGCTAAACATCACTTCCATTTCAAGTGGGGAAAATGATGAAGTAAAATATACTTGCATATTGATTTGCTTGAATTTATGCAGAAAAATACTTGCCTTTGATTTTCTTTTAAAAAAAGATTTTAAATTGAAAATGATTTTCAGTGTTAAAAATTAAGGACTCATTTTCAATAATCTGTGGGCCTTTTATGTGGGTTATACCGAAGATCTTTTTTTTTTTTTAATTTTTTTTAACGTTTATTTATTTTTGAGACAGAGAGAGACAGAACATGAACGGGGGAGGGTCAGAGAGAGAGGGAGACACAGAATCCGAAACAGGCTCCAGGCTCTGAACCATCAGCCCAGAGCCGGATGCGGGGCTCAAACTCACGGACCGCGAGATCGTGACCTGAGTCGAAGTCGGACGCTTAACGGACTGAGCCACCCAGGCGCCCCCCCGAAGATCTTTTAGAAAAATACCTACTGCTTTTCCTTTGGGTGGTGGTCCTGTGTGTGAAATAAAAGCTCATTTTTTCTATGGTTTGTTTACGCTCCAAGATTTGGATTATGTGTGATGCCAGGGAAGAGACTGAGGGCACTGACGTGAAGGACCCTGGGTGCCACCCTGGGTGCAGGCTGTGTAACACACATGGGGTGGCATCTCATTTTCTCAGTGCACCTAGCATGCTGGCTGACAGATAAAGAAACTGGTACATAGATGACTCACGTTACCTGCCCTGGGTCACAGCCAGTCTAAGAAACCCGAGCATCAAGGTGTGCCTAATTCCAACGCTTTCCCTGTTCGCTGCCGAAACACGTTCTCGCTCACCTACCACACAGAAGATGGGACCAGATGCTTTTTAATATGTACGTCCTGTGCCAGTCCCAGACCTATTGACTCAGAATCCCCTGGTGGCAGCCGAAGAGGGAACACAAAGTGTTTTGAAAAATAATTCCAGGAATATGCCCCACTTCCCTTCCTTCCACTTGAAAGCAGCCATCTATGTAGACACCTAAACTGCTCTTTTTTTTGTTGTTGTTAATAATAATAATTCTTAAACCTTGATTAAAGAAAAAGGGGAAGAAATCTGAACAGATATTTTCTCTTTAAAATTAAAGATATTGTTTGATTATGTAACAAAAAAAGCCTTCTGGTTTTGGTTCAAATCTTGAAGCCTTTGGGTTATGGAGATTCCAGGCGTTTTTTCTCAAAGCATGTATAAAAGACATTTATCTCAGAATTTAGTTGCCAAATGATTTAGCCATAAATACTTCTCATTTAACTCTTTGGGATATTATATCTCAAATGTAGAAGTCAACAACTAGATAAAATCAGTGAAGAGTAGTACCTAGAACATGGGTGATATTTTAATAATCTTTTGAATAAAACACTTGAGTTGATTTGACCCAAAAACATAGTGAAAACACCTAATTTCACTGTTTTGGTTGAACATACTCTATTCTTTAAATCAAAGTCGTTTTTTTTTCCTTTGTTTCTTTTTTAAATTATTTTTTAATGTTTATTTTTGAGAGAGACGGAGCACAAGCAGGGCAGGGGCAGAGAGAGAGGGAGACAGAATCCGAAGCAGGTTCTAGGCTCTGAGCTGTCAGCACAGACCTCGACGCAGGGCTCGAACCCACGGACCGCGAGATCATGACCTGAGCCAAGTCGGACACCCAACCGACTGAGCCACCCAGGCTCCCCTCTTTTTTTTTTTTTTTTTTTAAGTATGCTCATAAGTGCTCTGAATTCCCACTAATCATTGCTAATCTTTTGGAAAATTGCTTGTTTAGGCATTACAATTCACTCAGCTCATGAGTTAAAATAGTTTTGTTTTATCATACTCTTCAATTTTATGGGTATTTATGTTTCCACATAATTTAGCGGTATATGTTGCAACTCAGTAATATTGCTTAGCAGTTTTCGTTGAATTCAAAGTAGAAATCACTTTCTTTCTTTGTGACAACTCTAATGAATTGGTCGGCTCTTGTCAAATTTTGCGAAGGCAGAAAGGTCCCTTTGTGATTTTGAAAATGCATTTATTGACATTTACGGGGTTTGGGGTAGTGTTTCAAACACTCTCACCAAAAGATGGTTTTGAAATCAAGCTATCTGAAAATGCCGTAGAATTTACCTTTTTACTCTATGGTGCCGTTATTCTGCAATAGACTTGGAGGTTTGTTCAGTTTCTGTAGGAATCCTAAGCTGTGATATTGATAACGTACCTTACTGTCAAGACTACAAAAGTTAATTTTGCAAGGCATCGGGATTTGGGACAAAATGTGTCAAACACCAACTGGTTTCACTCTACGCACGCTTGTTTTGCAAAGAAATTTAAATATAACGCTACACTTGCAAAATGGACTGTTTTATAGATTTTCCTTCACCCTGTCCTTGAAAGGTGTCCTGTGCTGGGAAGTGTCTCATGGTGTTCTCTTAAACAGCATTAACTTCTTGTCTGTGCTTCTCTACTAAAGTCTTTGTTTTGGAGTAAACGGGAAAAAAAATGGCTTTCTTTGAAATGATTGGATACCGTTTCCCTTCTCAAACCTCCTTCTTTCTGCCTTCTAGTTCCTACAACAGCAGCCAGCACACCTGATGCCGTGGACAAATATCTTGAGACACCCGGAGATGAGAATGAACATGCCCATTTCCAGAAAGCCAAAGAGAGGCTGGAGGCCAAGCACCGCGAGAGAATGTCCCAGGTAATGTGACTTTTCCGTCCTGTAGTCTACAACAAAGGGGAAGTCTGGACTTGCCTCTGCCTCAGAGTCTCCCCAGGGACCCTATGGCTGATGAATGCCTAGGAATGGGAGGGGTCTTTAATTTTATCCAGCTCTTTAAAGGCGTAAAGTCTTAGTTTTAAATGTTTGCTCGGAGGGTACCCGTTTGGGGTTTTTAGAATCTTCTTTGAGCATGCCACCTAGGAGAGATCCATTGACACTAAGGATAGCAGGATTTTGTAAGCACAAATTCGGTTACGTCTACAACATTCCCTCTGGTTTTATACCCGGGTGTATGCGGACCCATAACTATGGTGTTGTCCATTAAACTCCCTTAGAATGATCTGTAGTAAAGATGAGTATTTTTTTATTAGTTGCCAAATTATTATAACTTTGAACCTAACATGTCTTACAAAGCGAATTCATAGAACCACAGGAACGTAAAAGCAAAGTGAACCATAACGATCATACCATCTTGTTTCATCGATGATAGATAATGCAGTGTGGTTCAAGAGTGTGACTTCGCACTCTAGAAGAACGCAATATAAGTAACGCGAGAGACAGGCATTTGGAACTGGAGTGTTTCTTGCTCCTGATACAGTGCTCTTTTCAGTACACTGTGCGGCAAACACTGGTTTTGTTTGTTTCTTTGTTTGTTCGGGTTTTTTTTTTTTTTTTTTTGGCAGATTCTTTATGAAACAAATTAAAAAATAATTTGTTCAAAAACTGATTTACGTATAATAATATCAATTTATGATGCCTATACCAGGTGCTGGATGTTGTATATATTAGAGATAGAAAATATTAATTTTAGCCCTTTCTCAGATTCTTCGTTCATTCATTCATTCATTCATTCATTCATTTATTCAACAAATATGTATCAGCACTTACTTGCCAATCACTGGCCAACTTGCGTCCACAATTTAGAGTGTGAAAAAAACATACGAAGAGTCAGATTTAAGGAACCATAAGTGAGTAAATGAGGAAAGCTCTCAGGTTAAAGTCAACCATTCCCTTATTTGGTGTTAACATTCTGTGGTAAATATAGGAAGGTATTACTAATTCTTGTACTGTTTAGCAGAAATACTTGTAAGTTTTCATAATAGACATTAAATAGGATTCATGAGTCTGCTGTATGTTTTCTAAGACCACAGTAAGTCTTTAGTAACAGCATTAATCATGGTGTTTTGACATGTGGGGCCTTACTAACTGTAGGGAGACCTCCCCCTCCAAGAGTTAGCCAGTTCTAGAGGTAGCAAATGACTAGCCTTTGGACACACCTTCCATGATGTCAAACCAACCACTTCAAAGCCTATATCCCCCAACTACCTTCTTCAGACTCTTGCACTCTGACCCACTATCTACCTCCTCACCCCAAGTCTAGGTACCAGACATCTAGGGAGAGCCCTGTACCCCAGAACCTACCAAAACTGTTCAAACTAGCCGAATCTAAGCCTGCTTACCCTGATTCACCCATTCCTTCTCAAGGAACCCAGACTCCTGGCTACATTTTCCCTCATGCCCTCTACCTCCTGACCCACCCTGGTGCTTCCCCGCCCTCCTCCCCTCAATGACATGCCATGTCGCCTCCTCTTGGGAAGTGTGTGTGAGTAACAGTCTTTTTTCAATGGCATTTTTCTCCTGATCTGTTGACCTCACCATACTTGAATATTTAAAAAAAAAAAAACAAAAACCTATATTTTTTATTTTATTTTATTTTATTTTTTATGAAATTTATTGTCAAATTGGTTTCCATACAACACCCAGTGCTCATCCCAACCAAAAAAAAAAACCCCTACATTTTAAAACAGAACTGCTAATGGATCTAGAAGACACAACACAATTAGTTGGGGTTTTTTGTTTGTTTTGTTTTGTTTTGTTTTTAAGAGGAATGACCATAATACTTGGATCCATTTTGGAATAATAACAAGTGGGGGGAGAGTTAAAATTCTTTGAATCTGGAATGTAACGTGCAATTGTAGTTGTTGGCCATGATGAAAACATAAAAGCCAGTTGAACTAGAAAGCTAGGTAGAACGGAATACTGAGGTTTCACCCGAAGGCAGTCCCTCTGAAAAACAGGACTTTTCATTAGGAAAAAACGCAGGCTGGTATATAATCACTGTTAAGAAAGTATAGGATGACTTGGAGTTGTATTTATTACCTCTGAAATAACACCTTTTAAGCTTAAATCCTGTCTCACTTTTTGCTTCTGAAGCTTTCAGAGCCTTCTTGCTGGTCTCAAAATCATTTCAGGCACAACGAAGTCCAAAAAAGAATAATAACAAAAATAAACACTGAAAGCTTGGCTTGGCTTTTCCAGTACTGAGTGATTTATTAGTGATTTTTTTGATACATATGTCAGTTTCAGATACTCCAGATGTCTCCTAGAATAGCAACTTAATTTTATTTTAGCAAATCTATTTAACCCATGACTTAGTCCATATAAATCTTTACAGAGTTTCCTCATCTCTTAGTTATTAGTTATATCTGAGATATGAGATGTTATATAAGATATGAGATATATATACATATATATATATATACATATATATATATATATATATAAGATGTTATATAAGATATAAGAGATGTTATGCTAGAGCAGAGAGTGCATTGGTCTGCTAATTCCAGTGGTCGTAGGAAAGTGAGATGCCTGAGATTAACATTTATCTTCATAATCTGTGGTCCTGAATTCTGGGGACTGTTTGACTTTGAACTTGCCTGCCTCTTAAATCTCTATCTATGTACTAGTTGTCATTTTTTCTACATAAAATAACTAAGTCTTTGAAGATCCATAAATCCAATGATAACTGATAACTTTTGTTCATCCAGTGGAAAATTGCTTCATAAGACTATATGGAAGAACCTGAGACTTCTAATTGATTTTTATTGTAATTTTTGTTAACTATTTGTTTTCTTATGAAAACAGACATTTTGGAGGGTTTTTTTTTTTTGGTATTTGGTTGCTGGGGCTCATGATAACTAAACATATAGATTGCTGTTGAATAGGGTCTAGCAAATCTAAGATTCTGAATAGTCTATGAATGCTTTTTATTCTATATATATATATATATATATATATATATATATCATGTAATAATTATATATGTTACTTATTTAGTAGTTTTACTATATCATTAAAATGAAATTTTTCAAAATGAAAGTTGACATTTCTCTAAATTTATTATTTTTAAGATAAGCATCAACATCTTAGGAACAATCCTTTTCCCGTCACCAAATAAAAAGAAACTTAGCTCACCTATTGAATTTGCCTTTGTTTTATGTTATTATATAAATATTATATATTTTATATATATTTATGTATATTTATAAATATACATGTATAACATATATTATTTATGTGGATATATAAACACATAATTTATATAAGTTATATATATATACATATATATATAATGTATATGTAATTTTTGTATTTTTTAATGGCACATTGGGCCATGGAAGATAAAAGCATGGTCTTTAGAGCTACAATGATCTTGGTGTATATCCTTCCTTCTCCATTTTTTTTTCCTCCGTAACCTCGAGCAGGTAGCTTAACCTGGTCCATAAAATGGAGATCGCCATGACTCATCTCATGGACTGCTTAAGTCGTCAGTTAAGCAAGATAGACTTTATGAAGCTCTTAATACAAGGTCTGCCATGTAGCAAATGTACAGTAATGTTTGTCATTGGAGCACTGCAGTGGAAGCCACTGTTCCAGGAGAGAGATTGAGCCTGTGGTGTGTGTTTATCTTGCATTAAATAGGCCTAGGGTGATGGTATGAGTGAATTGTTTTCTTTGGGAGGGTATAGGGTATGGTTAAATTGCTCTGAAAGTCAAAATTCAATTTCATTTTGTAGTAGTATTTATTTTCAATGCATCAGCCAAATCAGTCTCTTTAATTATTCCATGTATTTCCCAAGCTTAAAGTTTACAGGCCAGGTTCGGAATGTACTAGGTGAGATGGCAGAAATGTAAAGGTAATACAGGAAATCAGTCTTCACATTCCAATAAGCCACTTGGCTTCTCTCTCAGACGAATTTTGAGATTCCTTGCCGTAAGAGTTCATGGTAGAGCACCGCCACCGTGAACATTCTCAAAGCAGGAAATTGAAATATTTTTTATTGCAAGCCGTATCTCATCCATAAAGCAGAGGTGGTCTTTGTAGCCCCCTCCCTACAGGTGCCCTTTATTAACTCTTAGAGACACCAAAGCATCTGGGACCACGTGTTCTTTTGTGTTCTGTTCTTATTCATAACAGTAGGACATTGGTTCCAATTTTGTTGTGACCTGTTTAGGTTATTTTTTACATGTTCTTCAAGTATAATAGAAAATTCACTCCATTCTGTTTTCTCCATAATTTCATTAAAACAACACAAGGAAGCTAGTCTTGTATCCTATATAACAAATTAATGCTAGTAGCTAATAAAATTTCTAAATAAGGAGCGCCTGGGTGGCTCAGTGGGTTAGGCGGCCGACTTCAGCTCAGGTCATGATCTCGCAGTCCGTGAGTTCGAGCCCAGGTCACGATCTCAAGGTTTGTGAGTTCAAGCCCCGCGTCAGGCTCTGTGCTGACAGCTCAGAGCCTGGAGCCTGTTTCAGATTCTGTGTCTCCCTCTCTCTGACCCTCCCCTGTTCATGCTCTGTCTCTCCCTGTCTCAAAATAAATAAATAAATAAATAAATAAATAAATAAATAAATAAATAAATAATGTTAAAAAAAAAAATAAAATATCTAAATAAAAACCTACATGGTGATTTGATATGGTATTATCTCATAAAAGTTCTCTGTCAATAGTTTTTTATTCTAAGTCTCTCTCTCTCTCTCTTTTTCTGATCTTGAAGGATGTCAGAAAAAAAATCAGTTCTTTAGGGATAAATACCTATAAATAACAGGCTTTGATAGTACAGATATTAGGTTCTTTTGTGCTTTGTATATCTACAAAGTATGTAAGTACATATCTGTCAACAGACCATTATTTTGCTTACTTGATCTTTCTATTCTTTATTCTACCTAGTTCCGGTATGAGTTGCACTTACAAAAGCTCTGCCTGACAGAGTATAGTACACTGGGAAAGGAAAGGCAGCCATAGGTGGTAAGAATCTAGTTTCATTCCATTTCAACAACATGCACGCAGCTGCAGACTTCTTGGCGTTCAGGCCAGTGAATGAACCTCTCTCAGCGTAACCCTGGGTGGACTTCGAGGATGAGAAGAGCAAGTGTTCTTTTCCTACAGAGCAGATTAGCCTGGTTACTAAATTAGCAGTACTTGCTAAGAATACGTTTTGCTACATTCAGAACATTATAATGTGTACTCTCTTGGAATTTCTGGAGGTATATAGGGTCTTCTTTGCTGTTCATGATGGGGTTTGGTGAGCAAAGGCCCCCCCTTACCCATCAGTGGGGCGGACCTGAGGCTTTCTGACAATAGAAGTCTTCTTTTTCTTCCTCCATTATGTACTTCTTTTGGGGAGTGTGTTCATGGCATGTATACACATCCGTTAAATATTCATGCCTTCCCCACTCCCCCACCCCCGACCCCATTTACTGTTTAAAAATACACAGTTGAGGGGCGCCTGGATGGCTCAGTCGGTTAAGCAGCCGACTTCGGCTCAGGTCATGATCTCGCGGTCCGTGAGTTCGAGCCCCACGTCGGGCTCTGTGCTGACAGCTCAGAGCCCGGAGCCTGTTTCAGATTCTGTGTCCCCCTCTCTCTGACCCTCCCCCGTTCATGCTCTGTCTCTCCCTGTCTCAAAAATAAATAAACGTTAAAAAAAAAAATTTTTTTTAAATACACAGTTGGAAATTTTGTAACTCGCTTTCACAAAAAACTAAAGTATTCAATTTAATGTTGGAAATCCTTGTTCAAGAAATATATATAGGGGCGTCTGGGTGGCTCAGCCGTTTAAGCATCTTAACTCTTAATCTCGGCTCGGGTCATGATTTCACAGTTCGAGAGATAGAGTCCCACGTCAGGCTCTGTGCTGACAGTGCAGAGCCTGCAAGAAAAAAAAAAAAATACATATCTATATGCCCTTTATGGATCGTTGACATTTGTGCACATCAAACAAAATGACTTGCAGCCACTTCTCAGGAAAAGAAAAAAAGACTACCTTTGTTTCAAAGGGCCATATTCCTTCGATGAACGTGAACATTGCTGTGTAATATACTGCTATGAGAAATGATACACTTCTTAGCGGGAGATCAAACAGTTTGGAGATAGGACTGGAATGCGATAATTTTCTTAATGTTTACAGTGTCGAATACAGAAAGAATAGATCTTTGAGAAAAGAACCGATGGTTTTAAATTGAAATGTTTTCTCATCTTGTAGGTCATGCGAGAATGGGAAGAGGCAGAAAGGCAAGCAAAGAACTTGCCTAAAGCGGACAAGAAGGCAGTCATCCAGGTAAAACCCAGGCGGGTTCTCCACCGGGCAGCATGGGCTAGCACCTCTAGAACCCCCAGGGTGATTGTTCACATTCCCACTAATTTGGACTATTGTTCATCATTGTCCAGGAATTCAGTTTCTTCAGCTCTTCCTTGTATTTGCTCTTAATTAGCTCAAGTTTTAATTCATTGCCATTCAGAGCTCAAGGTTTAATTCATTCATCCCCTATTGTTCCTTGCATTCTGCTTTTGGTTGCCAAATTCTTCCTTTACCTCTTCCCCTGGCACAAATCACACACCATGATTAGACTTTCGCGACAGGAACTCCTCTCACAGCTGCCTTAAGCAAATTGTAAGATCCTCGTGGTCACTTTCCTATTAAAATACGTTGAGGAAGAGCGGAGTTGTTTTGGTTGGTTTTTTTGTTTGTTTGCAATGTAATTTCGAGTTTTAAAAGTAACAGAAATTTAGCCTGTGCTACGGCTCGTCCAGTCAGTCTTCGGGGGCCATAGAGAAGAATGATTTACAGTGAGAAATCAGGATTGAGGATGGGGTGCAGGAAAGAGAGGCAACCCATAGAGCATGCCGAATTAGTCAAAATGTTGGAAGGACTGTAAATCTTGGAGTCAAATGGAGTAGGATACCCCCTTGGGAAGCCCCATGCTGCACGTCCAGTCCCGTGTTGATGTGTGCACGTGTTTGCAACGGCAGCATTTCCAGGAGAAAGTGGAGTCCCTGGAGCAGGAAGCAGCCAACGAGAGGCAGCAGCTGGTGGAGACGCACATGGCCCGAGTGGAAGCCATGCTCAATGACCGCCGTCGCCTGGCTCTGGAGAATTACATCACTGCCCTGCAGGCTGTGCCCCCTCGGGTAGGTCTGGCGAGGCCTCCTTTTACAACTCGCTTCGGGGCCCAACACAAACAGGAGGCGTGGGGGCACGGGGGGTGCTGAAGGCCACCGGAAGGAAATCTGGGAACTGTTACGAGCACCGTTATGTACAGGTCTGGCCTCGGTTCCCTTGTCTTGAAGGTTATGGGGTCACAGGGGAGCCGCCTGCACAGGGTCATCTCAGCGCAACAGAGCCGTCAGGCAGGCTTCTCAGGGACTCGACGCGCAAGACCTGACCCCAGTTAATGTGCCTGGGACAGTGACGTGTCAGGAAACGTGTCAGTGACAGCCGAAGTCAGGAAACCGCAAAAGCTGACAGGACTTTCTGTGTAACCATCTAATGACAAATAACCGAGGGTTAAGAAAAGTCGGGGCGTGGTCGGGCTGTAAGGATTTCTGTCGGGATTTTGAGGAACTAGAACTCAAGTTTCCTGCTGAGGGAAGCAGTCATATTCTCTGGTGGGAAACCCTCATCAGTCATGGTGTCCACAGAGAAGAGGCCTTGTTTGAGGTTTTCAGCAATAAATGCCCAGAAAGGCTTCCTGAGCAATGCAAGCGGATCTCCTCAGTGAGGCTTCATGGGAGAGTTTACTTTGGACATAAGGAACATTCTGAGCAGGAGTGTGTGTGTACTATGTCCGTTAGTTTATCCGTTACTGAGTGAGCGACATTAAAATCTCTGCTATTTTCTCATGTGATGCTATCAGCTTCTGCTTTTTGTATTTTTGAGCCTTTGTTTTTAGGCGCAGAAACATCCAGAGCTCTTACGTCCTCCTTCACGCCACCCCCCCCATTATCATTATGACATGACCTCTTTATCCCTGGTACTATGTTTTGCTGTGAAGTTACTGTGTCTGATATTAAAGGTATTTCAGCTTTCTTCTGATCAATGTTATCATAGCATATCCTTTTTCCATCCTCGTGCTTTTATTTAACCTGTCTTTACAGTTGAAGTGCATTTCTTATAGGCAGCATACAGTTGAATCTTGCCTTTTAAAATTGCGAACACCATGTAATGAAGTTATTGATACAGTTATGCCTAAATCTGTCGTCTTGCTGCATCTCCTATTTGTTTCATCTATTCTTTGTTCCCTTTCTCTTCTTTTTTCTGCCAACTTTTGGACTAATAAGATATTTTTTTTATGGTTTTCTTATATGCCCGTTGTAGGGTTTTTAGAACTGTAACTCTTTCGTTATTTTAGCGTTTGCCTCAGAGTTTTAGAAAATGTTTCTAACACTTCCCAATATTATACCAGCACAAGTGATACTATGCCACTTCATGTACATTACAAGAACCTCATAAAATTCTTCCATTTCCCCTTTCCCAATCTTTGGTCTGTTGTTGCCATACTTTTTCCATACTACATTATTGTTAGTTTTCTTTTAAACAATGAATTATCTTTTAAAGAGTTACATAATAAGAAAAATAGTTATCTAGATAGTTACCATTTCTGGTGCTCCTTAATCCTTGTATAGATCCATCTGGAATTATCTTCGTTCTAGTCAGAGGACTTCCTTGAAAGTTTCTTTTAATGCATGTAGATTGGTGAAGAATTCTTTTGCTTGGGTATATCTGGAAAGATCTCTATTTCACTTTTGTTTTTGAAAGACATTTTTGCTGGGTATAGAATTATAGGTAGAAGTTTTCTGCAGCTACTTTAATGATGATGTTCCATTGTCTTATTTGCATGGTTTCCAACAAGAATGCTAATACCCTTTTCTTTATCTCTGTAAATAATATATCTTTTTTTTTTTTTAATCTGGCCACTCTGAGGATTTTCTCTTTATCACCAGTTTTGAGCAATTTGATTATATGATGTGCCATGTGTATTTCAGTCAGCTATTTATCCCATATGGCTGTTTTTTGTCTCCTACATTGTAGCTTTCACATCTAGAAGTTTAGTCTGGCTTTTGTTTGTTATTTTCATATCTCTCATTTCTTCACCTAAGTTTTTAAACTTTTGGAATGCATTTATAGTTACTTTTAATATCTTTGGTTGCTACCTCTAATATCAGCTTTGGGTCAATTTTGATTGATTTTGTTGATTGTTTTCATTATATGTAGTATTTTCCTTCATCATTTCATACCTAGTAGTTTTTTATTGGCTGTCAGACATCGTGAACTTGACTTTGTTGAGTGCTGGGTACTTTTGTACACCTCTATTTTTTTTTTATATTTTTTTTTAATGTTTATTCATTTTTGGAGAAAGAGACAGAGACAGAGTGCAAGCCGGGGAGTGGTAGAGAGAGGGGGAGACACAGGATCTGAAGCAGGCCCCGGGCTCTGAGCTGTCAAGCACAGAGCCCGACATGGTGCTCAGACTCACAAACCACGAGATCGTGACCTGAGATGAAGTCAGACACTTAACCGACTAAGCCACCCAGGTGCCCCTGTATACCTCTGTTCTTGAGCTTTGTTCTGTAATGTTAAAGTACTCAGAAACAGTTTGATCCTTTTGGGTTTTGCTTTTAAGACTTGTTAGGTGGGTTCAGGGCAAGTTATCAGCTTATGGCTCATTCAGCAATACAGAGGTAAGATTCTTCTGAGTAATCTACTGTGAACACTGAGTTTTCCCATCTGGATGGTGGGAACAGGTGCTATCCCTGACCCTGTGTGAACACCAGGCGCTGTTGCCGCTAATCTTTTTTGGGTGTTTTTTTTCCCCCATGGTCTCAGCTGGATTCTTTCACTTGTATGCTTTGATCATGAGTCAGCTACTTTTTGCATAGGGACATTATATGCAAATCTGGGTTCTCTGAGCAACTCAGTCCTCCCCAGCACTCCTGCAGTTCTAGAGCTCACCTCCTTCATGTCCCCTTTCTCAGCGTTCACTGTCCTTCACCTGACGTCAGATGTCTTTTAGAAGCATAGTTCTGTATATTTTGTCCATATTTTGGTTGTTACAGGCGGTCGGGTAAATCTGGTTCTCATTACTCCCATCTTGGCTGAAAGCAGCAGTTGGCATGTATGATGTGACTAAACCAAAAAGTCTCCCACTTACACTGATTCTCCTCATTTTGATTTTTCCTTTGATGCTAAAGTTACAGCCCAGAAAGCTCTGAGGAACCATAGAAGAGCTTCCAGTACTCTTGTATAGATAGTGAGATTGAATTGACCTTGTTCTACCAGTGACATCACTGAGATTGAGTGTCTGGTCCGGGGTGACACCACCACACTGGTTCATGGACAGGGTGGAGCTGTCACAGCCGACCACTGAAGTGCCTTCTTACTAGACCACACTTCCTCTCTGAACAAAAGGCTTTTGAAAAAGAATATCACATTAGCATTTTCATGTTCTATTCAGAAAAACAGTCTCTGTTCTAGCCCTGTTCGGTAAAATCCTGTTTACATGCATTTGGAGAAGAAGTTCCTTGGTTACTCTCTTTTTCTAGAGTACTCGATTTTGGAGTCAGGGCCGTTAGGATCGTTCGCCAGAGCAGGGCTGGGTGTGGGTGTTGAGACCAGAATCTCAATCACTGACAGTTTACTGGAATGTTCCAGCTGAAAGTCTAGTCTCTGAAGTAGTAGGGTCTTTGCAGTGTGGTCATTGATGGAGCTAAAAATAAGATGGGGACTGAATGGAGTCCTGAACCAAAGCACGTTTCAGAATTTTCAGTTCTGTCCCATCTGCCATCACAGGAAAGATGGTGATGAGAAGAGTATTTGCCAAAGCTTCCTGTATTACCAAAGGGGATACTTTCAGACTGGTCACAATCGTATTCATTCTGGGCCTGTTGATCTCTTCATGCAGAATTAAACATCATGTTAATTTGAAATAAAAATTAAAGACTGGATTAGGGGCTATTTTACTGTCAAAAAAATCAGATTGTTGTTGATTGATCCAAGAAGTCTATCGAATTCTTCCCTAGAAATGCATAAAACTCTCCCATGTAATAAAAACTGGGGCTGGATAGTCATGGGGCTGCAATCTTGCTATCACCTGCCATTTAAAAAAAATTCTTTTTTAGGGGCGCCTGGGTGGCTCAGTAGGTTGGTGTCTGACTTCAGCTCAGGTCATGAGCTCATGGCTCGTGAGTTTGATCCCCACATCAGGCTCTGTGCTGACAGCTCAGAGCCTGGAGCCTGCTTCGGATTCTGTGTCTCCCTCTCTCTCTCTGTCCCTCCCCACCTTCTCTCTCTCTCTCTCTCTCTCTCTCTCCCCTCTGTCAGTAATAAATAAACACTAAAGAAAATTTTAATTAAAAATTAAATTTAAATTAAAATTTAAAATTTAAATTAAAAATAAAAATAAAAAATTTTTTAACATTTATTTATTTTTGAGAGACAACATGAGTCAGGGAGGGGCAGAGAGAGAGGGAGACACATAATACAAAGCAAGCACCGGGCTCTGAGCTGTCAGCACAGATCCCAATGCAGGGCTGAAACCTACTAACTGTGAGAACATGACCTGAGCCAAAGTCAGACACTGAACAGACTGAGCCACCCAGGCACCCCCATCACCTGCCATGTTTAAGTTAATGAGCATCTTATTTAAATTTTATTTCACGTGTTTATTTGAACATATAGCTGGACCTGGCTCTGCACTTTGGAAAAATGCAAGAAAATTCTAAGTCCCCTTTTAAGGACTTTTCTGAATTCCTGTTAAAAGACAAATCAGGAGCATGCCGGTTACTGTCCAAGGAAGGTGGCATCTTATATTGGAGCCATAAATACATTTTTTGAGATCTCCCTCATGCTTAACACAGTGCCTGGAAAAGATGAAGTATTCAGTAAATGTTAGTTGAATAGAGGAAATGAATTAGTCAGTGTTTTTTCTGTGGATTCTATAGCTGATAGCACCTTCAAAATAATTATCCCCTTAACCCTGACCATACTGTGCCGGTCCCGGCCTTTGCCACATGGGAATCTGAAACAACGTGGATTGTTTTCAACTTTGAGGCTCATATTTAATCTGTATTTTTATCTATAATTTTGAACCCAAGCTTGGAAGTGTTATGTGATGATGTTTTGATGATGTTTTCATGCAGCTAGAATTCCTTGCCGTACTATGAATTTCATTTGTGAGTCCCCATGGCTGTGTGTGCTTTATGTTCTAAAATTTCCTTTTTAATTAATTATGTGCCTGCTGGCCAATACCGTAAATGGCTAATCTAAAAGTGCATTGGGATTATACTTAGAATTTTGCCATGTCCAAATACTTCCAACATCACAGGAGATAAAACAGTTGTATTTCCTCAGGAATAGTTTGGTCTTTGCACTCAGGATAAACTCTTAATCTGTAGAGGGCGAGTGACTCTTCTAAGGACCAGCCCCTTTCATTTTAACTCTTTTCTTAAAGTTTCCTTGGAAAATCAAGGAGTTGCACCCTTTCTCTTTCCCCTAGAATTGTTAAATTCCTCTCCAGAGTTGCATCACACATGGTCAGCCTTCCGCCACTCTTCGATCACTACCAAACTTAAGTACAACTTAAAACTAAATTATCATTTGACCACCAGATCTCTCTACCTATGCTTCTCACTTCTTACTTTATCAGAGCTCATATTCAGTCACCTTACGGCCTCATGAATGATGAGCTGAATGTGATCTGAGCCTTCCTTTTTGTAACTGTCAGGATTCACAGACGGAGAGAAGACGAAGCTCTTGCCTTACTGTCCATCATTCTCTTCAATATGCAGACCAGTTAGCCTTTAGCAGGCTCCCGTACAGTTAAACTAAAGGCTAGATCAGAATTTCTGTTTAAAATAAACATGGTAGGCTGACATCTGAAAAAACTTAGGAGTTCCTAATTAGTAAGAATCGAAATGTGTTAAACATGGGAGCCAAATAACAAAAGCTTTCTTTATAATTCAGAGATTCTCGGTGTCTTTACAGATATTTATTCCAAATCTTCCATTAGACAGCGTTCTAATTATCATCTTGACCACAGAGGACTTTGAAGCATTTTCTACATGGAAGTGAGAATGAGGAAATGTTTTCGTGTAGATCTTGTCTTGTCTGTGTGCCCCTGGTGTTGTGTGTTTGTGGTGGTGGTGGTGGTGTTTTCCAGTGTCTCCCAATTGCAGTCATCTTCTGTGAGCTAAAATTAATTTCATGCTTATATCGGATGCCTCACATTCACATTCAGACTTCCAACATTCAGCTGAGGGGGAAGAAGTTCCTTTGGCACCAACACTCTTTCCTTTCTCATTTCTGATTAGTTCAGCCAAATGTTAAATTTCCTGAGATTCCGGAAAACTGCCTCATAGAATTCCTTGGTAGGACATTAATGACTTGTGAGATTTATCATCAAGGAACATGGTCTTGTCCCTAGGTGGAGATTTTGCTCAGTGCTGTTTAGTGAATTCTAACAGCAGGGAAATAAATATCCAATAAGAAGCAGCAAAATCATTGGAGAAAATCAAGGACAGAAATTCATGAGTGCGAAACAGAGGCGTTTAACTTGGCCATTTTAAAAAGTTTTCCTGTAACCTTGCAAACTGCCCTTCTCCCTACAACTCTTCATTTTCTGCTAATCGCTTCGGGTCCAAAAAGAGATACGAGCATTTATAGAATACATGCAGACAGCATGCATCCACATGCCAAGGTAAATCTGGTACATCTGCACCTCAATATAAGGGACAGGAAATAAGTTAAAAACCATTTGCCTAGTTCTTCATATGTGAAGGACCTGAGACAGAAGAGTCCCAAGGTGTTTGAGGCATTCTATCCTCAAGCTTTCAATATAATACAAACTTTGTAAAGCTGATATGAATGTACTTAAAAGTTAAAAGACTGCTAGGTTGAAAATCACCTTTGAGATATAGAAGTAATTATCTTAAACCTTACATATTTACTATTCATCCATTCATCATTCATTTATTTTTAGTTGCAATTTGTAAAATTGGTGGACACAAGGAGGCTCGTTAACTTGAGAGCTTTTTTTTTTAATTTTTTTTTTTAATTTTATTTATTTATCCTGAGAGAGACAGAGATAATGCAAGTGGAGGAGGGAAGGAGGGAGGGAGGGAGAGAGAGAGAGAGAGAGAGAGAGAGAGAGAGAGAGAATCCCAAGCAGGCTCCACACTGCCAGCACAGAGCCCAAGGTGGGGCTCAGACTCACGAAAGCATGAGATCATGTCCTGAGCCGAAACCAAGAGTCAGATGCTTAACCGACTGAGCCACCCAGGTGCCCCTAACTTAAGAGCTTTTAAGGACAGACCCAGTAACAAACAGATGGAAAGGAAAACAGGAGAATTAGCATTCATTGGACAAAATCCTACAGACTCTGCTGACTGATTTGCACACTATTTCCGTAAAACCTCTTAATATGACCCCCTTACCTTGCTTTGAATATGTACCCATCTTGATAGACGGATCTAAAGACCAGCAGGCGATACGGAACCAGAGACGCTAGTGCTTTCTGTTTTTAATTGAATTAAGTTAAACAGAAAATTACGAAATATGTAGTAAAGGCGTTAGCTTGAAAGCTGTCCTGTGCCCCTGAATCCACATTCATCCCCCGGATTCCCTCCACCGCAGAGCCCTGCTTCGGGACTGCCTTCAAAGTCGGAAGGGCTCTTCATCGGATACTGTCAAAACCTACAGCACTGGGATGTCCTGTTTCTTTCCGGGATAGGTTGCATGTACGCATTTATATGATGATATCTGTTTTCATTTCATCCTTGAAAATCAAAACCCATCACGAACATGTAAATGTTTTGTTTTTCAGACAAATGCATAATAGCACATTATTTAACGACGCAGGGGTTACTTACCTTTCTGGCCTCACAGACGTCTACCCTGTGGGGGCAGATAGTAGCCCGGGTCTTCCCCTTAGAAACATGCACGCACAAAAAAAAAAAAAGAAACATGCACGCACATGATGTTCATCCACTGATCAATTTAATTGCATTTGGGTTTTTATAAGCGTTGTTTTGGGTTTCCTCGCATTAATGTTGCCAGTAGGTCAAGGCGCTGTGGTTAGCTGGAGTATGAGGAGAGGGGGAAATTAAAAGAGATATGAAGGTACGTGTCTTTGAGCATGGTGCAGCCAGTTGGAGGATGTGGGAAGCAAAAATGCCAAAATGCAAGTATGGAGATGCAAAATGGAAACATACTATTTCACCTCTCTTCTAAAAAGTCAAGATTATGTCGCAGTTGGCATTTATGGGGTGATCAGACCACTTGGCAAATCTTTGCAAAGTTCTGTGGTATCCTTTCGAACGTGCTTCGTTTATGGTTTCTTCCGTTAACTCCGTAGGCTTTGCCTTTGGGGTTGTATTAATAATCCAACTCGTCATGAAGAGCTTCAGCGTGTTTCACTGCTTGCCTAAATAAGAATTGAGTACCTGCAACTCCAGAGAATTTCTGGCCCTTCTTGGCTCTCAGCTTGGTTGATCTAAGCTCCGCATCCAGTGGATGCTACAGTTGATCCAAAAGCATTGATCCTGGGTTTGGATCAGGTGCTGAATTTCAGTTCTGTATGCTGCCTTCGCTGATTTATAGCTGTGGTCTGTGTGACTCTACTCTCAATATTCTGACACCAAATGTGAGGATTTTTTTTTTCCCCCTCACGTTTGATAATTATGACACTCCCCATCATTAGCATAAGCCCTGCAGATTGAGGGCTCCGTCCTACCAGACTGCCCCCCCCCCCATTTCAGCCACCCATCCCAAGCCTCAGATTTTCAGTCACATTTTTTTCCTTCTGACGAACCAGCCATGCATCAGAGGTTCCCACGACCCCCTTCTTGGGTTTGATAATTTACTGGAACAACGCACAGAATTCAAATCAGTGCTTTACTTACTGTTAGCAACATATTCTAAGGGATATAACCCAGGAATAGCCAGATGGCAGTGACACATGGGGCAAGGCGTAGAGGAAGGGATGGGCACTGGGATGTCCGCTCTGTCTGTGCTCTCCTGGCACCCCACTGTGTTCCTCAACCAGGAACCTGTCTGAACCCCACTGTGAGCATTTTTTTTATGGAGGTTCCATTCGGTAGGCACAACGGATTAAATCCCCGGCCTTTGGTGACTGAACTCAATCTCCAGTCCCTCTCCCCTCTCAGGAGGGTGGAACTAAAAATTCCAAACCTCTAATCACTGGGTTTGAACCATCCTCCAAGAGTCACTGGGAGAGTGTACCAAAGACAACACTTTATCGCTTCAGGGGTCCTAGAAGCTCCTGTGGCGGGAACCAGAGGCTCAGACTGAATATTCTGAAAAAAGATGCTCCTGTCACCCCTGTCACTCAGGAAATTACTAGAGTTTTAGGAGCTCTGTGTCAAAGACTAGGGAAAGAGACCAAATAATAGATTTCCTTATGATGTCACTGTACCCAGAATAAATTATTTCTGACAACTAGATTAAAACCACTCTTATTTTCTAAATTTTATAGATGTCAACACCTGTCTTTAATTCCCAGGTTTGCCATCCATAAAACCTGTAACTTGGAACAGATGACTTAATGGAAAGGATTCTTCCTCCTTCATTTGCAAAATGGGGTTAATTGTTATCTTTTACAATTAGCCTCGTTCTAGCTTTCTTAGCCATATTAGAAAAACAAAAGGATTAATCAGAGGTTGGGCTGAGATTGTGAAGTAGGGAGAAGAGAAAGGCTAGAATATACTCCTCTCCTCCCCGAGAAGAGAAAGGCTAGAATATACTGTAAAAACACCAGAAAGGGAGGCTTTGTTGCCAAGTCCCTGTTAGGAAGTCCACTTCCCTGTGGAGAAGGGAAGGGGTAGAAGATGACTTTCTGTTCTCCTGGGGGCCACCGTCTTCCGTTAACAGCACAAGGCCAAGAGCCGTTACTGGATAGGCCGGGAGGGGAGGATATCTAATGCCTCCCCGTTCTCCAACCTTGAGAAATACTGAATGGAGGCAGGCCCAAGAATGTGGTGCCATTTCCCCGGCCGCTTCCTCAAGACTTCCTTCAGTGTTCAACTTGGCATAGAATTGTCATTTGCCTTCGTAAACTCATTTTAAACTACAGAAATCGTGTATGTGCTCTTCTGAAGAAAGGAATGTGGATGAATTTTGCAGTGAACCTTAAAATTTTAGTTCAACTCCTAGCTTTAAAGACAAACACAGCTGTGATCCAAAGGTTCCCGTGGACACTTCCCTGTCTCTTTTATCCCCCAGATTTTTCTTGCAACAGTGAAGGTACTTGTGAAATGCTGAAATTCTGAGGGCCAAAGTATCGAAAAATTAACTGAGACCATCTCAAGCAGAGAAAGGTTTAACTCTAAGGGTGTTTTTTTAAAACCTGCACAGAAATTGTATACATTTTACACTTAGATGCTTAAGATTTCTTGAAATCCAAGATGAAAATAATGGCCTTAGCCTGTTTGTGAAAACAGGAGAGACTTGTGTTTTCTTGATAGGCAATTAAGTTTCCTGGTTACATGGTTAGAAACCAGTGGGATGCAATTTAATGCTCCAGGAGGCGGCTTTCTGAATAAGTCCCTAGCCACCTGGAAAGTTTCGGGTGCTCCTCATAAAGTGACCCATTTATTTCCTCCTCCCTGGTGAGATTACACCCAGTGCCTTTAAAGACTCTTGACATATCATTCCCTCTCCTCGAGAAAATGGCTTAAGACACAAGTGTATTGTGATAAGATACCAGATTTCCAAATCAAGCATAAAGCATGGAGTAAAATGGGATCAGTTGGCCATGTTTTAATATGCCTCCCACATGAACTACACATCCAGACATGATTGCATGGAATCAGTTAGACGTGTGTGATTGACCCCAAGTCCAGCAACACGAAATGTATGAAATTGCATAAAAACCCAGTGAAAAGGCAATACAGTTGAGAAGAGGGGAAATCTTTTTTTTTTAATGTTAAATTTTATAGAGGAGGTCCATGAACTTTCTTTCAAAATTATTTACATCAACCTGGCATCAAAACCCAAACCATAAGACGAGCTATGTCATCTTTTGAAATTAATGAGATGAATTCTTGTTGATATTAGTTTGAACGTGCCATGGAGTGCATGAAATATTTTCTGGGAAGTGTTCCTCGTTAAAACAACGTTCTAAAGGACTCCAGCATACTGGATAGATAGGTCAAGTGGGGTTGAAAAATCAGTATGTCTCATGAAAATCGGGAGTGCGTCTTAGTGGAGAGATGCTTATTATCAACTCAGATACCATGAAGGATAGATTTTGTTACTGGAACCACGCGTGAAATTACAATTAGGTCTAGGTTATTCAATAATTTAATTAACAAACATTTTTAGCAACCAAATTGTGCCAGGATCTGTGCCGGCAGCCAGAGTTATGCTCTTGTTCCAAGAAAAGAAAATGGTTAACGTTCAAAAGATAAATCTTCTGTTTTAGGTTAAATCTAATCCATTTTAGTAATGCCCAGTCTCAATCCGTTAAGAAATTCTTTTTGAAATGATTTTTGAAAATGCATTGTGATAGTGAAGTGAATTTAGTGCAAACTGAAAAGTGTCACATCAGATGCAAATAGGCATTTTGTTGTTATGGGCTAAACACCCAGAAACAATAGTGACGCTAAAAACGGATTGGATGTAATTAGTCCCCCCGGGGCAGATCTTTTCCTTTTATTTTCTCTGCTCTTTGCTATAAATTTTAATAATAAGATCAGCCATCCTATGCCAATGTAATCAGATTGTAGTATTTATATGTACAATATGTAAATTGTGAAATAAGGGAAATTTGTCAGGAAAAAAAACGTGATTTACTAGTTACGGAAGATGTAAAGACTTGAGAATGATGGGAAGTAAATGCATAGAGATTAAACACAGGTTCCTTACACTCTGTTTCCTGTGAATATGTTTGAACCACTGAATTCTTATGCTCGTATTTCTAATCATACGAACAATCTTGTCATAAATGTAACTATTGTGACAATAGTAGAATCATTTACTTTAAGAGAATACATTTCTGTAGAGATTTTTTTTCTCTTATTTTTGTATATTACTGTGTTTTTAATTACAATTTTAAGAAACTTATCTTTGTCTTAGCATAATGAAATAAACCCCCAAGAGATTCCCTTTTATCCTGAAATGTATGGATGAAATGCATGGATGGTACATCTCTAGAAATAACTAGTTTTAATCCTTGGTAATTCTGTATTCTGGCTAAAAGTGGTAAAAGCAATTACTTCTTTGATTAAAATATGCAATGAATCATATACCAAAGGCAACACCCTTTTTGGCTTTTTTTTTTTTTAACTTAAAGCAAATGAAAGATATAAAAGCATAGAGAAATGTTAATGTTTTTCTTTGTTACCTAAGAATGATATTTGTTTCTCAGGTGCAGACATAACCACCATTTTATTTGGTGTGATATATCTGCCTGTTCCAACATAAGAGCTAATCTGATTTTTTTTTTTTTTCATTTCTAAGCACGATTCTTAGAAATGTGTTTGCATGGATGCATCAACCGAGCAGAACCATGTAATTCATTTATTGAGGGGCATGGTAATGTCTTCCTGAATTATCTCATGTCCCGAGGCGTAGGCATTAGGAAGAAAAAGGCTTATGTTTATATTAGACACACACACACACACACAATGTGTGTCTGAGCTCATATAAACAATGATGAGGTCATAGCTTACAATGGGCTCTTAGGGCTCATTATTCTTGCTGGAGCTTTGTTTCCTGGTAAAGTGAGGGCAAGCCATGCTGAGGCCTTGGGGAATCATGAGATCCTGGTGTGCTTCTGGTTCATTGTCAAGCTCTAGGGATTTGTTGGGGGAAGTTAGAAATATATTTCTGAAATGAAGAAATGTTGGTGTTAAATAAGATAAGCAATTTTAAACATGTGAACACAATGACCATTTAATTTTCCATCTTAATAGGCGATAAGGAAGGATGGATTGAGAACTAGAATCTGTGCGTGTCATAAAAGGCTTTTAACTAATACCTTTAATCGTTTTCTAGTAATCCTAAACAAATTGACAAAGGACATTCCTGTCTTGCCATTTCACCTCCCTACATCTGACACGGTAGCTGAAAATGGAGTGCCAGAAAGCAGGAACAGCAGTTGAGAGACTGAATAAGCTAAATCTGGATGGTCTTCTGCACAATGATAAGAGCGGGTGTGATCATGTCCCCAAAGAATATCATCTGAGCTTATAAGCACTAGAGATTTAGGCGAGGACTCCTAGAACAGACTCATTTCTAACCACTCAATTATTTCTCTCTGTATTCAACTATGCAAGTTGCTTTTGGAATTATTTTTAGCTTGACCCATGTTAGAGTTTCCTTGAAAGGCATGATCACATAGCAGATCGGGAGAACAGGGTTAAGAGCCAGAGCCAGACTCTCTGTTCTCACTATACCACGGACTAGCTCTGTAACTAGCTGTGTAACCAGCCATATAAACCTGTACCTTCTTTGTGCTGTGTTTTATCTATGATAAAACCCCAGCCATAGGGTTGAGAGGAAGAGTTGGTGAGTTACTATGCATAAAGCACATGGTCTCACTCATTCATATAAATAGCCAATAAGTGTTGAGCTGTTACTGCTTAGAGGAAAGAAAAGGGGCTGGGCATTGGAGGCAAGGACTGAGTGGAAGAAATAGATGTGTACTGTACACCTGCTCTGAACTAAGCATTACCCTCGACAGCTAACACAGAACGTGGTTAATACTCAGTGTACTCTGTATGAAAGATACTCTTATCTGAATTGCACAAAAGAAAAATTTGAGGCCTGGATAATATGGGGGACTCTCAAATTCATTTTAAAATTCATGTTAACAGTAATAATTTGCAAGTGGGAATGTGTGCTGTTTTGGGCGATAGTGGAAGAAAAAGGGGAGACCCAAGTGTTAGTTGTCAGAAGTTACCCCTCCATTGTCCAATTTGAGATTCGGCTTTAATGCAGTAATGACAAGGCCAGTGTGGCGCCTTTATATTCTGGTGCACACGCTCTTTGGTGACCGGCGTTTCAAGACAAAATGCCTTATAGAAACATTCATAGGTGACTGGCTGCAAAATAAATAAGAAGGAAAGAAGGTTATAAGAAAGCAATCCTTATGTTTAATTGAAGTATTTTTTCTTATGCGAACTCTTTAAAAGAAAAAAAATTTCCATTTTCCTCAAAACAATGAAGCCTTTTCAAGAGAAAATAATGAAATAGAGCTAAGAAAGCACATGCAGTCAGTCAGCTTGCACACATCAGGGGCAGGGACATTGTGAATAGATGCAATTAGATGCTTTCTGTCTCCAGCCTTGGAGGGATCATCGTGATAGAAATAGAGGGAATTATTTATTTTTTTTATATTAAATATAATTTACTGTCAAATTGGTTTCCATACAACACCCAGTGCTCATCCCAACAGTTGCCCTCCTGAATGCCCATCACCCACTTTCCCCTCTCCCCCACCTCCCATCAACCCTCAGTTTGTTCTTAGTATTTAAGAGTTTCTTATGGTTTGCATCCCTCCTAGAGGGAGTTTTTTAAAGGCCTTGGTGTTAAATAACAAGCAAGGGGATCAAGGGTTTGTAATATCCTGACTGCACAATCCTGCATATAAAGTATCCATTACATTCAATAATATCCTGCCGTTAAATGAATCGTCTTTTAAATATATACATACACACACACACACACACACACACACACACACACATACACACATACATATATATAATCAATGTAGCTGGTCAGTTGTTATCTCTTTTATTACTTTTCTTCTCTGGGGTTTAAAAGATCATTCTCTGATTTGTAGATTCAACTAGACTTCAGAGTACAAATGAGAATTATAATGATGCATTGCCAAAAGCTATGTTGCTAGCTGTGATGTCTGCCTTTTTTTGGAATTATGGAGAAATACGTTTCTTGTAGGATGAAAGAAATAAGGCAGATGAGCACAGGCTTATTTTGTTTTTATTGTATTTGTTTCCTTTCTTAAGTGTAGGAAGGTGGCCTGCAGACAGCTAAAGCAAGCAAGTACAGGGTACCCTCTCTGTATCAGGCACTGGGTACTGTGTGATCCCTGATAAAGAAACACCAAATCTGGCCCTTAAAGATGTCAACAGTTCAAGAAAGCAGTCAGAAACATAAGTAATTGAGGCTGCCCAGGTGGCTCAGTCAGTTAAGCATCCGGTTTTTGATCTTGGCTCAGGTCATGATCTCATGGTTTGTTGGATCCAACCCCACGTCAGGCCCTGTGCTGAGAGCAGAGCGCGGAACCTTCTTGGGTTTCTCTCTCTCTGTCTCTCAAAATAAGTAAACTTTAAAAAGAAAATACAAGAGAAATAATTTAATAGACTGTGGTTAAGTGCAATAATGGAGATATATGTAGCATTTCATGGGGTATAAAAAAAGGATACCACTTCTCCCCGGGATATCGGGGAGGTGACCGCTAACTCAGCCAAAGGAGAAGAGCAGGAACATCCCATAAAATACTACAGCCTTCACCCTACTCCCAATATACCATCTCTGGAAATAAATTCTGTACCTTCCAGCTAGTTTTCAAGATGCCCATGACCTGGTTAGTAATAACTGGGTTTGCCCAAATGGCGAAAATTCTATTCCTGACATGAACTTTCACAGGGTTCGTTTGCTTGTTTGTTTGTTTGTTATAACGAAGAAGAAATGTGTATCTTTGGAAATCACTTCACAAAATCACATAGTAGGATGCTTTAGTAGAATACACATAGCAGTGGAATCATTGAAGGCAAAGGAGCCTTTGTCCTTTTTTTAATTAGGATGAATGTTTTCAAGTAACTCTAGAGTAAAAATGAAATATAACCAATCAGGAAAAAAAAAAAAAGCACCTAAGAAACTTAATTGTTGCTGAAAGAATTAGAATCTGATGGCATAGAAAGAATTTAATTACATTTCAAAGTAAAATAACTACAGTTTCACATTGGCCTTTCTCCTGGGAAACTAACGTGCCTGAAAGCTTGTGAGTGATTCCTTGGCCTACAAATTAGTAGTGGTTAAGTTGTCTATTATTTTTCTCATCTTGATTATTGTATTTTATATGCTACTGGTGATGGGGTTATTTGTGCAGTGTTACTATGGAGATAACCACTAAGACTACACATGTAGAAATGTAGTCTTACATATGCCCCTATATATTTGGTTGGGGAGAGGGGAGGGACCTAACGTAAATATTACAGCTCCAAAACCATCTCTTTGGGGCACCTGGCTGGCTCAGTTGGTTGAGCATCCGACTCTTGATTTTGGCTCAGGTCATGATCCCAGAGTTGTGGATTGAGCCCCGCATCAGGCTGTGCGCTGAGCGTGTAGCCTGCTTAAGATTCTCTTTCTCTCTCCCTCTGCCCCTCTCCCCCCCTTGCACATACTCTCTCTCTCTCTCTTAAAAATAAAAATCATCTCTTTCTGTAGCAGTATACTGCCATTTAAAAAGAAAATGTTGATTAAGGACAGTCATCCTGTATGCCGAATGCTAAATGCTCTTGTCAAAATGAAAAATGGCCAATCAACTAAGTAATTACCCATTAAGAAAGTAGTGGGAAAATTGCAAAAAGATGACTCATAATCCTTTCACATGATGGGATGAGTTCATGGGACCTCTGACCCAGAGCCCCTGGAAGAAGCAGTATTTTGCACAGACCTGAAAGGTGTGGGTTTTTTTTTTTTTTCCACAACAGCCTCGTCATGTGTTCAACATGCTAAAGAAGTATGTCCGCGCTGAACAGAAGGACAGGCAACACACCCTGAAGCATTTTGAACACGTACGCATGGTGGACCCAAAGAAAGCTGCTCAGATCCGGTCCCAGGTGAGCACTGAGTGTGGTCATCATGTGCAACCTTGATAGCACAGTGGCCTTGCAAGGTATTCCCTGAGTACTTGTGGGCGCTTGACCTCTGTAGCAAGAGTTCTTTAATACCTCGTAAATTCTACAGGCTTGTCTTACACCAACATGTGCTTTGACGTTTCCTGATTTATGAAAATAATAAGGAACATAAAAATCCTGAGTGTCCATGGTGCCGATTCTTAAGGATCCATTTAAAACTCTGATAACTAAAGTGAAGAAAACCAAAGTTGTATTAACCGAAACCTCTAAAATTTGTTCAATTGGATTGTGACGGGCAATCATAAATTCCACTGCTACCTTACAGTGCTTGGATATAACGGGAGCCTAGGTGAAGCCCTTGTAATAATGTGTTTTATTCACATTCCCAATGGTTGACAGATGAAATCTACTTCTGGCAATCTGAAATTTTACATTTCCTGAAATAGAAGAATTTTAAACAGGTAGGTAGGTGGGTAGGTTGATCAATCGATCGATCGATAGAAAAAGAGGGAGGAAGGAAGGGGGGAAGAGAAAGATCCAGTCAAATTGAAATGTGTTCCTATCTTTTGGAAAATTTGTGCAGAAATATAATTAGAGCATTAGGGGTTATTTAGGGAGTCTAAATATTAGGAATCAGTGTTGGGCAGAAATGCTCTTTTCAGTTGGCCTTGTAATTTATGGCTCCAAGCATACAATACAATAGGAACTTGAAAACAGCTCTGAAGTTAGAGAAGAAAAAAATGGAAGAACAAGAAAAATAAGAATGCCCTTTTAAGACACAAGTTCCAGCATTTTGTCAGTTTTATTTTGGAAATTTGTATCTATCTGTGGTGCTCGGTGAGGAAGAAACTTTTCCCTTTATCGCAGGTTATGACACATCTGCGTGTGATTTACGAGCGCATGAACCAGTCTCTGTCCCTGCTCTACAATGTGCCTGCCGTGGCCGAGGAGATTCAGGATGAAGTTGGTAAGTCAGCTGTTCTTTTCATGCCGAACCTTTAAACATAGTTCTCTCCTGTAGGAGAAGATCAGGTAACTGAGTTCGTCTGCAGCAGGCATCCCCAGTGCTCTGATCTATGGAAGGAAAAAGAGCAGACTTCCCTTTCACAGTGAAAGATCTCACGGGGCAGGGCGGGGGGGGGGGGAGGGGGGAAAGAACTAATCATAACCTTATACGTGGGCATGATATTTCCATTTTATGGGTGAAAGAGCTCAAACCTAGAATTTAAGAAACTTACTTGCCTGTGTCACATGTCCTCCGTAGTAGAGCAAGAGCACAAAACCGTGTCTTCTGACATGGAAGTTCAGTAACCGTTCTTTCTGATGCCCCGCCCCCAATGGCCATGTGTGTTCTCTGAACCGTGTTGTTGTTTAAACTTCAGTAAATATGTGCCTCTCATCTTTAATTAAGCCTTTATTTGGACATAATCACACACTCATGGAACACTAATACAGAGAGGTCCAGTATACACATCACCCCCCTTCCTCAACAGTAACATCTTACAGAACTATGATATATCATCAAAACCAGGAAATTGGCGTTGTGTGTCCACCGTCTTTTATGTCCCTAGTTTTCCTAACGTCATATTTAATATTTCAAATCAGTGCGTTTTCACATTTTTGTTTTTCTTAGAAAGGGAGTGAAGTATCACGTAATATCATTCTCCACAACCCGCCCCCTGCCCCCGCCGAATGCCCATATTTGTTTGGCTTTACCAGGCAAAAGCCCATAGATGGCAGTTATGTTAATGAATCTTTCAATCTAAAGGAAATGTATGTGTCCTGGAGATTGGTCCATAAACTGTCAGGAAATAAGCAATATATCCCTGTCCATAACAAACCTGCCCTTTGTTAATTGGGTTGGAAATAGAGGTAGGTTGTCTGAAATCAGAACACCCAGGACATTGTAGATGGGTACACCCATTACAGGAATTCCTCCTGTAAAAGTGCCTGAAACACCACTTGGCTTGCTTTGTTACATTTCATGCCGATCCTATTGTACTCTTTCTTTTCTAGCTCAGTCCTGCCTTGTAAATATTGTGAGTATTGCTCTAAAGTATTTGGCATATATCAGGTGATGGCGGTCTGCTCATGGTTGTTAACATGGCGGTTAACAGATGGCGGTTAACAGATGGATTCAAGTATCCTTCAGGCTACATGGTTAAAAAAGAGACTTCATGATAGTGTTCTCTAAACTTCTACTCAAGTCAATGTTGACCAAGATCTTAAGAGGACAGTCCGGAGAGTTTTTAATGTAGACCATGGATTGAAGACAGGCTTTCCAATTAATCTTTCGTGCTATTATATTTCTAAAAGAAATGAGTATTCTTGTTAGATGTATTTGGGGATAGAAAATTGGAAGGAACCTTTAAATATTGTGTGTTAAAGAAGTATAAGAAAGTCCTCCAGGGTCGCGTGGTTGGCTCAGTTGTTTAAGCATCTCAGGTCATGATCTCTCAGTTCGTAGGTTCAGGCCCTACATCAGGCTCTGTACTGACAGCTCAGGGCCTGGAGCCCGCTTTGGATTCTGTGTTTCCCTCTCTCTCTGTCCCTTCCCCACTCGTGCTCTGTCTCTTTCTCTCAAAATTAAACATGTTTAGAAAGAAAGAAAGAAAGAAAGAAAAAGAGAGAGAAAAGAAAGTCCTCCAGGGATGCCTGGAAGGAAAGAAAGAGAGAGAGAGAGAGAGAGAGAGAGAGAGAGAAAAGAAAGTCCTCCAGGGATGCCTGGGTGGCTCAGCGTCTGACTGGATCTCACGGTTCATGGGTTCGAGCACCTCATCAGGCTCTGTGCTGACAGCTTGGAGCCTGGAGCCTGCTTTGGTTTCTGTGTCTCCCTCTTTCTGCCCCTCCCCAGCTCACTAGCTCCCTCTCTCTCTCTCTCTCTCTCTCTCAAAAATAAACATTAAAAAAATAAACATAAAAAAGAAAGTCCTCCAATAAGTTGTAGAAGGGACAAAATCAAAGAAATCATCACTCTTAATGAAGTGGAGTTCAGATCTTCTGGATGAATGCATTTTTGCCTTATACCTGTCTTAATAAGCTTATTTTCTTATGTGTCTTCAACTGAGATGCTGTTAGTAATACCAAACTATAGGGGAATAAGCTATTGCAAAGGATTAGAAAGTTAATGACCTCACCCAGTAATTATGGTGGACTCTTTCTCACTAAATTATCAGAGCTTTTTATTCAGCAAAATGCTACTGAAAACAGTGGCTACTCATGAGTTCCACTTCCACAGAACAGATGGTGATTCAGCTATCTTGAGTGTTGCAAAATGCCCAAGAATAGGACAATACAGTGAACTTCAGATCTCAGTTGACAGGGAGGATATTCACATAATTCAGAATCGTGGGACTTTTTTTTTTTCTTACAAAAAAACAAGCCTCAACTCTGAAGTTGGATTATGAGCATGTTGTTTAAAAAAAAAAAAATTGTCCTTCTAAATGTACTAGATATCAAATCCTAAAATAATCTTTTAAAAAAAAATCCTTCTTGCTTCCATTTTTAAATGGCTGTTTTCTGTAGAACAAGGCATTTGCCTTAATGAATGTCCATGAACTAGACCTATTTACCTCTGATTAGAACTCCTAGTATCAAAGCTATGGAAGAGAGCACCCTGGGGAGAATGCCTTTTCTGGATTGAGCTTAGTTATCTTCTTCATTTGAAAGAAAATTTAAAAATAACTCACTTCGGGGCGCCTGGGTGGCTCAGTTGGTTGGGCAACCGACTTCAGCTCAGGTCATGATCTCACAGTTCATGGGTTCAAGCCCCGCGTCAGGCTCTGTACTGACAGCTCAGAGCCTGGAGCCTGCTTCGGATTCTGTGTCTCCCCCTCTTTCTGCCCCTCCCCTGCTCACTCTCTGTGTCTCTCTGTCTCTCAATAATAAATAAACGTTAAAAAATTAACAAAAAATAATAACTCACTTTTAAAGGACGAATCTACATGAAAGAAGGTCGGCAACAGTGCTAATCTGTTTAAGCAGAGTGGGAGCCCTTCGTAGTATTCTCTTTCCTTTTGTAAAAGTTTTAAATTTTCCACGGTAGAAGTTGCTGGGGTTGGTTTTTGTTTGGTTTTTAGCCTACTTTCTAAATAGGATCTTCATAGATTTCTTCCGGCTTACTTCTTGTACTCTTTCTAGTAATTTCAGATAGTCTTTGTCATTAGTCTGACTTGCATTTTTAATATTATCAAACTTTAAATGTTTATTTATTTTTTGAGAGAGAGAGAGAGAGAGAGAGAGAGAGCAAGCAGGGGAGGGGCAGAGAGAGAGAGAGGATTCCAAGCAAGCTCCACACTGTCAGCACAGAGCCTGACTCAGGGTTCAGGCCCATGAACCATGAGATTGTGACCTGAGCCAAATCCAAGAGTTGGATGCTTAACCGACCAAGCCACCCAGGAGCCCCTATATAGTCAAATTTTAGATTTAGAGCCAGTTCTGTGCAAATAAGGATACTAAAATTTAGATCCACTGGCAAAGCAAGATTGGAAGTACCTATGAATGCATGCCTGCTGTATAAAAGTTTGTGCTTATGAATGTGGGCAATTAGGACATGTTTAATGCAGTAAAATATCTAGAGAAAAAATACAGTAGTTTTATTAAATAAGGAAAACAGGTACTCTTGAAGGGTTTTTGCCAGTCTCAGGAACTGCTGGAAGCTTTAGTGACACAGCTGTATCTGTTTCACTAAATTTATGTTCCCATTAGAGTAGAATTCTCTGATGGGAACAAAAATGAGGAAGAAACTAGCCATAGTAGAAAGAAGGGAAGGGCATGGATTGGCATGAAATTTGTACGAACGGTAAAGTGACTGACTGGACCGTAGCATTCATCATGCCAGTGAATTCGGCTCTGGCCTTGTTTGCCATTTTGCTTTCCTGAGGAATCCGCTCTGTCTGTGCTATTTCACTGTTAACCCCAGGAAATTCCAAATCCCTAGGTCTAGCAACAGCCTGTCCACTAAATCCCAGTAACATATCCCAGACTATCAGAATATCCCACACATTGCTCACACTTCAGCCAGTGTGTATAAGGAAGAAATCACTGCATTTCTCTTGAAATTGATTCATACTACAGTCTCCATTATGGGTTCTCCCAGTTGACCTGTATTTATCCATGACACCTTCCTCTCCTGCAGCCATGATTTCTTACCATTCTCAAGACCTGTAAATGGTTCTTCCTTGTTTCAAAAATGGCATCCTTCAATACTCAACTGAAATGTCCATGCTCCTATAAAACCTTGACTAGTGTATAGGCAGCAAGAGAGAAAGGCTGGTAGTTGAGTGACAGCCATGTAGCAAACTAATGTCTATGTGTTAGGATGATGTTGACAGTCCAAGTTGTTCGTGAACATTCACCCTTGAGGTCCAGGGCCGCCACATACAGATGCGGCAGGTGGTTTAAGTGAAGAGTACAGCTGACATTCTGCATCCCACTCACAGAGCCAAGCCCTCTGATGTTGGGCCATGTCCACTTGAAGAAGCAGAGCTTTCTTGTAATTCACCCAAATGCAGCATGGGAGCTAGCGACAACACTGATGAATTCAATGATAGCATCCGCCGTCTGCGGTTGGAAAAACCAACCGAACCTTAGAGGTTGCTAACTCGTCCTTACAGATTGTAGTGGTGATGGTGACGTTGGACCCAAGGTCTACCCAAGTCCAACATTCATGCTTTCTCTGCTACCCGTTCTCCTCTCTCACGTAGAATTTTCTTCTACTTAACCACAGCGTCTAAAGCACCATGTATCCACCTCTAACACTCTACTTGGTATTTAATTCTTTGTTTACATGTCTACCCACCCCACATCCTCTTCCCAGACACGTCTTGGTCTTCTTTGCATCCTTAGGATCTAGCAGAGGACCTGGTGTTTATAGGTATTAGTAATTGTAGACAAGGTTGAAGCAAATCCCCAGGCTGCAAGATAGATGCTCCTTCACTTAGGTTGATCAGATGGGCTCCTTCATAACCCCAAAGACCCACCCTGAGCTCCTTCCTTAGCGTCTAACAATGTTGCACCAAACAAATCTCTTTCCTTGGCTACAGCATCCTCTGTGGCTGTAAATGATCAAGCCAACAAACTGGGTGCAGTTGGCAAAGGTATCAAAGCAATTTGATATAATTTCCATGACCTTCTGCTCTTTGGTTATCTGTCCAACTCACATACTTTGACACTCGACTTAACTAAGTATGTTGTCTGGTTTGACTCTCCTGTCGATCAGAGTCTGAGGCTACTTATTTGATTTGCTTCCCCAGTAAGTAGGATTATCAAAATGGCCCTCTTAGTTTTATAAAAGCTTCTTTTCTTACTATTTTATAACAATTTTTCAGTTTGGTTTGAATTATTATGTGCAAGTTCCCAGGCACAGCCATATATTACTTAATGTTTTCCCTTTAAAAAAAGTCATTTGCATGCAAATTATGAAGTTTTATTGCAAAAAAAAAAAAAAGGCTTAAGACATTGTAGACGGGAAAAAAATCCCCTCATTCATTTAAAATAGCTGTTTAGGACTTTGCTTTTCATTCGGCAAATGATAGAATCCATATTTTAATGAAAATATGCACCCTCTTGAGTGTCCACATTCTGTTTTAATTGTCTTTTAACCCTTCCAAAAGGCAGAGTCCCTTCACCTCTGCTGTTCAGCTCAACCTTCACGTTGGCAAACTGCTATCTCAGAATGGTTGGGTTTTTTTGCCCTTTGTAATCTTCCTTAAGTCTGTGCTAAAAGGATTCTTTTCTACATTTTCTATCAGCTCTGAGGTTATTTATCAAACGTGCTTCCTTTTGCAGCTACCTCAAGGCTAAAACTATTGGAGCTCACAACTGAGAGATGGCTGTATCACAGAACGCGGTGATAACCAATTTATGAGAAAGGCAGTAGGAAGGAAAGGGGAAAGGAAGGCATAATTGTTTCATACCCTGGGATTGTTTTTTTTCCTTTTAGCATTCCAAATTAATAAAAACACGTATTATTATAAAACAGATGTTGGAAGGATCTCTGGCTGAATAAATCCACAGTGAATGGGGTAGGATTGAAATATGTGGCAGGAGACCAAGAAACTAGTGCTAATGAAAGAATGCTTCTAATTTATTATTACAATTTTACTGTGCCCTCTTGATAAAATGTTCTACTCTTTGGGAAAAATTCAGCATGTTTATTTCAAAGACAGTGTTTCCATTCTCTGCCCCTAACAAACCTATTGATTTTGGGATTTAATGAATCCAAAGTAGTCTAAGTTTAAAATAGAATATTTATAGCACTTGCCAAACCAACAGAATGGGACATTCATTTGTACCGAGAATTTTAAGTATCCTTATATGTATAACTGTTAGTCAAGGAAAGGAATCAAGGAGAAAATAAATCATAAGAGAAAGTGAGAGAGAGAGAGAGAGCTATCAACTTATTCGACTCATACTCTTCATTTTTCATAACGAAGGACTTCTCGATTAGGTAGATTTTATATTTATTTTATTTTATTTATTTTAGAGAGAGTGTACACGAGGAGGGGGAGGGGCAGAGAGAATCCCAAGCAGGCTGTACGCTCAGCGTGGAGCCCAACTCAGGACTCCACAACCCTGGAATCATGACCTGAGCCGAAACCGAAAGTCAAATGCTCAACCGACTGAGCCACACAGGCACCCCTGGGTTTGTTTCTTGACTCTCAATTCCATTCCTTTGCTCTGTATGTCTGTCTTCTTACAATATGACACGGTTTTGATTACCATATGTAGTAAGTTTTGAAAATAAGAGGTATGAGTCTGCCACCTTTGTTCTTTTTTTAAGATTGTTTTGACCGTGTGGGGCCCCTTGCTTTTCATATGGATTTTAGGGTCCTTTTTGTTCCCCCATCTGTGCGAAAAAGAGAGTGGCAATTTTAAAAGGGATGGCATTGGATCTGTAGATCAATCTGGGTGGTACTGCTGTTGTTTTTAAAGCACCATCGCTCCTTGAAGAGGTATCCATTATGAGATGATTCCACTCTGACCCATTTATGAAGGTAACTAACTGTCTAGAAGTAGGAGGAAAATTAATTTAGCAAACTGTCACCTTTTACTCCAAATTTTGCTTTTTCTTTAATTACGATGAGCAGTACACACCAGTAGTTT
The DNA here is from genome assembly GCF_024362965.1 of Panthera pardus. Lineage (NCBI taxonomy): Eukaryota > Metazoa > Chordata > Mammalia > Carnivora > Felidae > Panthera > Panthera pardus. Next base: position 18,566,049 of record NW_026526721.1, read on the forward strand.
TTGTCTGTTCTCGTGCCGTATCTCGTGTGTGTGTGTGTGTGTGTGTGTGTGTGTGTGTGTGTGTTGTGTGCGCGCGCGCACCCTGACCACGTGGGTGAAGCTGAGGCAGTGCCTTCCACACTAAGCTCTACCAATTCCTCTGATGGTCCAGCGCAGCTCTGGAGTTTTCTATTAACTCATCAGCTCTTACGTATGGCCCTATAATTTGAATCAAATTCCAAAAAGAAATCCTTAGCAACTAAAAATGATTGAGGAGTAAAGTTTGACCACAGTGGTGGCTGCTAGGCTACTTCTTGGCATAGAACCTTACAGCAGATGTGTCCTGAATTTTTTTTTTTTTTTTTTTATCGAGTCTTGGGAACAACCAGTGATTTTTAGACTGGAAGAAAGCTGGTGATTTGGTTTTTTGCAAGCAGCTGCCGTCAAGGTCCATATTTTTTAAAAAGGAGAAAAAAATGGCAGTATTTCTGCCACCCTGGATATAGAGATGCATTGAAATTGAGATTAATTTTGAAATATATTTCCACAAAGACTCACCAGGAATGAGATGAATGTGTTTGCATGTGAGGCAAGGTATGGAAGGAATGTTAATTTGCCTCTTGCTGTTTAACTCAGAAACACATTTGACAGTGTATTCCCCTAGTTAGCCCCATTACTTTTGGTTAACTGTTCTCCTGTCATATATACTGTGGGCTGCTTGAGAAAGTCAGTCATGGACAGTGGGGAACCATTTCTGATCGAGAATAAGAGAAAAACCCATTAACCTGTTTCAAATTATGAGGCACTTGTGCAAAGGAGTGTTGACTGGGTATGAATCAAAATACTATTCAGAAAGAATCTTTTGGACTGAGAGTCAGAAACCAAGTGGTCAGAGGCCCAGGACAGGGGTACTACTTAATTTCAACTATTATTCACAGATTTATTGACCTAAAACAGTGGGTTTAAAATAGCCTATTTAGTATGTTTAATTTTTTCTAAATATTATTTATTTACCTATGTTCGTGGAAACATGAGTTAAGGGCACCTGGTTGGCTCAGTTGGTTAAGTGTCCAACTCTTGATTTCGGCTCAGGTCATGATCCCAGGGTCATGGGATTGAGCCCCGGGTCAGGCTCTGTACTGTGCATGGAGCCTGCTTGGGATTCTCTCTCCCTGTGCTCCTCCCCCACTCATTCTCTCTCTCTCTCTCTCTCTCTCTCTCTCTCAAAAAATAAAAACATGAGTTATATCTTACTGCATCTTGGACACAGTAAATGGTAATGGTGACTCCCTATATCGTGTACGGCTCTGTCTTTGCTTTTGGTTTAGGTGGCACTTAGAGGAGTCTGCCCATCTCCTCAGAGCAGATGGAAGAACCATGTGTTCAGCTTCCTCTTTAACAATGAACTTGGTAAAGCTGGTCCAAAGACCCATGGAGACCAGAGATATTATCATCTCCAGGAAGGAAAAAGGGGCAGCTACCAGATTCATGCTTCTCGGAAGCAATAGCCTGAGCCAGTTTGGCCTTGGCAAACTAGTCGTGTCTTCTCTTCCAGAGGCTGTAACAGTGAGGTGTGGCCGCGAGGCCATAGCCAGCTGCTTCTGAAGCTTTGCCAAGTTATGGAGGAACTTCCTGGGACATGAGCAGTGAAGGGCTGAGAGTGCAAGAGGGAGCATATCATGTTAATATGGCTGTACTTACTAGCACTTTGTACTGTTTTCATTTAGGAAACTCTAGAAGCAAACCGAATTTCACATTCTGGGTTTAGGGCGGGGGGTTTTGGGGGAGGTTGAAAGATTGCTGTTCACAATTTTAAATTAGTCACTCTTCTGTGAAAAAAACGTACCTTCATTTTGTTGAGTACTAAGACTCAAAAGAATTAAAATGGGTTTTCTCTCAAATGGTAGTCGGTTTATGTGATAAAAAGGAAAGGTGCCAATATGCTCTTTTTGATATGACATACACCATAAGAAAAGTAGTGTGTATGTAGCTGGATATGAAGGCATTAGTCATTCATTAATCATTCATAACGTGACCTTTCTTTATTACATTAAAACTGTTTTCTTTACCCAGGCACCTGGTGGCTCAGTCGGTTAAATGTCTGGCTCTTGATTTCGGCTCAGGTCGTGATCTCACAGTTCGTGAGTTCAAGCCCCACTTTGGGCTCTGTGCTGAAAGGCACAGAGCCTGCTTGGGATTCTCTCTCTGCCCCTCCCTGCTCTCAGTCTCTCTCTCTCTCTCTCTCTCTCTCTCTCTCTCTCCTCTCTCTCAAAAATAAACATTAAAAAAGGAGAACTTTTCTTTACTTAATGACTATGACCAAACAACATACACTTCTTGCTGTTTATAAGTCTCCAATGATACCAGTAAGTCATTTTCTAAAATTTTCACTTATGAAACTTTGTTCGTAGTTACAGCTAATGGTTACAGTTTTTAAATTGTTACAGTTTTCTATTATCAAACAGATTTTATTAAATAAAAAGAAAACTGTTACCTTTGCCACTGACCTATCACTAACAAACGCTGTAGTTCTCAGTAACCACTCACAGAATTTGTAAGCAGTACTAGAAGGTTTCAGAAGTATCTCCGTGGGGCTTACTTCAGTAGCACACCTGCTAAAATTGGAACACTAAAGAAAAGATTAACACGGCTCCAACGCGAGTATGAGATGCAAATTTCTGGAGTGTCCCATATTTTTTTTTTTTATCTCACTTATATCTAGAGTATAACTAGAGGTATCTGGAGTAATAAATTCAGAGACTGAAAGTTGAATAGTCATTGTCAGGTCCTGGGGGAAGGAGGAAATGGAGAGTTAGGGTTTAATGGTGCAGAGTTTCAGTTTAGGAAGATAAAAAAGTTCTGGAGAAAGATGGTGGCGATGATTTCACGACACTGGCTGTATTTAATGCCAATGAACTGTACACGTGCAAATGGTTAAAATAGTAAGGTTCGTGCTATGTACGTTTTGCCATAATAAAAGTACATACACATTTATTTATATCATTTGCTGTGGTAAGCAGCAAGGGAATCCAAGAATCAAGGATGTTGGGTCTTCCATAAGTATTTATTAAATGCCTACCATATTCCAGATTCCATGCTCATTGGTAGATATATTGCAGGTGTAGAGCACAATCTTTCCTACTTAGACTCTGCCTGGGGAGACTTTGGGTAAAGATAGTCGGGAAGGAGACTTCGCTCATTAAGCTGAGGGATGTCGATTGCCATGTCTCTTGGTATTAGGTAGTAACATCTGACAGCCATTCCTTCCTTACTCGCTGAAGATTATTAGAGGAGGGAACCTTAGTTTTCAGCTGGCTCAACTACATCGTTTCATAAGCTCAGAGAAACGGTGATGTGCCCAGCATCATACATCTGCTTAGTAAGACCTGAAGACCCACTCCGTTCTGATGTCTTTGTATCCCCTGGTATTTGTTCTACCTCACTAGTGACACCTAGCTAAACAAAACTGGGTTTGGAGAGCTACTTATTCAGCCTCAACAACTTTTCTTTGAAAGTGTCCCCTCTTTCAGCAGATATGACTCAGGAGAGATGGCTTCCGAAGTTCAAAGACTCAACACCCTTGAATACTTAAGTCAATGCTAAGGTGTTTAGAAAGGACATAAAAATCGGCTACGTTGTACCTTTTGCAGGATTTTTTGTCACATTTGTATTCTGTATTTGCTTAAAAGTCATTTATCAACACACGGAAATTGACAACTACCATGCCTTCTCGTACATAATTGCCACTAGATTTTTCTATGCAGGACAAGCACAGATTTCTCTGAAAGCGTAAGGTAATAATCACTAGCCAGGGCTTAATCGCTTGTAAGGGATCCGACATAAAGGTTTTAGCTCTGTGAATGTCAGTGGCTGAAGACCTTCAAATCATACACAGCGTTAGGCAGTCTCCCAAGCCAGGACAGGGAACCATTTTCACGACTGTGCGGGCATAGTTCATTTGGTGCCACTCAAATGTATTTAGAAAAAGGAATAGAGGAAGAAAGAAAAAGAATTTAATGGAAGATTTTATGGATATTTTTTGTAAGTTTATCTTACATACTTGGTTACCTTCTTTTTGATGACTGATTTTCTTTTTTGCTTTCTTTTCATAAAGACTCACTTGGTCCTCAAAATAACCATGGACAGGCAGGGCAGATACTTATTCCTTTTGTTCTGCATGAACCTGACTTTCCAGGAGAGCTGATAATATCCCTACAGTCCTGGCCTGGATACATTTATTGATGCTGTTCTGTTTGTCTGCAGCACCCATGCCCAATCAGCTTTCAAAACCCCACCTCTCATGTTATCTCCCTTTTTAAACCTTTGATTAACACAAAACATCTGTCCTCTGATCATATATTTTATATATTACACGTGTCCACTATTGTTTTGATGTGTGCATAGTCAACTAATTGCCGCATCCTAAGTAAAAGCTCTTGGAGGGTATGAATCAAATCTCATGCATTTGTCTCTCCTGAAGCAGATTTTCAATATAAGTAATTACAGATGCCTGTCTCCAAGGAATTCTTCAGTTAGAACCGTTCTAAGACTGGCACTATCAGCATCCCCTGCAAACTTGTTAGAAATGCACATTCCCCGGGGCGCCTGGCTGGCTCAATCAGTAGAGTAAGCAACTCTTGATCTGGGGGTCGTGAGTTCAAGCCCCATGTTGGGTGGAAAGATTACTTAAATAAACTTTAAAAAAAAAATGCACATTCTCTGGTCCCACCCCTGACCTTCTGAACCAGCAACACTGGGGTGAGGATCAGCGATCTTTTAGCAAGCTGTCCAGCTGACCCTGATGCATGCTAAACTTTGTGAACGACTGATCTAGAATGTATTTAACTTGCGAAAAGTGAATACACAGTAAGGATCTGTCCTAGCACCCCAGGGAGCCCGTTTCATCACGTAAATCCACATGACAAAAACTGCATGCCACAACAAAAATGCTTAAGAAGAAAACCTGAGTGAATTATTGTATCTGCTTAATTCATAGACTACAGCAGCTCTAGTTCCCAGGAAAAGATAAATAATTACTGAGCAGTCATAGACGATGCACAACTCTCATGATTAAATAGTACAAATCAAAACATAATTTTTTCAAATTAGTCATTTTAAAAATCTTGTCCTACTGCTGTCACGACAAGGGTAACTGGAAAGTCACTTACCTAAGCTACGGCCCAGTATAAGGGTGTAACCTGCAGGACCATTTGACTCTCCCTAACAAATATAAAACGTGCCGTCTTTTCTAATTTTGCACCAGATGCCTGCGGATACACTGGGACACTTGTGGAGACACTGCTGCTTATAATTTTCGTGCCCCTCAGTACTGCGTATACTTTTTTGATAAGCATTACCACCTTTAAAGTGACTATTAGAAAAGGATGAATGATAGACAAGACTCACTTTCCCCTTCTCAGACACCTCTTTAGTTTATCTTTCTCTCATTTTGGGGTTCAGTGCCTCTAAAATTATAGGGGAACTGCAGTATGTGATGTTGGCTTGAAATGCAATGTTCCAAGAAACAAAATAGTCTAAGCCACCAATTTAAATAACCAGTGAAAGCATTAGAGCATCTCTGTTTTCTTCTCCCAGGATTTTATTTAAATTCCATGGTCACCCACAAAGCTCTCAGTTTTTCTGTAATTCTGGTGAAAAGGAATGAAATACTTCCTACCACACGATTGCTATCCTTTCTATTTATTAGGGTAGTTGATGTCAGTCAAAGTGAGTTCTAGAAGTTCTTAGCAATTTTCTTTTGTCTTTTTTTAAATAATTTTTTAAGTTTATTTATTTAGAGAGAGAGACAGCATGAGCCAGGGAGGGGCAGAGAGAGAGGAGAGCGAGAATCCCAAGCAGTCTCCATGCTGTCATCACAGAGCCCAGTGCAGGGCTCGAATTCACGAAACCGTGAGATTATGACCTGAGCCTGAACCGAGAGTCAGATGCTTAGCCGACTGAGCCACCCAAGCGCCCCAGCAACTTTTTTTTTTCAATACTAAGAGCAAACAGTTGGAGCAAACTAACCAAATTAAAGTGTTTTGAGGATAGTAACAGCAATAGGAACAGCCCCTCAATTTTCTGCTAAGAATCAAATTGAATAGTTTCCAAACTGCTGTTAGCAAATGCCCATTATCATGAGGAAGAGAAAAAAGAAACTGCTTCAAGAAAAGGAGGGATAGATGAGAATATTGGGAAGCATCTCTTTAATCCAGCATTTAGGCCATGCCGGAACGTGTTTAGAATTTATAGGATGAGTCCCTCCATCAGTTGTCTTTCCTCCTTTTCCTCTTTAAGGAGGAAGTCTTCCTGTACCTGAAGTATTTCCTTTAGGTATAAGAGAAATTAAGGTGACACTATCTATGAGTTTACTAAAACACAGTTATCAAAAAGGGGGGTGGTCCTAGAGAGCCTATCGATTATCATGCAGTCGATGTAAGTCAGATGTAGTATGAAAATATGAAAGAGACCTTGCTTTCTAGAACTCCTTGATGTAAAATGAAGAGGTAGGTCCCTTCCTACATTCAGTATGGACCTGTATCCACTCTGCTGCCCGTACCTCTTCGAAGGAGCAGAAAAGTGGAATCAGACCTTTCATTGTTCAGATTAAGGATTCTGGCTGATTTAGAGGCTTGATCAAAATCAGAGACTTGTGAATGTGCTATAAAAACAGCCAAAGGCCAAGGGGTTCCATATGTCTTGCCATAGCCCTTCAGAAATCAAAGCAGGTCTTCACGTACTTGGGTGTGGACAAATACGATGTGTTTTCGAAAAAATATTCACATTGGAACAGAATGTTCGCCTGTGTGGGCGATTGGGTCTGAGTGTTCTGGTTTTACATACAGCCTTGTTCGTCTGGGCTTCAAGCCCTTGGAACAACCCACTAATCGAGCAGGCTAGTATAATGAGCTGATTGATCCATAGCACATAACTTGAGCTTTCCTCACTGTTTCGTGTGGTTGCTACACCTTTGTGCCATCAGCCGGTGGACACAGACTATCTGGCATTCACTGATGTCTTCAGTCTGGTTGCTCTAAGCCCTTGGACCTGAAAGGCATCTCAGAGTTCATCTAACACACACCCTGTGGAAATTGTTATTCTGGTAGCCATTGTTTCTTAATGTGTTCTTGGGGCCAGTCAAAGCACAATAACATGGAGGAACCCTTGTTACAAATACACGTTCCTAGGACGCCTGGGTGGCTCAGTCGGTTAAGTGTCTGACTTCAGCTCAGGTCATGATCTCACAGTCTGTGAGTTAAAGCCCCGTGTCCGGCTCTGTGCTGACAGCTCGGAGCCTGGAGCCTGCTTCGGATTCTGTGTCTCCTTCTCTCTCTCTGCCCCTCCCCTGCTCATGCTCTGTCTCTGTCTCAAAAAAAAAAATAAATAAAAACATTAAAAAAAAAAAAAAAAAACACGTTCCTGGGCCCCACCTCTGAGCTACAGAAAACTGCATTTCTCTTACCCCCTCAGTTAATTCTTAAATACTCAGAAGTCTTGGGACACCTGAGTGGCTTACTCAGTTAAGCGTCTGACTTTGGCTCAGGTCATGATCTCATGATTCATGAGTGAGTTTGAGCCCCACATCTGGCTCCCTGCTGTCAGCACAGAGCCCACTTCAGTTCCTCTGTCCCTATCTCTCTACCCCCCTCCCACTCGCTCACGTGAGCTCTCTCTCTCTCTCTCTCAAAAATAAACATTTTTTAAAAATATTCAGAAGTCTTATATGAAATAGCAAAAAGTTAAGAATTCTTACAGCCTTAGATTACAGTTAGATTAGTCTTGAAATAGAATAGCCATTGTTGTCATTGAGAATTCATATATCCTGGTAATTAGGCCATGTGGATTTCTAGTGGTCGCTTGTTTCCAATGCTGTGACTTGTATGAAATATGAAAGTGAAGCATTATTAACCTTGAGGTTCAGATTCGTTGGGAATTGGTTTTAGGTGCGACAGAGTTGATGGTTTTATTTATCCAAGTTAAGACTTCTTATTAACTATGAAAAAGGATTAGCATAAAGTGCTTATCAGTGTTGATTAACTGTATCTAAAAGGACTAAATAGTACAAGCAGAGAGCAGTCTTCGGTCGGAAAATGCCATCTTTCATAACGTTTTCCCCATTTACTTTTTCATGTGCTCTTCCAGAAACTGTGAATCTACTACTCTGTCTTCTCTTCCCTCTTTAGATTCTTCATTTTTTATTATAGATACTGACATTTTACTTGCAGAAATTACCCATTTCGGCTCTCTTCAAATTCAGAGTGATCTTCTTTTAATAAGAAGTGAGAGGGGAAATTGACAAAATACACTTGGAGTTGTCAGCGTTGTACATGGCAAACAGTAAAAGCTTATTCTTAGAGGATTGTCAGAGAGCTTAGTGCTACCTCAGGTTGTCAGAGAATTTAACGTGTGTTCTCAGGGAATTGACAAAAAAATTACCAAGAAAAGGCGTGCTCTGAACCACCTCCAGGTGCCCAACCTGAGAAACAACTCACTCTGTTAAGCAACGGCATACGTATTTTGCAGGTTATACGGGAAAGCAAACTATATTCCTTTGCTTCTTAAACTATCTTGTGTGGTGACTTGGTATGGAAAACACGTACCATCTCCTCGTTTCCCCCAAAGCAAATAGACAACATAACTAGAAATGTCCCAGACACGTAGGGAAGTTGTCATTTGGACTTTTCCCTGCCACCTGTAGTGAAGGAAGAAGGCAGCAGAGGGGAGCACTTGAGAACTTCTTGGCGAATGGCCATGAAAAATAAAGAAAACTGAAAAACCCCAAAGGTCAGGTGCACTCCCAAACCCCGAACTGAGTGACACCGGAAATAAATCACTTCCTTGTCATTTCCATGAAAGGTGCAGTACAAGAGATTCCCTGGTGACCTCTTGATCACGTATACTACTTTTCTCATCTTTAGCTGTTGTCTTCAAACACACACACACACAGAAGAAAGAAACAAAATGCTGCAGAGAAAGCTGCTCTGACCTTTGCTTCTTCTTTGACCTGGGTATGACAAAGTGAGTGTCTTAGTGACTTCAAGCTGCCATAACAAAACTCCACACACCAGGTGGCTGAAGCATCAGAAATGGGCTCCCCCCACCCCCCAAATTCTGGAAGCTGGAAATCTAAGATCAAGGTCTCAACTAGTTTGGTTGACTCCTGAAGTCTCTCTCCGTGGCTTGTGGGTGGCTGCCTTCGTGCTTTGTGCCTTCGTGCCTTGACACGGCCTTTTCTCTCACAGAGTGACAGAGATGCTTGCTGTCTCTTCCTTTTATGAAGGACACCAATCCTATCGGAAGAGGGCCCCTCCCTGATGACCTCATTTAACCTGAATTACCTCCTTAAAGGCCCTGTCTCCAAATGTAGTCACATTGAAGGTTAAGGCTTCAACATACCATTTTGGGGGGAAAACATGAAAACATGGTTGAGTCTGTAAAATTTGACTAAACGTGCATTTGTATATATCCAGTGTACCATACCCCTCTCTCTTCAACAGTCCTTAACTTTCATCTTTGTAGTGCACACGGGTTCATGTTAAGAAAGTCAGGGGAGGGCGCCTGGGTGGTTCAGTCAGTTAAGCGTCCGACTCTTGATTTCTGCTCAAGTCACGATCTCACGGTTCGTGAGTTCAAGCCCTGTGTCAGGCTCTCCAATGACAGTGCAGAGCCTGCTTGGGATTCCCTCTCTCTCTCTCTCTCTCTCTCTCTCTCTCTTTCTCTTTCTCTTTCTCTCTCTCCCCCTCCCCGACTCATGCGATTGCCTGCTCTCTCTCAAATAAATATACTTGAAAAAAACAAGAAAGTGGTGACCATGGAAGATATTCTCCCTAAATCATTGGAACTGGGTTTCCCTTTGGCAGCCTACACTCTGCCTTTATGAACTTAATATAAGACCTTGTTGATAAAAAAGGTCTTATATATATAAGCATACATTTGACGTGGAGAGAGATTTGGTGGGTTTTTATAATTTGTTTCTCACTAATTTATCCACACACTCTTATGGGGTTTTTTGTTTGTTTGTTTGTTTTTTAAATATTTATTTATTTTTGAGAGAGAGAGAGAGTGCGAGCTAGGGAGGGGCAGAGAGAGAGGGAGACACAGAATCCGAAGCGGGCTCCAGGCTCTGAGCTGTTAGCACAGAGCCCGATGCGGGGCTGGAACTCACGAGCTGTGAGATCATGACCTGAGCCGAAGCCGGACGCCCAACTGACTGAGCCACCCAGGTGCCCCTTGTTTGGTTTTTTTGGTTTTTTTTGAGTAACTAAAGCCAAGCATTCCCAGTAGGAATGTGGAAGGACAGACCAGACAGTGTAACGAAATATGTAACACGATATGGCCTGTAACCTGGCATTGGTAGCCATATTTTCCTCCTCTCTTGAGCCAAAGGGTCACAAATAACCCAGAAGTTGCTATTAAACACTCTACTTGATAAAAGTATTCTATTCCAATCATCTGTGTGCCATACAAGAATAAAGAAAAACTTGGGGCACCTGGGTGGCTCAGTCGGTCAAGCATCTGACTTTGGCTCAGGTCATGATCTTGCGGCTCATGGGTTCAAGCCCCACGTCGGGCTCTCTGCTGACAGCTCAGAGCCTGGAGCCTGCTTCAGATTCTGCGTCTCCCTCTCCCTCTCTCCCTCCACTCACACTCACTCTCTCTCTCTCAAATATAAATATTTCAAAAAAAATTTTTTAAAGAAAGTATAAAGAAAAACTTGTAGGCTACAGAGTATTTTTTTTCAAGATCTGACTTGTCGAATGTGAATTTTAAATTGCCACTGATGAGCTCAATGCTATAGATTGACTCCAGGCTGTTCCAACTTCCCTCAGTGTAGTTGCTGAACGCAGGTATGGTAGCAAACTCGGTTCTGGCATTAGTGATGGTGGTGTTTTCATCACCCTGGAGTTAGTAAAGCCTGAAACCTGCCAGGCATTTGCCACACGGTGTGCTGCCAGGGAGGGCTCAGCTTCTGGCTTCTTAGAGAGGATATGGCAGGACCTTTGTGCTTACAAGGTATTTGAAACCGAAGCCTATTCACTTCCTTGCTGAGCTTAAGAGTTGACACTGGTGTCCCAAATTCCTTTGGCCTTATCGGGATAAGGCATGCAGTCATTGATGGCCAAGAAAGGGAAGTGGATGGTATTCTCTCTAGATGGGAGAGAGTTGCTGAAATGAAGGGACCATTTAGTCTCCCCAAAACACTTGCTGGTGTTCAGGGGAAAACATTTCTGCACTAACGGCAGAGCTCTTTACTCTTCTCCCCAGTCTACCTATTCCAACCTGGAGTAAAGGGCTCAGGAAGAAACCACATTCTATTCCCAGGTGATTATTATAGCCAGAAATGGTTGTCTTATTTGCAGATGGTTCATATTCACCTGTATGGGTGGTATTTTAGTTTCTTAGGGTTGCTAGAACTAACTACAACAAATCGGGTGCCCTGAAACAACAGAAATCTCTTTTCTCATCATTCTGGAGACCAGGAGTCCAAAATCAAGATGTCCTCAGGGTCATGCTCCCTCTGAAGGCTCTAGGGGAGAATCTCTTCCATTTCTTTCTCTTGTTTCTGGTGCTGGTGACAATCCCGGACATACTTTGGCTTGTAGATACTCCAGTCTCTGCCTTCACATAGTGTTCTCCCCTCTTCTCCAGAATGATCAAGAGCCCACCTTAACTCCAGTGGGGTCTACCCTACTCCATATTGGATGAGGGCCTGTCTTATTCCAGTATGATCTCATCTTCACCTGATTACATCTACAAAGACCCTCTTTCCATATAAGGTCATTTTCATAGGTAGTGGGCATGAGGACTTGAACATATCTTTTAGGGAGACATAACTTGACCCATATCATGCAGCTATATTTTTTCCTTTCCCTTGACTTTCACGAATCTGAAAAATTGTCCACGTTTCCTTCTAAAACACTGTCAAATTTAAGTCAAAGGGCTGCATGTCTTGAATTTATGACCTCTTCTTTTAAAGAAAAATAAGTTCTGTGTAAAATTGGTTCAAATTATGAAAGGCTTTAAATGCTTTGCATTTGCTTGAGGCTGATTAATGGGTAAATTTGTAAACCATGGTTGTTTTAATTAGCCAGGGTTAATTAATGTTTACTGCGCTTGGAAGATGAAAAGACATGTATAAATGCACCATAATGTGAATCATTTTTTAATTTGTTGTTGAAGCTTGAAATATATTCAAATAAAGATTTGCTTACATCACATCAAAAATTTCAAAAAGCTGTTGGAGCACTATGAGAATTAGTATAGAGGACTCTGAATTTTAAAGCGAATTAATTATGGGGGCACCTGGGTAGCTCAGTAGGTTAAGCATCCAACTTCAGCTCGGGTCTTAATCTCACAGTTCGTGAGTTCAAGCTGCTCATCAGGTTCTGCTCTGACAGCTCAGAGCCTGGAGCCTGCTTTGGATTCTGTGTCTCCCTGTCTCTCTGCCTGTGTCCCATGCACACTCTTGTCTCTCTCTCAAACATAAATAAATGTTAGAAATAATTTTAAAGTAAATTACGTATTATCGAAGATGATCATGTTTTAGTATTATGTATTCAGAGAATGGTAGTTACATTTTTTTTTTTAATTTTTTTTTTCAACATTTATTTTTGAGACAGAACATGAATGGGGGAGGGTCAGAGAGAGGGAGACACAGAATCTGAAACAGGCTCCAGGCTCTGAGCTGTCAGCACAGAGCCCGACGCGGGGCTCAAACTCACGGACCGCGAGATCATGACCTGAGCCGAAGTCGGCCGCTTAACCGACTGAGCCACCCAGGTGCCCCGGTAGTTACATTTTTAAGGCTGATTACGTAAAAAGGAAATAGTAGAAATCTCAGACCCAACTGATAACTTTTCATAAAATGTGTCATAATTTGAGGTGAAGTCTGCTTTTTGTTTTTGTTTTTTTTATTTCTAAGTCGAGACTTTTTCAGAGCAGGGTAGAGGACAGACCAGATTGAACTGTGCTGAGATGAGAATAACACAAGCAATTTTTTTGAAGAAACTACTAGAATTCCGTGTAAATTTTCAACAGGAAAAGCATCGGGGACTTGGCTGAGGTCTAGTGCAGAGACCCGGAAATGTGGAGATTAGAAGCCCTTTAAAAAGGAAATAGCGGGGCAAGGTCTCCCACATGGGGCTAGAAGCTGTACGTCATGGAAGGCGGTTGTCTCTGGCAGTGAAAAGGGCTATCCGTTCTCACTAAGAAAGTGGCCCCCTAGGGTAATTTCCCAACATGCTCAGAATATACCTTCTGGCACCAAGATTCATGGTTCACTTGGTAACTTTAAAGCACAGCCAGACTCAGTGGTAACCAGTCCCATTTGACTTGATCATTGTCTAAGAGGAGAGCGTCTCCAAAGTTAAAATAGCAGAAAGGTTGGGTCTACTTTATTTTTCACCTCCCACACAATTTTCTCTTTGTGCTTTGCAGAGTAAAAAAAATAAGGTTGATTTTTTTTTTCTTTTTAACATCTCATGGATATTGACAATGAGGTGATTGGAGAAAAAACAAAAGACCCATAACCCTCTATTGGGATAAGAAATCGCTTGCTCCTTGTAGTTCTTAACCATAACTACTAATTTGACATTATTGGCAAGCACTGCAGGTTGACACTCGAAAGAGTCTTCAGCTGGAACGAGACACTTCGTTCTGGGTGGCGCCGTGTCGTATTATCTAACAGAATTCAATTCCTGATAAACCCCTCTTCGGGAATCGAGTATGGGCTTCTCCCCCCAGAACACTTGTAGGATTGTGCTAAAATCTGGGAAACTTTCCATTTTCGCATCTGTGCTTCCCCTTGGGCTGTTTCAACATGGCCATGAGCTCTCCGGGCCCGTATTTCCAGGGGCTGCAGGACATCGCCATCACGATGTGCTGGAGTATCACAAACATGTCGGAGGAGAAGTTGTCTTTCTCCCCCATCTTTGCTCTTCCGATAGACACAACTCCAGTCAAGACTGAAAAATATTAACGGCTCCCCTGTCCCGGTCACAACCTCCCCCACCCCCACCACCATCAAAATAGCACCGTTCTTCCTCCTATCACTTCCTTAAACGTGTTTCTGGTTTGATCAGTGTAGTATACACCTTGCCCACTCCCTTCCCCGGTTTTTTAATGTTGACATGTCTCTCAAGTATCCCCTGCCTTTCTGTACAGTTGGCCTATTCATGAGCTGCGGGTACCAACAGAACCCATAGAATTTGTGAATGGCATACACCTAGTGTAGGTCAGCGTGTTCCTCTCCCCTCTGGGTTCCACGCTCTAGAGCTCCTGGCTTCTGAGCTGCTTCCTTTTTACTTCCCTCGTGCCAGAAAAGTCCCAGCCTTTGGGCAGCCCACTCTCTATACCTTGGCAGTCTTTCTTCCGTAACAGCATCATCCACTGTCTCCAGCTGGAACATCCAAGCTCATTTCTTTCTCGCTCGGTCCATACCCCTTCCCATAGCACTTGCATGGAACTACTTCTATGCTCATCTGTCCTCTGGGCCGTGAGCACTGAGTAAAAAGAAATTACCTTAGTTAGTTCCTGCACTGGCCTGGAAGATGATAGGATTGCTGAACAGGTAGATAAATGAACAAATAAATGAATGAGCTCATTAATTGATGATAAGATGTTTTTATTTTTCTTGGCTTCAGATTATTTTCCTTACAGCGAGTTCTTTCAGTCTCTCCACTCCCCTGCACTGTTCATGCTTAAGACAGACACTTCCCTTCTGTCTCCAAGCATTTTCCATCTCCAGGCTAGGTGTCCCTATGCGTTGTTGAGGGATCGTATGAGTCAGCTGATTCGAAGAGGAAGGGCCATTGCTGTTCCAGAAATGTTTAGTACGGAGCGAGTTTTGTGTTAAACACAGCTATGTTCATGGTCAGAAGACCATACAGAATTGATATGGGCTTTTTTGTTTATCTGCATAAACATACATTTCAAATGAGCTATCGTGTATATAAATATGATGTGCTGTCAACAGGAACAGATCTCTTCCTCCCCTGTGATGAGATATATATCTATCTATATCTGCATAGATAAATACATAGAGATGGATGGATAGATAGATAGATAGATAGATAGATAGATAGATAGATTTGTGCTGATCTTATCCATACTTGCCTGTTACCCTTATAATTATCAGCATAAATCCTTAGGCTCTTTGAGTGAAATTAACTATTTATGAATGTTGAAATCTTACTTTCTCCCATGACCTGACCTGCCTTGCTTAACCAGTACTTTCCATCATTCTAAATATAGAATTCCACCAATGAAGCACTTATCAGATAGGAGTCCATTAGAATGCACTTTTTTTCAGAGAATAGCAGAGAAAGATTGCTCACTGTTGAGGGGGCACACTGTGTGCCATTCCTTTGGCCCACCTTCCAGGTATTTCTTACTCCGGTAAGAAGGGCTAATCTCACAAGTCTGGGAAGGGGTGCTGATCGGGCAGGATCACCACTTACCTTGTGCAGGTTGGACAGGACACAGGGGTGTCGCTCAGACTCCCTCTTCTGTCATGTGCAGCTGAGGGTTCAGGTTGGAGCTGAAATTTGTCTACACTGCACATGGCTTGACAAGCCATGTGCCCTACATGTGACTCACTCCCCAAAGAAAGCATTGTGTGGGTTAGTAAGGGCCTGGCTTTTATCACAGGTAAAGATGATGTTTTCATCTCTACCTGTTCCCTCTTAATTGGCTCAGAGCTCAGGGGGCAAGGCGGGGATATTATGGATGGATGCCCAGAGCACCCCAACACGAGCAGTGACGGCTCCAGGGGAATATGAGCCCAGATTGTATGCAGTTGCCAGAATGACTTGGCCTTTATAAAACTGCAAGAGCAGTAAAATTGTCTTTTCAGTATTTTGTGTTTAAATAACCTTTCCCATTTTACTTACTTGGACTCACTAAAGACATTAGCAGTTTTTAAAAAATGAAATGTGATACTAACCTCGATAGAGCAAGCCTCGGGTTTATTTTAGTTTTCCAATTTGCTTCATATCTGATAACTTATTTGGAAGTAAAAACAAACAAAAAACTGCACCAACTATGCAGAACAGCCTACCAGAAAAATCGAGAAATACATACTCAAGAATGAAACTGGAGGAAAATTCCCTTCATGATTTCATGTCTGTGTCCTCAGACCTAATTGTTCTGATTCCAAGGGCCTCCCCGCCTGCTTCAGGAACCTCATAGAATCCATTCTCATTGACCACAGTAATAAAAATTAGATAATAAAATGGTTGAAGATAATAAATGATATTTAAAAAATATCTCGGTTATCTTGCTGGTGGGATTGCAAGTGAATTATTGTTATTTTTTTGTTCTGTTTTCTGTGTTTTTTGCACCAAATTTATGTTATCCTTATAATTACTACCAATGCCACATTTTTTTTAATGTTTATTTATTTTTGAGAGACAGAGAGACAGAGTATGAGCAGGGGAGTGGCAGAGATAGAGGGAGACACAGGATCTGAAGCAGGCTCCAGGCTCTGAGCCATCAGCACAGAGCCGGATGCAGGGCTCGAACTCACAAACCATGATATTATGACCTGAGCCAAAGTCAGACACTTAACAGACTGAGCTACCCAAGGCACCCCTCAAATCCCACGTTTTTATATAAAAGCGGAATCACAGTGAAGTCCTAGCTTGTGCTGCTGGGGTTAGGCTCTTTTTAAAGATAGATTTGAAGAGAAATTCCTCAATCATAATTACTTTGAAACCCCTTCAGTGAAACAGGAAAAGTACACATCTCTCAACTAGCCCAAGACGGACAGCTTTTCCTCCAGCACGTGAAGAAACCAGTGTTTCCTGGCTTGAAAATCACATGAAATAATTGACTTATGTTTAAGGGGGATGACTCATCAAAATGTTCATCCATTTTTATTTTACTTTGCAGAGGACGTGTCATTTGTATCTGTTTATGCCAATGGTCATGTATGCGTTACCCCTATATATTGACCGGAGGAAAACATCCGGATAGATACAGGTTAAAGCCGGTACTACAGTTCAGTGCCACGGTCCTGAACTTTTCATTTTAATATAATTCCAGACTTAGAGAATTCCAAGCAGGCTCCACACTGCCAGTGCAGAGGCCAACGCGGGACTCCATCTCACGAACCGTGAGATCATGACCTGAGCTGAAAAACCGAGTCAGAGGCTTAAGCGACTGAGCCACCCAAGCGTCCCATAAAATTTCTTGAGAGGGACTTGAAGACATAGTGGCTCTTTACCCCTAAGTTCTTCACCGTGTGTTTCCTCAAAACAAAGACACTTATTTGTATATGCAAATTATAACCTCAGTACAGCCTGCTTTCAGAGAGTCTCTCTATAATCTGTAAACTTGGTTTGTTGTCTAAACTTGAGAAGGTTTTTCCTCTCCGGATTGCTTAGACTTCCAACCACGCAGGCAGGACCAAGATTCCTAAGGTAGTTGGAAATAGGATCACAACTTTGGCACAGATCCTACAAAGAAGCACGGAGAGGAAACTCTTTAATCTGTTTTTTGATGCCAGGGAGATGGACTGACTTTTCTCTTGATTTCTGACTGATGCCATTGGTTAGATCTAAGTTGTTTGATCTCTGTTGTTTGAAAGTCAAAAAAGGAAATCTGTCTTAAATAGAAAGGGACTTCTTTCGTACCCTCAGCCTTAAGCTGGACAAGTGATACTTTTAAGCAATGTCACTTGGCAGTAGGAAATATTCTCACAAGTAACGTGTAGCTGTGTTTGTGTCCCCTCCGGGGACAGATTGTTGCCACAAGTGGACGAAGCATGCTTCGTTTAAAATCTATGTCCAAGAAAGTACTAAAGCAAAATAAACCCAGATTCAGAGAGATTCTCGATTGCTAGTGTGGCTAAAAATAAGAGGACTGACCCAATTTTATGGAGGTCGAAATACAAACTAGATTTGTGGAACAGCATTACGTTGTGATAATATGTCTATAATCTTTTGCCCAAGGTGGAAATGCAGCATCCTACAGGGCTGTTTCGCTCTTTTTAAGTTCTTTTTAAATGTTTATTTATTTTTGAAGGAGAGAGAGACAGAGCATGAGTGGGAGAGGGGCAGAGAGAGAAGGAGACGCAGAATCCGAAGCAGGCTCCAGGCTCTGAGCTGTCAGCATACAGCCCGACGCAGGGCTCAAACTCATGAACCGTGAGATCATGACCTGAGCCGAAGTCAGACTTAACTGACTGAGCCACCCAGGTGCTTCCTAGGCTGTTTGGCTCTTGACCACTGAAGTGTTCAAGTCCCTGCACCATTGTAGAGAAGGGATATTTGGGATAAGTATGCAGAGTTCAACCATTTACTTGGCTCAAAACCCAAAGGTGTCTACATTATCTTAAATTTGACTCCAAATTGATGATACCTGATAACAGTTCACATAGCTACCCTACTATGCCAGTCTTCCAGAGAAAGGGAAATCTAAAGAAGTGGGAGATACGTGTCCACAGGGGATGGGCTGTCAAAATGGCTCCCTTAATTAGAGGAGGGAACAGTGGATGGCTGTGCAGCTGGGAACCACCTGGCTTTTCAGCTCTGCTCCTTCATCATGGAAAAGTTCTATGACCTTGGCCCATGGCAAAAATCTCTTATCTTGGTTCCTTTGTGTGAAAAAAAAAGAAAGATACCACTGAATTCTTCACTTTCCAAATCTGTCAGAAATTATGAGAGGGGCATCCGGGTGGCTCAGTCATTCAAGTGTCCGACTTCAGCTCAGGTCATGATCTCGAGGTTTTTGAGTTCAAGCCCCGCGTCGGTGTCTGTGCTGACAGTGCAGAGCCTGCTTAGGATTCTGTCTTTGTGTCTCTCCCTCTGTCCCACTCATTCTCTCTGTCTCTCAAAATAAATAAACCAACTTTAAAAAAGATTACGAGAAACAGGATGCATGTGATGATAGCTGTGTATGTATTTCTATAATATTAGTCAGTAATCAAATAGCCTTGTCAACCGTAAAATAGAATGTTTCATCGAGTAGTGAAAACATTTGGACTCAGAATCAGGATACTTGGGCTCGGATCTCAATTCTGCCACCTGATAACTGTGCTTTCTCAAGAGGGATGTCACAGTTTGGTCAGCCATCAGTGGGGATAGCATCCCACAATGCAGACCATTGTGGATATGAAAGGAGCTAATGGATATGAAAAGGCAACTGAAGTGGGAGGTGTCTCTGTAGGGTTGATCTCCTGCTTTCGAGATGCCCTAGCATAACACAGTCCCGCCACAGTATGGCTGTCCCACAAGTCACATGCGGATCAAGACGTCCCGACCATGTACAGTAATCCCTTGAAGACCACATAGGTTCTCCCCCAGATTACCATTTTATTTATTTTTCTTAATGTTTATTTATTGGGCGGGGTGGGGGTGGGCTAATTGAGAGAAAGGGACAGAGGATCCAAAGCAGGCTCAGTGCTTTCAGCACAGAGCCCGACGTGGGGCTCAAACCCACGAACCGTGTGAGAGATCATGACCCGAGCCAAAGTCAGACGCTTAACTGACTGAGCCATCCAGGCATCCCACCAATTAGCATTGTAAACAGCTTCTGCTCCATTGAACTATGCTTAGAAGTAAAAGAGTCACCAGCTAGGGCTGGTCTTCAGTAGAGGGAAGCAGAGCAATGAAGTGTGTCCTCTAGTACTCTTTTTTTTTTTTTTTAACGTTTATTTATTTTTGAGACAGCGAGAGACAAAGCATGAACGGGGGAGGGTCAGAGAGAGGGAGACACAGAATCTGAAACAGGCCCCAGGCTCTGAGCTGTCAGCACAGAGCCCGACGCGGGGCTCGAACTCACGGACCGTGAGATCATGACCTGAGCCGAAGTCGGCCACTTAACCGACTGAGCCACCCAGGCGCCCCCCCTCTAGTACTCTTAATACTTAAGTATTAAGTTCATATTCTTTTTCTCAGAGTCTGAACAATGCTGACCTGTCTCCCGAGCACTTCTCTGCTCTGGCTCCTGTGTAATTTCCTGCCTGACAAATGTTCTGGCAAAAAAGGAAATTCCTAACTAGCCTTTCCTTTCCCCGTGGCTTTCTGACTCAGAAACGTTGTCGTGAATGATAGTTTCAAGGCAACAGAGTGGGTTGGGTTCTGAGAACATGACTTGGAGGTGTTCAGACGTAAGGTTTCTTCTGGCAGTGTTCTTTGTTGACCGTGCTCGTCTTTCACACCTTGTTTCCAAGACTTGTTTTGTCTTTTATGAAGTGATAACTGAGATAGTTGTGTAGTGATGCCTCTTTACAACTTGTGGCAGTGGTTGGACTGTAATGTGACTAAGAATCATGTGGGTGGGGGGAGCCTGGGTGGCTCAGTTAAGTGTCCGATTTCAGCTCAGGTCACGATCTCACGGTTTGTGGGTTCGAGCCCCACGTCAGGCTCTGTGCTGACAGCTCAAAGCCTGGAGCCTGCTTCGGATTCTGTGTCTCCCTCTCTCTCTCTCTCTCTGTCCCTTCCCCCCTCTCAAAAATAAATAGAACATTAAAAAAAAAAAAAGAATCACCTGGGGACCACAGTGGGGTGCAGATTCCGGTTCCCTAGCTCTGGCAGGGGCAGGGGCACACCTACCTAGCAAGAGTATAGGTAATAGAATTCAAAGTGAAGGAACTGCTAAGACCATCCATCCAACCTCCTCTAATTTGATGGGTGAGGAATTGCAAGCCTTAGGGGGTTTCATGCACAGAACTGTGATTGGAAAATTAAATCTGATCTCCTAGTCCTGGTGTGGGCAAAATGCCTAGAATGGATGACAGCAGATTTATAGTAGAGCTTCTTGATAGGAGAAAAATGACATCCCTTTCATAAATACTTCCCATGCAGCTGTGGTGGCACGGGGGAGGGGGGTGCATTGTTCAGAGGTGGAATCCTCAATCCTTTGAGATGTGTAAGTATTTATGAAACAGGTAAGAATTGTGAAAACATAAATGGACGGATCACCACAGAGAAACACATAAATTATGCTTTCTTATTTATTTAAAAAAAAGAGGTAAGCATTGGTCATATAAGAGTCCCCTGTTAGAGTTGAAGGGAAATTTCCATTTTGGAGAGAGGCTATGGATAAATACATATTTTCCGCGAGGAACCAGAAGAATCAGAAAATAGAAAAAAATAATAATAATGAAAGCAATGCCGTTTCAATCCTATAAGTAGAAAAACCAGCAAGCCTAGGGGACCTCAGTTGGTGCCAGTCTCCAAATCAGACCTTTATTTTTTTTTTTTTTAACGTTTTATTTATTTTTGAGACAGAGAGAGACAGAGCATGAACGGGGAAGGGGCAGAGAGAGAGGGAGACACAGAATCGGAAGCAGGCTCCAGGCTCTGAGCCATCAGCCCAGAGCCTGACGCGGGGCTTGAACTCACGGACCGCGAGATCGTGACCTGAGCTGAAGTCGGACGCTTGACCGACTGAGCCACCCAGGTGCCCCTCCAAATCAGACCTTTAATAGGTGTGTATTACAGAGGAAAAGGCTGAGGCTGAACTTCCTTTACATGAAGGAGATTGTCCTCCCCCCACCCCAAGCGTGTTTAAAAGGTAGAAGAGATAGTTAATCGATTATAACTGAAGCTTGTGAAAGAGAACTGCTTCAATGTTTATAAACTGTATTTCCTTGAAACCGAAAATATGGCAGTTAAATCTTTAGGAGGTTGGCGAGGAGATTAATCATTTGAAGAGGCATGTGAAACAAATGATCTAGAATTCCTCTGTTTTCCCATTCAGCAATCCTTTCATGAGGCCATTTCTCTCAAACTATGGTGGAAGTCTATTCCACACCACAAAAACAAAGTATTTTAGTCATTTGAAGATGGCATCACTGTTGGGTGACTCTCTTGATGTTGCTTTCTTCAAAATATTTTTTTAGGTTTCTATTTAAATTCCAGTTCCTTAACAGACAGTATAATATTAGCTTCAGGAGTCCAGTATAGTGATTTCCATGCTTTCGTACAGCACCTGGTACTCATCACAAGTGCGCCCCTTAATCCCCATCACCTCAAAATATTTTAAATATTTCCTCCGATAACTACGTGCTGAGGCGTTTTTTGTTTCCTTTTCTCTTTACTATTAAGTATGCCTAGTGTAGGTTCTCAGCACACTTTTCAAAAGGGCAAGGTTTGCCATATGTTTCATATTTGAAATTGAGTATCTCTGTTTGGTTTAAACTGTAGGTTAAAATTACCATCACTGAACCCAGTTGAGTGAGTATTCCCGCTTCTAACTACAGCGCTCGTGCGTGCTGAGTATTCTAGAAGAGACTAAATCTGACTCCGGAGATAATTGCCGCAACTCTGGGCAATAACAAATAGCTTTTACAAAGGGGGGAGGGGGGGAGAGGAGAGTCTCGGGGGAGAAATGAACCTAGTGTCTTAGTTTAATATAGCAGCTGGCAAATGTAGATGTTTAAAAGCTTTGGAAATCGCCAATATATGGCATCGGGCGCATTGTAACAAAATATTAAATTAAGTCCGATAAACAGGTAATCCATCAGGGCCAGCAGCATACCAGATGTGTGGTTTCTGTGTGATGAGTCTTACCACAGAATTCGAAGATGAAGCCCCACTTAGAAGGAGCAATGAAATAATTATATACGTGGCTCTGTGTGTGTGTGTGTGTGTGTGTGTGTGTGTGTGTGTGTGTGTGTGTGTTTTAATCACAGGCAGAATAGCCTGGTGCCGATTATCTTAGCCATTGGTAAAATCCTGAGCCCTTAATAATACCAAGAGGTAGCTG
The DNA here is from genome assembly GCF_024362965.1 of Panthera pardus. NCBI lineage: Eukaryota > Metazoa > Chordata > Mammalia > Carnivora > Felidae > Panthera > Panthera pardus. The sequence goes on from NW_026526721.1 coordinate 18,588,741, forward strand.
GCTGCCTTCGACATTTTATGATCACAAAATGGAATAATCCTTCACCAACTAACGATAATCCATCATTTCCACCTGCTTTTTGTCCCTTAAAAACCCCACAGACAGACCTCATTGTTCCAAATGAGATAACCAGAGGTGGTTGTTTCTAAATCTCCCGTGTTAAACTGAGGTAAGAGCACTTACTTCTGCTCTCTTGTACTCCCCCAAAAAAGCCTAAGTGCTTTTCACTCTGCCAGAAATGTAACATTTCTTGAATGTATGTGTCATTCTCTAATTTTCTGCACATGAATAAACCAGGCAAATTAACCACCATGGGGCTCAACATTTTAGTGGCCATTTGGAGGAAATTTTCTGCCAACAATAAAAGAAATAAAAGAGAAAAAGAGGCACCGCAATTTGCTGCAAGCCAAAGTGTCCTGGATATTTTATGAAGCACAGATGTAAGGTTTTCCTCTGTGACTGTTTCCTGCTTCACCCTTTTTACTGCCGTGGGCCGAAATGGGGACAGGACTTCCTTCAGCTCCTGGGCCTGGAAACTGCCTATTTGAAGGCGCAAAAGCAATATAGCCATTCCATGGGGCTGGTGGTATTTGAGTCCGGTTGCAGCCCTGTAAATGTGCAGAACATTCTGGAACAGTCAGACGTACAATCACTCTGCAAATGAGGAGCGCAGTACTGAGACCAGGAGTGAGCCCTCCTTTGGTACCGTGGAGGCTAGATGGGTGGGGGTCGCCGGGAGGAAGGCTGGTTTTCTGCAGCCCAGATCTTGCACTTCAGCCCAGATGCTTACTGACCATGGCATCTTAAAGAGATTCAGCCACCCCTCCTCGCCTCAGTTTCCTGGCCCATAAAAGTCATAATGCTTGTAACCCTCATAAAGTTGTTGAGAGCAGAGTTAGAAGAGGGCGTTTGAGCTGGGCTTTCAAGAGTTCATATAATTTAGGGGCGCTTGGGTGGCTCAGTTGGTTAAGCGTCCAACCTCAGCTCAGGTCATGATCTCACAGTTTGTGAGTTCGAGCCCCGCGTCGGGCTCTGTGGTGACAGCTCACAGTCTGCAGCCTGCTTTGGATTCTGTGTCCCCCTGTCTCTCTGCCCCTCCTCCACTTGCACTCAGTCTCTTCTCTCTCAAATAAACGTTTAAAAAAACGAGTTCATATAATTTAGATAAGCAGAAATGGTCTTCCTGTGTAGCAGGAACAGAGAGCAAAGGTGCCCTGATGGGAATGCATGGTCCCATCTGGGGATAATCCAAGCTACTCAGTTTGAGAGAGCTGTGGGTCCAATTGCAATGTGTGGGTTTTTCCCCACACCACCAAGCAGTTTTCCTACATCAACTGGAGAATTCAATCATTCAACCCAATTCTGCCACCATCTACCCGGAGGTAGTGCAGATCCCACAAGAGTTATGGGCTCAGTCCTCGGACTCCCCTCCCCCACCCCAACAGCCAGTCGAAAGTCCAGATTGTCACCTGTGCTGCTGATGACCAATTGTACATCAGAAGTTCCTTCCCCTTGGGTTCTATTAATTTGCTAGAACGGCTCATAGAACAGAGGGAAACATTTCACTCACTAGATTACTAGTTTAGTATAAACAGATACAACCCAGGAAAAGTTAAAAGTAGGGTAAGGTTTGTGGAAAAGGGCTCACAGCTTCCAGCACGTTTGCCCCCCACCCACACACACCTGCACGTGTTCATCAACTTGAGGCTCCCAGAACCCTGTCCTTTCAGGTTTTTACAGAAGCTTCATTACATAGACTTGACTGATTTATTTATTGGCCATTGGTGATTGAGCTCAATCTCCAGCCCCTCTCCCTTCGCAGAGTGTGGGACTGAAACTTCTTTTTTTTTTTTTTTAATTTTTTTTAACGTGTATTTATTTTTGAGACAGAGAGAGACAGAGCATGAACGGGGGAGGGTCATAGAGAGGGAGACACAGAGTCTGAAACAGGCTCCAGGCTCCGAGCTGTCAGCACAGAGCCCGATGCGGGGCTCGAACTCATGGACCATGAGATCATGACCTGAGCTGAAGTCGGCCGCTCAACCGACTGAGCCACCCAGGCGCCCCTGGGACTGAAACTTCTAACCCTCTGATCACATGGTCACTTCCTCTGGGCACCAGCCCCCCATCCTTAGGTGACCTACAGGCTTTTCAAAAGTCACTTCATGACATAACGAAAAATACCTTTATTCCTCCCATCACCTATGAAATTTCAAGGGTTTTAGGAGCTCTCTGCCTACAGAGACCAAATATATGTTTCTTACTATAAATCACAGTAGCATAGGTATATACAGCAGAAAGTTTAAAAGCCTCATCGTTAGAAAGATGAGGTGAGCCCAGATCACAGAGGGCCTTTACCATCTGGCAAAGTAGTCTGGGATTCATTCAGTAGGAAATGAGTTACCGAGACGAGGCAGAGCCTTTCGGAGAGGGATGAAAGGTAGAGCAGAGACCACAAGAGACCATCACAGTGATCAAGGCAGAAAGTAACGATGGTTCAAGGGAGGTAGGCAGTAGAAAGGGAGAGTGAGAAATGAATAAGAGAGAATCCGGAAATGGAATTTTAAAGGGAGGTGTCAGTAATAGGAGTATGGGACACAAAGAAATACAGAGAGCCACAGACAGTTATGAAGGTTTCAGCCCGTAGCTCTGAAAGTTCATGAGAGATATAAGCTAACAGACCCAGCGGACTTAGAAATGCAAAGAGCCTGGGTAGGAGGCGTGGGAGAGACAAGGGAAAGCTAGGAAAATACATTTCAGATTCATCCGTAGAGTTTCAGGAGTGGGAGGGATTTCCAGATGAAAACTTGCAGAAAGAGATGGATGGAGATCCGAAAAGATAATAGATGGACAAAGAGATTTTAAAAAAAGGAACAAGAGGAGTTATTCAGAGAAGTCACAGGGAACCAGCTTGGTACTGAGTATGCAAGACAAAGACAAAACGTTTCCAGATGGAAGGGGAGGTGGTTAAGTGACTGTAAATGCCACAAAGGTACCAACATGGCCCCAGGTGGGGCCGAGAGTGGATCATGCTGGTGAAGGTTATTCCCTTCCAAGATGAACTTGTGAGCACCAATAATTATTCCAAAAGATCATCTCTTCAGTATTGTAAGTGCTTAACAGTCACAAGCATGAGATTTATATAAAAGAAATGCCCATTAAATTCATTAAAGCAGACATTGGCTAAGTTATTAGCCATTACCTATGACTCTGTAAGACATGAAAAAGTTGAAGTAGATCTAATGGGGACCTTTCATCTGCATGGGAAAGTCATTACAAGCATCAAATATTGAATTTAGAATGGTGCTGCAGAAAATAGCTATATATTATAACTCAAATTAGATTTCAGGAGGACTGATTGGCTTGAGATTTCATCATTTAAAATAATATCTTGCAATAAACCTGACTCCATAGGAGGATATTAATCTCATGCTTTAATGCTATCCTATCAAATTGTTTTAATAGATCTATTTGAACAGAATTTTAATTTTTCAAGTAAAAAAAAATTTCCATTTAAAAGAGAATGTGAGGGATGACAGTAAAATGTTACAAGTCAAATTTAAATCCTGATTTTATTTTCTTCATTTTTTGCAGCAGTAATAGTAACCAACACTTGGTTTGAAAGATCTAGTACAGTAAATTCTTGACAGAGGCATGATTGGGAAATGAGATACTCTGGTGACTATCATTTCTAATGGCGCCCATGCTATTCATGGGTGTCTCATTTTTAAAAATACGTCACACAGAAAAATCTGGTGAACTGTGGCCGCATAATAGGGGATTCACTAATCTTGTGATAACCCTGTATTTAAAGCAACGATTACAGTTGGTGCCGGGTTATATTCCCAGCTCTCTTTTCTAGTAAAAATGCACTGCCATCATGAAACGTATAATTTAGGAATTTTCACCAGCCCACAAGGACTTCAGATAAGTCAGTTCTGGTCCTCAAAGTTGATGTAGTTTAGTTCCGTTGTTTAGAAAAGGGGGTAACTGATAGCATCTTTTTTTTTAACGTTTTATTTATTTTTGAGACAGGGAGAGACAGCATGAACAGGGGAGGGTCAGAGGGAGAAGGAGACACAGAATCTGAAACAGGCTCCAGGCTCTGAGCTGTCAGCACAGAGCCCGAAACGGGGCTCGAACCCACAGACCGTGAGATCATGACCTGAGCCGAAGTCGGCCACTTAACCGACTGAGCCACCCAGGCGCCCCCGATAGCGTCTTTTGCAAAGAGAGGCAGCAGAGGGGAGAGGCGGGAAATCTGGTCTGAGGTGGCGTGAGATGTGCTGGGAGTCAGGGAGGTTTCACCCAAGGAAGAGGCTGGAGCAGAACTTTGTGCCCATAAGGCCACGGCCGGGAAGGCAAGGTGACTGCTTCCCTGTCGCTTCAGAACACAGATCATGTGGCCCCGAGGGGGCCTTTGAGGAAGGCAGATCTATTCAAAGCAAAACAAGGAGAACTGTTCGAGAATAGAGGAGGCTGCCGTCATTTAGGCTCCCGCATGTTCAAGGGAAGACTAGGGAGGGATTCACTAGATTATATCCTCCAGCGTGAAAGTAACTGTACCTCGTATGATGCCACCGCTTCCCGTCAGACACCTCACCACAGCACACTATTGATTCCTCTGCAATCACAGGATCCTAGAATCCGTGTCAGAGGAGGAAGTGGAGGTACAGCTCTCAAGGTCATTCATCCCTGGGAGGAACGGTGGGGTCATTTGGAGCATCAGCCTGGGTGTTAGCTATTCTCCCTGGGCTCCAGTCCTGCCTTGAGCTTGCTATGATTTTGCCCACGTGGCTCAACTCCCACGGGCCTCAGTTTTCACATCTGTAAGATGGAAACGATGCCGGTGCCCACCTCATGGCTCCACATGAGCTCACGGGTGTAGAACAGTTACAGTCGTGTCTGGCAGACAGAAAATGGGAGCCACTGCTGCACTGTCACTGGGACCCACCAAAGGCATGGCTTTGTTTTGTTTAGATGAGCTGCTTCAGAAAGAGCAAAACTACTCGGATGACGTCTTGGCCAACATGATCAGCGAACCAAGAATCAGTTACGGAAACGATGCCCTCATGCCGTCTTTGACCGAGACGAAAACCACCGTGGAGCTTCTTCCCGTGAACGGGGAGTTCAGCCTGGACGATCTGCAGCCCTGGCATCCTTTCGGGGTCGACTCGGTGCCGGCCAATACAGAAAACGAAGGTAAGAGGCCCCGGAGAGAACAAGAACATTCTAGTATGGGTACATCTTTCTGATATTCTCGAGTGGTGACTTCTTATATGAAGTTGAAAAATGTACTTTCTCACTGAGAGGTATTCTGTTGCCTCCGGGGAAAAAAATTTTAAAAAAGAACAATATTCAGTGTATGTTTATGAGGCAGTGGCCATTCAGAGCCAACAGGATGAAATGATGTGAATCACAGTTCACCCCATGAGGAAGCGTTTTCGCGGGCCCTGCTTAAATGGAGGCTTGAAAAGCACCCAGGTAGTTTTTTGTTGATTATTTATTCTAATGCATCAAATTTCAGATTGCATTGAGTGTTAAAGACAAAGGTGAAAAATCACCTGCAAATAAAATGTAATTTTACTCAAGACTTAAATAACTTTGTGTTTAGAAAGTTAAATTTAAGACCGCTGTCAAAATTAGGATGCGTATTAATTAGTACGGGTTTTTTCCTGTGACAGCTCAGAGATTTTCTCTGTCAACAGATTTGCACATTGGATGATGTACTTTCTGATGCACTGTCTTTCACAGGGATTTCTTAGCAGAAACTTCTAAATATCTCTTCAGGAGAGGGTATCTTTTAGTTCTCTTCCGTGATCATTTTTACAGGTTGGGAAGTATAAAATTTCAAACACAGGAACACCTTGATTTCTAAATACTAATAGCATATTTTTTAAGAACACAAGATTTTCCCTGTGAGTTTCTTTGTTAAAGTAGCAAATTTGGATAGTGGTAATATTTGTAATACGAATATTTATAGTATGGATATCTCGAAACGCAATCAGTATACACATCAGACTAAATATGAATTCCATAGTAGACCTTCAGTGTACTACAAAAGTTTGGTTTTTTTAAGAACCATTACAGAAAATATTGGACCATTTCCATATGAGAAATCACTCCAAATTTGTTTCAATTTGAAAAAGGGCACCTTATACTCATAATATCAGATCCAAACAGCGATGTTCTATATAACATAAAAGTAAGACTTTACCAGTTATAAAAATAATTTTTACATAGAGGAAAAAAATTAAGACTTCTGCAAAAATTTAAAAACTTTAGTTATGAGGCTAACTTCCTTATTAAATTAAAATAGAGTGCTTGTTATACCATTTTTTTTTTTAATAGGTGGATGCATTTTGGCCATTTAAAATCCTCATCATTCAGTCACTAATGAGAATTCTTTGTAGAAAATGTCCAGTCTCATTTGTAAATTGAATGCACACTAGGTTTCCTCTTTTCCTTTAGAACATTGAGTTGTTTAATTCAGGGAGAAATAGGTACCACATCTGAAGTCTGATGAACTTCCTTGAGTAGGAAATTACAATCTTAATTCCCTTTATACCAAATAATGTTAAATGTTTGTCATTTATGTTCACCTCCTAGCTTTTTATGAAAAAATTTAAATCTATAAATTAGACTTTTTTTTTCTTAAAAAATTCCCTCTGCTTTGGAGAATTTTTTCATCTGCAGTGATTCTAAAATTATAATTTGTAAAGAATTTCGAATTGGTTTCTCATAATCTAAGACCATTTCACATCTTTCAAATATATAGTTTCTATAAGTAAAATGTTCCCATTTAATACTTTCCATTACTTATTGATTTTGGAAAAGTAGGATAAAGCCTATTTCAGAGCCTACCCGAATTTTTATGGCCACACACACACACACACACACACAAATAATAGAAACTAGAAATTATAATTTATTTACAGTAAACTTTATAGAAAGAGGTTTAGAAAGCCAAAGGAAGCTATATCAGAGTAAAAATTAATTTACAGAAATTATTGTGTACGTTTGATGTAATACTTGGTATTTCTCTTAAATGTTGTAAATCCTTTACAAATGTAGACTGTACAAAGTTTAACAACAGAGAAAAAGACACTCAAGCCCTGTTTATGTTAACCTTCAAGTTTAGCGAATACAGTGAAATGCAATGATCTTGGTCCCACATAGCACAATCTAGAAGAGCCAAATAGTGTATATTTTTCTCGAAGGTGTTGCATTTCCTGAATTTCAGATTTTTCTTTTTACTTTATCAGATACTGAGAGCTTAACTGCTTACTATGAATATCATATTTTCTCGGTATCTTTAATGAGGTAAATTTAACTTTACATTTATCATATTAGTAGTATAAATAATACCAACAGGTAAATAAATCTGCCTTTATACGCTCTAAGCATTTCATCTTGACTTTGTATGTATTCATGTGCATATATGTGGCCTCCATTAAAAATTATATGCATTCTGTTAAACACTCTGCTTATATTAAAGTTTTTAAACAGTAGCCAAACTGACCCATTCTGTTTAGGGGGGAAAAATGCAAGGATATCAGTTGTTCTTTTTGCATAGAAATAGAGAGAGGAACTATTTTACCGAAGCAACTTCCTACAATCCAAACCTCGATGCCATTGTCAGCATATCCACTGTTTGCCTGGTCTTCTGCCCCTTGACAATCCTCCCAAATCAAATAAGAAAGAAGCCTTGGTCCAAGCTAGAAACCAAGTAGTGATTCTCCCTGCAACTCTTGCTAAATAATCCAGAGAAAGAAGATTAGATTCACTACTGGGTTTCCCCAAAGTGATCAGTTTTTGGAAGACTAGGAACAACAGATTTTGGGTTTAAACACATCTGCTCAGAAGTAGACTCTGAGAGTGGCCTGTGGCCATTGGTGCTAGGAGACAGTCTCTGCTTTTGCACATATACACACACCCTGGTCCCTTGGGTGTTGCCAAGATGCCCCCTTGGGCTCAGTCCTTGAATGCCTCTGGATCCTTGACAGGCAGGACACAGCTGTTACATTGCCCAAGCCTCATCAGAAGAGCTGATACTCTTGTTAAATAAAGATCTGTTACTGATAAATAGTGAAATCTTACATGAAAGTGTTACAAGGCAATAATATTTAGGATCTCAGAGCTTGAGTTCTGGTTCTCACTGTTATCAGACCCAACACTGCTTTTATCGCATTTTGAAAAGCCTTCTTAACAATGAATCGTAAAATGGGCTGACCAAATAAATAATTAATTAATTAATTAAAAAAACCGATCTGACAATGTTTGGGGGGAGAGGAGAAATCAATATAATAGGTGTAATTTATAAGTATTTCAACATGTAAGTATTGAGGCTTGACTACTAACGGAAATAATGGCATGATCAGGTGTTTGTCCTGAATGGATGTGACAAATACAAATGCAGACTGATACAAGGGCTGATTCCATGATTAAGGCTTTGTGAGCAACAGTGGATGATTTTCCAACACCGTAAATAACTCCTGAGAAGGCGCTAAATAAAGCAGTCTTTCCTCGTCTTACCCAATGGTGAGCTCTTAAGGGTATCAAGATTACAGTAAGAACTGTGCAAAAAATGCTTTGTGTTTCAACTGAGTTAGGTTCTGGACTCACATAATCATAGATAAAGGAATGTCCAGCAGGAATTTAGGAGATCGTATAGGATGCTGTTTTGTGTGTGTGTGGGATTGCCCTGTGCACGGCGTCTAGCATCCTTGGTCCCCGTCTGCTAGAAGCCAGTAGTGTCCTCCCTTCCCCTGTGGCCGTGGTGACCACCAAAACCAGCCCCACATCCCCACCATCCCACAGGATAGTAGCTACCCCACATTCCTGAATGGTGTGGATCAGAGTTTAAATTCCAGTGCTGCTGTGTGTTGTGGGCAAGTTAGAGAGCTTCTCTGGCTAGTTCCTGGTCTGTCAAACAAAGGTGACAATAATTCCTAATTCAGAGATAGGGTATGAGCATTAAAAGAGATGGCAGAGAAAGCTCTTAGCTAAGATTCTGCAACACGGTAAATGTTTAGTGTAGCTTGCTCTTTCTTGCTTGCTTGCTTCCTTTCCTGTCTTTCTTTCTGTCTCTTCCCTCCCTCCCTCCCTCCCTCCCTCCCTTCCTTCCATCCCTCCCTCCCTTCTTTTCCTCTCCCTCCCTTCCTTCCTTCTTTCCTTCCTTCCTTCCTCCCTTCCTCCCTTCCTTCCTCCCTTCCTCCCTTCCTTCCTTCCTTCCTTCCTTCCTTCCTTCCTTCCCTCCCTTCTATTCCCCTCCCTCCCTTCCTCCCTCCCTTCCTTCCTTCCTTCCTTCCTCCCTCCCTTCCTTCCTTCTTCCTTCCTTCCTTCTTTCCTTCCTTCCTTCCTATAGAATCAGGACCTTATCAGAGAGGTTATACCAGCTGGTCTTAGGGAGAATCACCCTATGGCTCAAACAGTATATCCTTAAAAATGCATGACTGTAACAAGCCATATCATGACACGTCCTAAAATCTTGCCCTTTCTCTCTCCCCATCTCCCTTTACTCTCTCTCCCCAGGGTCTTATTCCTTGTAACCATCTCAGACAGGTGCTTACACACAGAGCCATGACAAACATCGAAAATTCTCAAAGGATTTCCTTTCGTTGTTCATGCAGTCCTTACCATCACAGCTTCAAACGCCTACAGTTTATTGCTTTTTCTTAAGAACAGTCCAGAGAGAGGGTCAGGCAGCCAGGCATTCTTTTAATTTATATTGAAAAACTAAGCATATCACAGTTTCCCAATATTTGAGGCTCTTTGACCAGCTGTAGTTTTCGTTGAGGGGTTTTCTGTGGTTTTTTTCAGATCCATAAACCCTAACTGGATACACTGAAGTGAGGCTGTTGTTGATCAAACCCTCGGTCTTACGGACCGTGAAGTCATCTGGCTAAAGGCATTTGTGTTTCTCCTGTTTTTCCACAACTGCCTGAGCAGGCCCGCCAAGAAGTGGCCACCGGTCAGCCTCTTCGTATAGAATGCATGCATGAAATACTATAATATTCCCAGAGAGGCACAGCAGGTTTTGGTAAGACCGTATGCATGTAATAGAGGGGCAATGACCAAATCACTTTAAATGGTGAATTTGAAATTAAGTAATGTCCTTTTCACACCTGTGTTCTATACGTGTAACACTGTTTTCCTGCCGATTCCTCCATTACCTTTGGCCTGGTGACATGTTCAAGCAGCATCCAACTCAGGATTGGTCTGTTACAAGAGGTACGAGAAGAAACTCAGAAGCCCTAGAATGTTGATCAGTTTCTCCCCTGCCCTAGGGAGAGTTTTGACTCAGAGCTACTGAAGGCAGGGGAATAACGCATTTCCGCTTAAGGTTTATCTAAACTCTCTAAGATGACCTCCTTCTTATTTTTAATTTATGAAACAGCTAGTGTAAAATGTCGTGAACACTGTACCGAAATTACTTTCAGGTTCAACCTGTAATAGTTCATTTGGAAAATTAGAAAGTGTCTATGTTGGGCTGGGAAATAACGCACCACTTTGTCCTGTTGATATGTATTCATTTGGGGCAACAGTGTCATAACTGTCTTCTAAAAAAATTGATGTCTGCTCACTGAACGCAAGAGTTACTTATTTTTTGAATATTAATTCATACTGAATCAGTCTCAAGCCATGAAAGCAGACGAGGGCTTAAGTCTGTAAAACTACTCATTGTTTTATCTTCCAAAAAATAGACAAGGTTTTATTACCGTTTTCAAATAATACACACACATTGGGAAGAAAAGACAGAGAAGTTTGTAAAAAAAAGTCTTTTCACCCAGAAATAACTAATGATAGCTTTTGGTGGTAATAATATCTTTCGGACCTTTTTCTCTACATACATTTGATGCTTTTTCTGTATTTCTTTAAGTAATTGGGGAATGGGGCTTTATCATTTGTGAGGTTCTTATGCGTATGTGTGCACATTTGAGCCCTGGAGATACCCTATTTACTTAGAACAGAACTGAGAATAGGAGAGAATGTGGCTTCCCAAGATCACAGAGTAAACAAATGGTGCCATGAAACTGGACCCTGGGACCAACCACCAGCTCTTCAGCCTGCGTTTAAACCACAGATGAATTGCTGCTTCTCTCATGAGTCAAATACAGTCTCCGACGATTTAGCCATTGATGAATGGGATCACCACTTAAAGATACTTTTTCGCTCTGTGAGTGTGCTTTGGCACACTGTTACTTTCACCTGAAGAACCGTCGGAGCTCTTGTTAGGGCTTCTTGAGGAAATTCTCAAAAAAGAAATAATCCCTCTGTTAACTCTATTTTACAAGGAATAATAAAGTCCCTTGCTGAATACTGTTGCAGATGGGGGAAAAGTGAAATACAGAGCAACTCTATCATTCAAATGGATAAGGATCATTCAAATGCAGAAGGAAGCATGTCGTTTAATCTATCATACCAGTAAAGTACTAGAAGTCAGTCATCCTTCTCCATAATAAACAGGACATTCAATAAATGCAGTCGTGTAATATTTGAGCGTTTCTGAACCAGCTTTTTCATTTTTGGAATATTTCACTACAGTTAGAAGATGCTAGCTTACATATGAAGAAACGGCCTCAGAAGGGGTCATTCGCCCACAGTTGCTTCCATCGTGAACGTTGGGTTTAGACACCTCCATCTCCCCCTTCACCATGTTGCCGGTCTGCATGATGAAGGACCAGCCCACGCTGCTCTTTTTGTTTCATCCAAATGTCTCAGAATTCTCAGCAACCTGATTTTTTTTCATATTTTGAAGGCTTGACTTGCTGCCACTTTCTTCTCCCTCGCTGTTCTGCCAACATGTGACGTTCAGAATCAATTTGGGTTTGTAATCCCACCTTGGAATGGCTGGGCTGTGTGCACCAGTAAGCTGTGTGGTCTCATTAAAATTGCTGATCCCAAAGCCATCCTGTCAAGCACACGTTATCTTCCCGTGGACGTCGCCCACCTTTCTTTCCCTTCTTACCCTGTATTTCCCAGGTTTTACCCAAGGGGCTTTTCCCCTCCCTCGGCTTCATTTGCCCCTTGTTCAATTATTAATCCTTAAACCTTGGTTTCTCTCCCTTGCCTGTTTCTTCAAAGACCAGTCTAAGTTCAAGTTAATATTTTCTGAGAATCAAGGGGCACCTGAGTGGCTCCATCAGTTAAGCGGCCGACTTCGGCTCAGGTCACGATCTCACTGTTCCTGAGTTCGAGCCCCGCGTCAGGCTCTGTGCTGACAGCTAGGAGCCTGGAGCCTGCTTCGGATTCCGTGTCTCCCTCTCTCTCTGCTCCTCCCCCACTCACGCTCTCTGTCTCTCAAAAATAAATAAACATTTTAAAAAAAAATTTTTTTTTAATTTTTTTCTGAGAATCAGAAGCACTTTGGAAATACCAGCTAATTATAAGCAGTGGTGGGGCACCGTTGTCCCACCTGCACTGTTTTTTTGGGTCTGGCCCAGAATACTCACAAAGGAAAAACAGTGAAAGTTGAGAAATACGAAAGGAAGTACTCACATCGCACACATTTCAGCTGTATGTCATCTATGAAAAGAGAAACCAGCCTTTAAAATTAGAGAGAGACTGACTTTCCGGCTTACTTCTTTTACCCCCAAACTGGGAGCAAATTTGATTCACTAAAATGGCAGATTATGTGGTGAAACTTTTCTCTCCCGATAAATTCACGTTGGCATTTCCCCTGGGGATTTAATGGAGCCCTTTTGTAGTTAATTAACCGTAAAATAAGGTAAGATCGGACAGTTGTAAAAGGAGGTATCTTTAAGTTTTTCCGCCAGGCTGGGTATAATGTATTTTATTTCTAATCAAAAGCCAAGAAACCATCTCTAAACCTGATGAGAGGTAAATCCACACTCCCCAGCCCCTCCTCTTTGATGTGTCCTGGTGGGTGCTTTTATGAGAAAACTAAGTAGCAGGGTTGGCCCATCAGTAGCGAGAAGCCTTTTGAGGTGGTACCCCTCCCCTGTTCCTTGATACTCAGGATTAACTCACTGTGGTTCTTTTCCAGCTGCTGCTTTTTTTATAACTTGTGTATTTCACATGCTTTGCCCTGCCCTGTGTTCAGGAGCCACCACTTACCATCTTGATTTGTCTTGTTTGCTTTCCGTGTTTCTTGCTTCCTGTGCCCAGTTGAGCCTGTCGACGCCCGCCCTGCTGCCGACCGAGGACTGACCACCCGACCAGGTATAACCCGGTTACTTCTATGTCTCCGCATCGTGCGCTTGAGCAGACGCTGTCCCCTTCCTTCATCAATAGCCTCTCTAACCTGCAAATAGTGAGAGAGAGGATGTGAAATGACCTTGGAAGCCAGACTTGCTTTCCCTTCCACTTTACCTTCCGAGTTCCTATTTAAGTAATCTGTTTTTTTCTTTCTGAGCTTCCCTTTTCAAACAGTAAAACAGCCCTTCCAACTTAGGGTTTGTTTTTTTGTTTTTTGTTGGTTTTTTTTTTCTCCTTCATAAGTAGAGAAGATTAAATAGACCTCTCTGTCCTCAAAAATGGAAACCTACAGAGATGCAGGTTCTGTCTGGTGGTGACTTGGTGTCTCCTATGAATATCTCCTCCTTCCTTTCTTGTCTGGTATGGAAATGGGTCCTTTTCTGCCTGAATTGGGCTCAGACTTTAGTCGGTTTCTCAAGTCGATGTGACTTCCTAAAAATACCAGGATGGGACTACCTCTAGAGCCCTGAAATACTTGCATTTTCTCTTCTGTGGGTTGTATGGACTTATTCCCCATGAGTAACTAAAATGACAGAAAGGATGTGTGTGCACAGTTTTATGTAGAAGCCTTTTATTTTTCATACCACTTAACATGCCCATTAACACTAAAATAGACACTTTTTTCTCTTTTTTTTTTAATTTTTTATGGTTTCCCAAGCGTTAAGAAATGCACCTTCACCTTTTTTTCTGTATTTAGGCTGTGTCTCAAACTGTTTTAAAAATAATGTCGCACCACAACAGAAGCACACACGAGCCTGGTTTTTGACTTTGTGCACAACTCTGCCCGACTCACAGGAGCCATCGTTTTCAGTGGATCAAAGACAGTAGTTACTAAATTGACCAATCTGTATACTCTAGAAAGATTTAACTCCACAAACAGTGCATACCTTCTTGTATTTATTTCCTTCCTCATCCTCATCATGTCCCCGTGGGATCATGAAGGAACAGGGAATTCACCTTGTTCGGAGATGCTAACACTTGGAGGTCCCTGTTTCCGGTACAGTTGGTCACAGGCCAAGAACAGAACCTGCCCGTCTCATGGCCGGTGCAGGCTCAGGCCACCACTGTCCCCAACCACAGTCATTGATGAGAACTCCAAGTCTGCCCTGTGGCATTGTCATGCCCTCTGTGTAGTTATTAACAGGGCAGCGGGGACAGTGGAGTGACACATCTTGACGGCTGATGTCATTGATTTTATGAATCTCTGCCTTCAGGGCTTTTCAGAAGAACTTAAATTATAGTAAGTCAGACACCATTTTGGCTCTCCTAATGTCTCCCGTATTGCCATTGTCACACCAGTGAATTTTAAGGAGCCAGCAGTCGACATCCAGTTGACATCCCCATTCTGCTCAGCCCGTGGTGGAGCTCAGGGCTGAGGGCCAGCTCCATTTTAACTGTGACCAAGACCAGCTGAGGACTGTCATTTGCCTTGGGCCTTTTCTTATGGCACTTTCTATTTTGTTTTTAAGAAAGAGATGCTTTTCATCTACAAGAATAAAAAGTGTATTACAAGCACTCTTTCAACCAATTTTATAAACTTCCTGCATTGGGCCTTCTAGGCTAATATGTTCTTATTGAAATTTGGGCGGAGGTGGGGAGAATGACACCAAAAAAATTGATTTTTTTCCCCCATCTTTTAAAAAAATCTAACATGAAAATAACTTTTCCGTACATTCCCCAAAACAATCTGCTGTAAGGAAAGAGCTAGAAAATAGAGGTGTTCTATAGAGGGAAGAAGCCATCTGAAGTCTTTATTATAACAATATTTCAGTAACAGCAGTGTCTCATTTTTATATCTCACAAAGATCAGTGCATTAAATGCTAAGGTGGGTGGAAAGAAATGAAATGAGAAGGTGCCTGTTCTCAGGGGCTTGATGTATAATAGAAGGAACACACTTAGCGTATTTAAAAGAGGAGATGGAATTTAAAAGAGGAGATGGAGAGGAATCCAAAGCACCGTAAAAGTATAAACCAGGGTGTCTGTGATGTAAGCAGATGGGGCACTCACCAAGGGTTGTGTTAACCTGGGCACGTGCTGGAAGACGACTTGGAGAAAGGTTTTGAAAGATTTGAGTCTCATCCATTGGCAAAGAAGGGGGGAAGGAGTCAAAGATGAGAGAATGGCCTCAGTTCTGCTCTCTTCTACTGTGTAAGGCTAGGGTTTCCCAAATAAAAGAAGGCCATAGGCAAGAAAGACCGATCAGATACGAAGTGAGGAAGATTCTAGTTTATGAATAGCTCTATTTGCTGGATCTGTATGAAGACATATATACATATGCTCTCTATTTCTGTGCTTACAGTGAGTCTCCCAAGCATCTGGACCAATTCCCCACTACGTTCGTAGCATTAGTTCTGGTTCTTCCAACATCACACTTCAGGAGACCGCATGCTTGAGTCTGATGTGCCAAAGTATATCTTTAGACTTTCCAGACTTAGAGACTCTTCCCAGGATTGTCCTATCATGTCATTCCGTTGATGGCATCACTGTTGAATGATTGCTGTTGTCGCTCTGAAACGAGTAAAGAAAGGGTTTTTGTATAATCATGACCGAGGAACATGACTTCTCTTTGTCTTTCATACCTGAAAAACCAGGGCACTGGAACTTTCAGAAAGTAGGGTCATGTCAAATAGGGGAAACAGTGGTAGCAGTGGAGATTTCTGGGCAGAGTGGCCATTCCAGCTACTCCCCTGGCTTATTTCCAGGGAACAATGGACTCTGAAGGTCAAGTTACACCTTTTGACCAGAATAAAGAGGAAAAATACTTAGCAGGCTCTCCACAGGGGAGGGAAAGCTACTCTTTCCACTATAATTTATTACCACCCTTCTCCGATCCCCATGAAAGAGACCAAGTCCTTGACCCCAAGCCATGTGACAGGTTTCATGAGGGACATGCCTCCTTCCCCCTTCAAGTGAACTACAGATTCTGCCCACTTACTATGAGGTAGACAACTGGAGCCACACCAGGGCTTAGAATGGAATCCACACAACTGAGAAAACACTGTCTGACGAGCCTGTAAGCAAAGGTCCTTGTGGTGTATTCAAATCTACGCTTAATATTTAATCACGTATGTAGTATGAGCTTGTTACCCATGATGTTTGCCTGTACGCAAACGTATTAATTTTTCTTACCTTGTGGTGAGATTTGCTTAGTGTATAGACAGTCTTTCCACTAAGCGATTGTACATGCGATACAAAAAATGACCTAGAAAGATCTCTTTCTGCCAAGAATCTCACAAACTGTTGAACTATATTATCTGTTCTGACTTGTTAACACGAATTTGAAATTTTTTCGGGCTCTCAAAAGTATTTTCAGTATTCTTTTAGAAATAATGTGGGCTTTTGCAATTTTGAGTGGAGAGCTCATATTTTTTTAAGTAATTGTTTGGTCCGCTAAATTTTTAAAAAGACTATTCAAGATACTTTTTTTAAAATCTCAGAAATATAGGGGGCGTCTGAGTGGCTCAGTCGGTTAAGCACCCGACTCTTGATTTCAGCTCCGGTCATGATCTCACAGTTGTGAGATCGAGCCCCAGGTCGGTCTCCATGTTGAGTGTGGAGCCTGCTTGGGATTCTGTCTCTCTCCTCTCTCTCTGTCCCTTCCCCACTTGCATGCCCACACTCTTTCTCGAAAATAAATACATAAACAATAAAGAAATCCCAGAAATACAATTGTAACTGTTGCGTTGCTAGATCTTGATGACAGAAAAAGGGTAGGCTATAAAGAAATCACTGTGGTTACACCAGCATCTCAGATTTAAAAGGGGCTATAGAAAGATAAAAATATACAGCTGTTGTATTATATAGGCAAAAATATTCTCTGTTAGGAGAAACAACAGAGCATTAGCATCACAGCCCGATAAAAATAGTGTCAGGAAGATTATAGGTCAGAATGAGTTGAAAATCATGAGAAAATGGAAATAATTTTAAAGCAATTTAAATAGAGAACAGAGAGCCCTGCAGCTCTCAGGACAGGGCCAGGTGTTAAGGGATGGTTAACAAAAGACGCCAGCAAAAGATGAGAGAGAAAGGGAAACTGTCCCACTTTGTGCTTCTGCCTTTATGTCTATAACAAAGATAGTAGGAAATTAAAGCCCAAGGTAGATCAAGACAAAAAAAGGAAGCACTTGTTCCTTGTAGTAGTTATCTGCTAATGTAACAAATAAATAATTCCATAACTTAGCAACTTAAAACAACAAGCATTTTGTTTCTTACAGTTACTGTAATGCTCAGGATTTCAGGCATGGGTTAGCTGGGTGCCTCTGGCTCAGAGTTTCTCATGAGGTTGCAATCAGAACATGGTCCAAAGCTGCAACCATCTGAAGACTTGAATCTTGACCCTGGTGGGTCTGTTTCCAGGATGGTGCACTCACATGGCTGTTGGCAAGAGACCGCCACACCTCGTTATGGGAACCTTTTTATAGAGCTGCTTGAGTGTCCTCCTGACATGGCTGCTGGCTTTCCCAGACCAAGTGATCCAAGAAAGAGAACAAGAAGGAAGCTGCATTGCCCTTTTTTTTTTTTGTTTTGACCTAGACTCAGAACTCATCCAGGATCACTTTCTCTATTTTCTATTCATTAGAAGCAAGGAACTCCATCTAGTCCACACTGAAGGGAAAGGAATTAAGTCCCACCTCGGGAAAGGGGGAGTATTAACAGATCTGTGGGTCTGTTTTAAATGTTTTTATTTATTTTTGAGAGAGACAGAGACAGAGCACAAGTGAGGGAGGTCCAGAGGGGGACACAGAATCCAAAGCAGGCTCCAGGCTCCGAGCTGTCAGCACAGCCTGATGCAGAGCCTGAACTCCGGAACCGTGAGATCATGACCTGAGCTGAAGTTGGACGCTTAACCTACTGAGCCACCCAGGCGCCCCCTGTGGGTCTATTTTAAATCTACAACACCTCTGTACCCACATCCAAGTCCTTGTGACCCAGACAAATTGTAGGCTAGGAGAACTTAGGGGTGAAAGCCTGGAACTGCTCTCCATAATCGTTGTGTATGTCTGGGAAGATAGAAGAAACTAATTCTGATCAAGAGGAGAGAAGATAGGGGGCGCCTGGGTGGCTCGGTCGGTTAAGCGTCCGACTTCGGCTCAGGTCATGATCTCGCGGTCTGTGAGTTCAAGCCCTGCGTCGGGCTTTGTGCTGACAGCTCAGAGCCTGGAGCCTGTTTCAGATTCTGTGTCTCCCTCTCTCTCTCTCTCTCTCTCTCTGACCCTCCCCCCGTTCATGCTCTGTCTCTCTCTGTCTCAAAAATAAATAAACGTTAAAAAAAAATTTTTAATAAAAAAAAAAAGAGGACAGAAGATAGGGTGACAGCCTACAGGCCAGGGGTAGATTGACATTGGTCTTGGATCTGTTTTCGGATGAGTTATTAAATGGAAGCTTTGTGAACAGTTTGACAAGGAATCAGGGATCTCTCGCAACCAGCATGGGTGCCCATGGTCTTGTCCAGTTATCCTCCCTTTCTTTTTATATGAGCCGTGCCGTTAGACTGGCACACGGTATTTTGTGGACATTGTGCATTTCATTTCCAACAAGGTGTGTGACAAGTCTCACAGCCCCTGGTGGACAAGACTGTAAGAGTGACTAGACAAAAAGCAAGAAATTAGGTCCCATGGGAGCTGAAGGACCTGGTAACATGTAGCCTGAGCAAGAACCATCAGGAACATGATGCCTCTCCTGGAGTGTCTGATCTGTTCAAGGCCGTAACACGGGGGAGGTTTTGGCTTGCTCTGCTGCACAGGCTCGAAGAGTCGCTGCTGTAGGGGACCTGATTTAGGCTTAATGGAAGAAAGGACATCATTCTTGTAGGCAGGGCTGTCTGAAATGGAGGTAAATGTATAGATTTTTTTTTCCACTCAGGAGCGGGGGGTTTGCCGCCCACCCCCACCCCTGCCCCCCACCCCCGTAGGAAAACTGTAGAGGATGTGATTTTGTTAAGTCTTTCTCATCCTGAAGTTCTGACACTTGATCTTTAAATGCTACAGTATGGGAACTGATGTTTATATTTTGTGCTTTCAGGTTTTGTGTTAAAACTGGCTTTATATTTTGTTTTTTAGCCTCAAATTATTATTTGAAAAATGAAATTTATTATAACCATTAGTGTAAGGAATCAGATAGCAATTTGTAGAGAAGGAGTTAGTAAGTTACAAATTCTGTTAGCCCCACAGAAACATTTTCAAAAATGATGTACTGCAGCTCTTTATTCAGCAGATGAACCGATTACATTCTGTATCTATAACTGAGTCACTTAATTAAATAAATGATAGGATTTTTACAATGCTTCGCTGCATAGGTACATGAACATAATTTATTTGTAGTTGGAACAAAGCCCTAAAGTAGCAGATTGATTCTACCACGTAATTAATGCTCATTTTTTAACGACTTTTATTATTTTTTCTGGAGGAATGAGAACACATGAGAAAAGACACAGAATAGACTAGACTATTAATAAGCCCCCCAAAACAAGCCAGTATATTCTGGGAACACATCCTTGCTAACCTCCCAGCTGGCATTTAACTTCTGGTTTTCCCCATGAAAAATATATATATAAATTATATATATATATATATATATATAATATAAATATGCCTATATTTAAAGGCAATTGATATATTATATATATATATATATATGTATGTATTAAAGGTGTGTGTTTAAAGGCAGTAGAAGCTTTAACTTTGGATTTCTTTAATCTTTAATTTCTTTTTGTTTAAAATAGGTAAGGGTTAAGGGTTTAAATACAGGGTGTCAGTTTCCTTGAAGAAAGTCATTAATCTATTTCCTCTCACTCCAGGCCTAGAAAGAAGGTTTTGGTAGCCTTTGTGTTGCAGTCTCATTGTTTACAGATAAAATGAATTGACCGCCCTGTGTAATTTAATTACGGTGCGATGCTTATGGATTAATGCAGGTTCGGGCTTGACAAACATCAAGACGGAGGAGATCTCTGAGGTAAAGATGGATGCCGAGTTCCGACATGAGTCAGGATACGAAGTTCATCATCAAAAACTGGTACGTCAACTAATTTACCTCTTCCTGCCAAATGACCTGTTAACGCTTGTTCGTTCTGGGCCAGAAATCCACAAAAATACAGCGCTTGCCTATATAGGATCATCATGGAAACATAAAGAAAAGGAGGGTCTTTATATAGTAGTTCTTTACACCTAGAAGGTTAGCTGAGCCCAGGGAGGGCTTCAAGTGGAATTAATTTATATAATCATATCCGCTCTAGGGGGCGCCTGGGTGGCTCAGTCAGTTAAGTGTCCGACATCAGCTCAGGTCATGATCTCATGCTCTGTGAGTTCAAGCCCCACATCGGGCTCTGTGCCGACAGCTCAGAGCCTAGAGCCTGCTTTGGATTCTGTGTCTCCCTCTCCCTCTCTCTGCCCCTCCCCATCTCATGTTTTCTCTCTCTCTCTCTCTCTCTCTCTCTCAAAAATAAAAACATTAAAAAATAATAAAAATATCCACTCTAATTAACTTCCACTCTGTTTTCTAGGAAGACAGGTGATAAGAGGTGGATTTGAAATAACAAAATCTCAAATGAACCCGTGTGCGAACATTACTTGGTTTCCCAGAACACGTTTTATGGCTCTTCTCTTCAGTTGGCGTTTATAATTGTCTTGCTTGTGCCACTTCATCTCTCCTTCTTGTCCCTCCCTGTCCCTTCCCCAACGCCCACATTTTAGGTTCTGCAGGGCCAGGATCTTTGGGTTTCTACCGAGGTGGGTGGAGGCAGGAGGTAAGCAGGACATGACTTTCCCAACAGGGTTGCTCATTGAAAGGTTGGAGCAAAGAAGATGGCAGCTTCCTTTTCAGACAAAATCTCCTCCTTCTCCTCTTTTTCCCCCGAATATTAGAATCATAGTAAATCAAAGAGCACCTGTCCCTTTGGAGGCAGCTCCAGTAGTTACATAAACTCTTTTCCCAAAAGCTTCAGATAAATGAGTCCTGCATTATGTTATGGTTTCTTTCATCGTTTTTTATAATTTTTCTTTTAACATTTATTTATTTTTGAGGGAGAGAGAGACAGAACACAAGCAAAGGGGTGGGCAGAGAAAGAGGGAGACACAGAATCCGAAGCAGGCTCCAGGCTCCGAGCTGTCAGCACAGAGCCCGACACGGGCCTCGAACTCACGGACCGCGAGAGCATGACCTGAGCCTAAGTCTGACACTCAACCGACTGAGCCCCCCAGGAGCCCCAAGGGTTTCTTTCATCTTATCAGTAAGCATGGTAAGGAGGTTAAATAAACAAAGAAGACGATTGTATTGCATAGTCAGTACTCAGCAAAAAATGGTAATAAGGTTCTCCTAGCAATAATAATGCTTGAGAAGAACTCACTCTCAGGCACGGAAGTGTACGCGTGTGTGTTTGGGCACGTGCGTGCTCTTTCAGGGGGGAATATCTTTCCAATATTCACCAATAAAATGTATAAATCTCAGTAGTCAATTCCAAAAGAAATGCCTGTGAAGTATTGTGTAGGCCTCTTGTCACTTAACAATCGGCGCAAATCCCAAACTGACTTGTGGTTCAGATTTGCATTGTGACTCCCATAAGCGTTTTTGTACAAGAACATTTCACTTTTTTTGAAGCACGATTTTCATTGGCGGGTTAATCCAGTCTCGGTTATTATAGAATCAGGGGCACTCTTGATCTGGCTACTGCTGAAGAGGTTAAAAAACCCTGTGGGGGGGGCGCCTGGGTGGCTCAGTCGGTTGAGCAGCCGACTTCGGCTCGGGTCATGATCTTGTGGTCCGTGAGTTCGAGCCCCGCGTCGGGCTCTGTGCTGACAGCTCAGAGCCTGGAGCCTGTTTCAGATTCTGTGTCTCCCTCTCTCTGACCCTCCCCCATTCATGCTCTGTCCCTCTCTGTCTCAAAAATAAATAAACGTTAAAAAAAAAAAAAAAAACCCTGTGGGGGGGTTCCCTGGGTGGCTCAGTCGGTTAAGCGTCCGACTTCGGCTCAGGTCATCATCTCACAGTTCCTGAGTTCAAGCCCCGGGTTGGACTCTGTGCTGACAGCTCGGAGCCTGGAGCCTGCTTCCGATTCTGTGTCTCCTTCTCTCTGTGCCCCTCCCCCACTCACTGTCACTCTCTCTCTCTCTTTCAAAAGTAAATAAACGTTAAAAAGAACAATACAAAACAAAACGCTGGGGGAACTACTGAAGAGTTGGGGGCTTGTGGGGCACAGAGCCAAAGATTAATGTGTAGACTTGCATTTTCTGGAGCCTGTGTCATAAAAACCCATCTCCACGGTTACACTAACTCCTGTAATGTGACAGTGACTAATGGCAGTGCAGCAATTAGGAGAATCCGCTCCCTCAACTGAGCTACTTGATAAGATAATGTACTATAATTAGTGCGATGAATATTACAAAATTACAGTATTTTCTTAAAGGCATAGGAAGATGTCCAGGCTTGCAGTTATTCCTGATTACCTCACTCTTGTATCATTAGCTAATTAACGATTTGCTTTTTTATAAGTCTGTTGAACTAGCATATTTGTTGAGAAAGTGGAATAATTATGAACAGTTTCTCATTTTGTTGCAGCTACACCCTGAGTAAGACTCCTTTAGAAATTGGCTTCATTGGCTGTATTTTATGTTGCCTTTCCAGATTGCTAGGATGTTCCTTTTCCCTGTGAAAATCAGTCATTTTACTATGCTGCGGTTGTACTGAAAGAAATTGTTTAGGGAGCTGTTTTTATTAATTTAGGTGCTAAATATGGTGCGTGTTTAGTAGTCGTGAGGCCCAGTGATCTGGCCCATCTCCTTACATAACAGGATTCTAGAAGGTGCAGTGTGGTCTTCTAATTCCCTTTAGCTTAGATGAGGTTGAAAATAGTGACTTGCTTTATAAACAGTAGGAAGGAATGCTGCGCAGCAAAGTGAATGCATATCTTCGGCCGTGTTTTCCAAATTTTTTGTATGTTAAATCCAAATGGACAGCAAGAATAAAACGACAGCTTTACTTGGGTTTCTCGAGAAAACAGCCAGCAGGAGTTCTGCGTCGCTATTAAAATTCTCACCTCGTCGCCTCCTACGTCTTCCCTTTGAAAGAAAACTGTCTTTGAAGCATCACGCTTCTCAAGGTTAAGTATCGTCCTCTTGAATTATTGAAGTATTGGCTAAAAGGAGGTAACAAGATGTCCTTTTTCTTCTGATGAACTCCTTTGTTTCAGATGCTTGATTCCTACGTATTAATGTCCATCTGAGGAAGTTGGGACATCTGGGGGTTTGAAAAGGACCTAAGGCATCGTGGTCATGCATTAGGTCTCCCAGCTGATCTGCTTTCAAAATCACGCTCGGTGCCGCTGATAGGTCCCCGCCCCACCTCTCACCGGTGTTCCACCTGTCGAGGGTTTCAGGGTTCCTCTTGGCTTCTGTTTTGCCTTTCTAGAGACATGCAGGGGATGGCATGGGAGGGAGTAGACTTCCCAGAACTGGGGAAGCCACATGCTGTACTTTGTTGTGTAGACCACAGATGTCATTCTTGGTAAATAGAATGTGTGGGTTTTGGGGGGTTTTTTTGTTTTTTTTTTCCCCCAAGTACACAGCAGGTAACAAAGTAGCCTCTAACTCACACTTCCATACTGAAACTTTTCACATACCTTCTCCGGTTGTCGCCTGCGATTACAGTCCTTTTTCTTGATTTGTTTTCAAGGTGTTCTTTGCAGAAGATGTGGGTTCAAACAAAGGTGCC
This sequence comes from Panthera pardus, assembly GCF_024362965.1. NCBI lineage: Eukaryota > Metazoa > Chordata > Mammalia > Carnivora > Felidae > Panthera > Panthera pardus. The sequence goes on from NW_026526721.1 coordinate 18,612,664, forward strand.
ATCATTGGACTCATGGTGGGCGGCGTTGTCATAGCAACGGTGATTGTCATCACCTTGGTGATGCTGAAGAAGAAACAGTACACGTCCATCCATCATGGTGTCGTGGAGGTAGGTGACCTTGGCCGCATGCTTGCAAGTGGGAGTTGAAGGCTACGAGGGAGATTGTCCGTGGCATTAAGCTCAGAATCCTGCAGGTGTCTCTTCTTTGAAAAGGAAAGTCCACATTCCCGCATGGTGCTCACTCAGGGTGGCAGCTGTGTTCTTATTCTGTCTTCATGCACTCCGACTTAGAAATACTGTGATCAAGGCCTTGGGTTGGATGCCGCTCCCTCAGCTTCTTATAATACGTATGGAAATGTCAAAATTCTACTGAGTATAATGCCTGACTTCAAGAGATTGCGATCACCCTCCAGCATGTAAAAGAAAAGAAAAAAAGACAACAGAAGTCAGAAGTGAAAAGGAATGAGGAAGTCTGCTTCGAAAAAAACCTAAACCCTAGGTTTATTCCCTAACCTTTTTAAAAGTTTATTTATTTATTTTTGAGAGAGAGAGACAGAGAGCAGGGGAGTGGCAGAGAGAGGGGGAGAGAGGGAATCCCGAACAGGCTCCCCACTGTCAGCCCAGAGCCTGACGCGGGGCTTGAACTCACGAACCATGAGATCATGACCTGAGCCGAAATCAAGAGTCAGACGCTTAACCGAGCGAGCCACCCAGGCGCCCCTATTCCCTTATATTTTTTTTTTTGTCTTAAAGACTGACTCGTAACTAAAACCAGGGAATAGTAACTAATGCTAATTTTCAGGTGAGTTTCACAGGAAATGACATTATACCAAATAGCCAAGCAGAGCCTACAAGGTCATTCCAGATGTTCAGCCTGTTATCCTGCACGTCTGGCTGAAATACCTGTTTTTCAGAGTTTAGTGCAGTCACACTGGGGGTAGAGAGAAGGTTCACCCAGTGACAGTCACGATTACTGCACAGTTACGCTTCAAGATTTTGTCCCCATGGGCCAATATGTGACTGACGTGTGTATAGCACAGAAGTCATGAGTTGCACCAAGAAAAGACAGTAGCTGCAAGGTTCAAATACGACTTTTGGGGGCCCCTGCGTGGCTCATGCCATTAAGCTGTCCAACTGGATTTTTGGCTCAGGTCATGATCTCATGATTTGTGAGTCTGAGCCCCGCATCGGGCTCTGTGCTAACAGCACAAAGCCTGCTTGGGATTCTCCTTCTCTCCCTCTCTCTCTGCCCCTCCCCAACTTGCATGCTTTCTCATGCACACTCACTCTCTCTCTCTCTCTCTCTCTCTCTCTCTCTCAAAATAAACAGTTAAAAAAAAATAATAAAATAAAAAATAAAAAATAAGACTTCTTAATCCCACAATACAAAATATTGAAAAATAAAGTTTAGGGGCGCCTGGGTGGCGCAGTCGGTTAAGCGTCCGACTTCAGCCAGGTCACGATCTCGCGGTCCGTGAGTTCGAGCCCCTCGTCAGGCTCTGGGCTGATGGCTCGGAGCCTGGAGCCTGTTTCCGATTCTGTGTCTCCCTCTCTCTCTGCCCCTCCCCCGTTCATGCTCTGTCTCTCTCTGTCCCAAAAATAAATAAAAAACGTTGAAAAAAAAAATTTAAAAAAAAAAAGAAAAATAAAGTTTACAAGTAAGTTCTTCTTATGCATTTTTTTTTTAAGATTTTATTGTTGGGGCACCTGGGTGGCTTAGTCCGTTAAGCGTCTTGATTTTGGCTCAGGTCATGATCTCACGGTTCGTGAATTCAAGCCCTGTGTCAGGGTCGGCACTGGCAGTGAGGAGCCTACTTGGGGTTCTCTCTCTGACCCACCCCTACTTGTGTGCGCTCTCTCTCTCTCTCTGTCTCTCTCTGTCAAAATAAATAAAACATTTTTTTAAAAAATATTTTACCGGTAAGTCATCTCTACCCCCAGCGTGGGCTTGAACTCACAACCCCAAGATCAACTCACAACCCTCCACCAACTGAACCAGCCAGGTGCCCCCTATGCATTTAAAATGCGGTTCTGGTGTTGTGGCAGAGAGATCCTCGTAGTATATGCAATTTTTTAGGAAACTGTTGGAGAAAGTGAATGAATACATCTTGAGAAGTATTCGAATTTTTCGAACTAAGGAGATCTCAGTGACCAATCAGATTTATCTTTTCATTTTGTAGATGAGAAAACAACCACACAGAAGTCTCACCCAGCGTCAAATATAGGGCCAAGGTCCAAATACAGATTGTCTCATGTCCTAGTCATTGTTTCTTCTATCAGAGAAAAGTCCAGATACTTCCAGTGAGTCAAACTTCTCATCAGCCCCACATGGGCTCCAAATCATTCTTGATCAGAGAAGGGCAGGAAAAGTTTAAAGAAGTTAAATGTATGGCAAAGCCAAAAACCTCGTTTTGTTCAGCACTTACATTCTCAAGGCTACTTACTTATGGGATCTGCTGGTGGAAATTGGGTTTGAGTCTTCTTTTCCCTCTCCGTTCTGGTGTGGACATGGTAGAGATCTGACCCAGGGAAGCACTAACAGGTTTTCAGTGTTGTTGGCCTGTGTGTTTGAGAAGCCTGAAGTCATTAAGATAAAACCTAGCATCAAAAATCGGAAGGCAAGTAGCTTGTGCAGAAGGACTAGAAAACATTGGCTGGTTTGGCTAAAGCATAATTAGGGCAGGATGCATAGGCTAGATTTTCTGCTTTTCGAAAGTTGGAATTGTAATAAAAGTTTTTTGATATGCGAGTTCAGTTTTCAGTAGCAAAGAGTACAGGCTCTTATTAAAATTGAGACTTGTTGGGGCGCCTGGGCGGCTCAGTTGGTTGAGCGTCTGACTTCGGCTCAGGTCATGATCTCCCCGTCCATGAGTTTGAGTCCCACATCGGGCTCTGTGCTGACAGCTCAGAGCCTGGAGCCTGCTTCCGATTCTGTGTCTCCCTCTCTCTCTGCCCCTCCCCCACTCATACTGTGTCTCTGTCTCAAAAATAAACATTAAAAAAAATTTTTCTTTAATTGAGACTTGTTTGGGAAAAAAAGAGAGATGGGGCACCTGGGTGCTCAGGGCTCAGTCGGTTAAGTGTCCCAACCCTAGATTTCGGCTCAGGTCATGATCTCCTGGTGCGTGAGTTCGAGCCCTGCATCGGGCTCTGTGCTGACAGCGGGGAGCCTGCTTGGGATTTTCTCTCTCTCCTCTTTGCTCTCTGCCCTTCCCTCTGTCTCTCTCTCTCTCTCTCTCTCTCTGTCTCTCTCTCTCTCAAAATAAAGAAACATTTTTTTAAAAAAGAGAAAAAGCTGTGAAAGCACAGAATGATTGACAGATTAGACGGTAAGCACATCAAATGAGCGACGACGGCACCATCGACTCTGGGGTGTTGCTCTTCTAATAGTATTTCGGAGCTTGTGTCTTTTGAAACCGTGTGAGATGTATCATTGTAAGCATCAGCTGACTTCCTTTCTACTCAAAACATGACTCTTTTCATTTCAGGTTTGGGCCAAAAAAAAAAAAAAACAAAAAAACAAAGTGTTTTCATACTTGGGTAATTAAACCGCCCCTTTTTAATTCTTTATTGTGCCGTATGGGAATTTCGTTGTTTTTAATTGAAGATGAAGACTCACTGTGTTTTGGTAGTTGCCAGTGTGCAACCAAGTGACCTGCCGATTCGGTGCCTTACACGGTGCTCAGCACAGTAGGTGCAGCTGCTGTCTGTCACCTGTAATTGCACGTTTTGACACATACAATTGGACTGACGGACCTCCCCCAGAGGCCTCTTCCTTCTGATCAGTTCCAAGTGCCCGTTCCAAACAGCCGATATAAACAACAAAAATTTATCTCCTCACAATTCTGGAAGCTAGAAGTCTCAGTTATCTTTTCCTGTTTGTTTGTTTGTTTAATGTTTTTTATTTATTTCTGAGAGAGACGGAGAGCGAGCAGGGGAGGGGCAGAGAGAAAGGGAGACACAGACTCCGAAGCAGGCTCCAGGCTCCGAGCTGTCGGCACAGAGCCCGACGCGGGGCTCGAACTCACGAACCGTGAGATCATGACCTGAGCCGAAGTCCGTCGCTCAACCAACTGAGCCACCCAGACACCCTGCTTTGTTATCTTTTTATAGAGTTATGGCACATGACGTTTCCTGATGAATGTGCCATCATACTGATGTGATTAAAAAAAATATGTCCAGGGAGCGCCTGGGTAGCTCAGTCTGTTAAGTATCTGACTTCAGCTCAGGTCATGGGTTTGAGCCCCATGTCAGGCTCTCTGCTGTCAGCGCAAAGCCTACTTCAGATCTTGTCTCCCTCTCTCTCTCTGCCTCTCCCCCACTCGTGCTCTGTCTCTCTCAAAAATAAATAAACATTTTTTTAAGTTACTTACTTTGAAAAAAAAAAAAAAAAAAAAAATATATATATATATATATATATATATATATATATATGTCCTTAAGTGTCCTTTCTTCCTGGCAAGAAGTTGGCCCACCAGGATGGAGGTACAAACACTAATGTGGGTGTTGCAGAACAGCTGGACAGAATGGTCAAGTTAAATGGCAAGAAGAGGCGCAGAAAAGTGTGGCTGGACCCAAAATCTCTTGTGGCTGGAAGCAGACAGCCGGGAGAGGTATTGGGAGGTCAAAAGAAAGCGTCAGTGATCAATGACGATGAAGGCCTAGCAAAGAGTCCATCGCCTGCCTGAAAGATCCCTTAAACGTGGGCAGTAAACCTAAGTGAACCAATTCTAGAAAGATGGAATTACAGTTAAGAAAATGAACGTGGGGGCGCCTGGGTGGCTCGATCGGCTGAGCGCCTGACTTGGGCTCAGGTCATGATCTTGCAGTTCGTGGGTTCAAGCCCCGCGTTGGGCTCTGTGGAGCCCGCTTTGGATTCTGTGTCTCCTTCTTCCTCTCTTCCTCCCCCACTCACGCTCTGTCTCTCGCTCCTTCAAAAATAAATAAACATTTTTTAAATTTAAAAAAAAAAAAGAAAATGAACACGGACACAACTGAACAGAAAACCAACAGTGCAGAATCAGAGGAGGAAGAATGACCAACTTGAAAACGTGGTTGTTGTTTGCTCTGTTTTCCTTCCCGTAGTACGAGCTCCTTTGATCTTCTTGCCCTCTATGCAGTTGTGGATTAAGTCGCTGTGATTTATCTTATTCTCCTTTAGAATAACAACTTCATTGTTGTGTCATTCCATCCAGAACAGGCAGCTCTGTCTCCAATTTCCCCCGACTGCTTTAGGAGAAATAATAGTGAGGTGTTCGTGCTGAGGCCCTGCCTGCCCGGGGCCGCAGTGGGCTGGCCCGTACCTGGTGGCCCCCACCAGTGCAGTAGCTTAGCCATGAGGGACCTGTCGCCAATCCCCACTGGGGAGGAAGGCTCCCCGTTACCTGCCGTTCTTCCTCTAGCTGTAGGTTTATCCCTGAATGTGAGTACCCAGTATTTCACTTCAAGCTCTCATGGGGCCGGGGACAAAGAGACACAACCCAGGCTCCTTGGGTGCCATTTTGCAAAAATAATCCCCCTGCTCTAGCTCCTGAGCCAGCCGTCTGAGGGTGGAGGGCTAAGCCTCCGCACCACTTGAGCTGCCCTCCCAGCAACAAAAGATAATAATGAGGATCAGCAGGGAGAAAGGAGGCCAAGAAGACAGGAAAGTTAGATGTGTGGGTTGAGCACCGGCCTCAGCCTCGAATTTCTGACAGGGCTGTTTTAAGCGTTTGGCTTTGGTCTTTGAAGAAGAGAGAAACTATTAAGTTGCCGGGTGTTCCCCTGACCTTGATGAATGCAGATGACAGGTGACAGCCAGTGTGAGGGTTGATGTGCTTCCTGGAGGACATAGAGCTCTGATATTCTAACAGTGGAGCAGCGTTTTTTTCTACACTCAGAAATACAGCAGCTTTGTGCTGGCTCTTCCCTCAGCGAGACGTTTTGTTGTTGCATTTTGTTTTCTTTTTAAATCCTGACGCTCTTTGAAATATCAGTTAAAAGGTGGCACAGAAACCAGAAGGTGGCCCAAGTTCGAATGGCCTCATGCTACATACAGGCCGTTCCCTGGCAAGCAGATCTGGAGAGTGGTCGGAATCTCTTACTATCGGTGCTAATCTTTGATGATGACATTTTAGCTTACGAGTCCGGGGCTAATTACCCAATTGCCGATTAACGCACGGTGACCTCATTTGTTGACAACATAGCGGGTCAAAGGAAGAGGAAGGGATGGGAAAAACATCCATAATTATTCCCATAAGGACGAGGGTGCTGAACATCCACTTGTGCAGTGTCGTCGGAGTACCGACTTGGCGAGAGCTTGTTTGGTGGCTTTGTTCTAAGGGGAAGTGCCCAGACTTGTCACTAGAACAGGAGAACTTGCCCAGAATGCAGCAGCTCTGACGAGGCCACGTTAGGGGAATGTTCTGGGGATGGGGACTCGAGAAGCATGCACGTGACGGGCAGTCTGAGGGAGCTGCCCTGGGATTCGCTAAAGCAGTAATTCCAGTTCATTCTGGTGAGGTGGAGTCCTGCGCAGGGTCCCTGGCAAAGCCAGAGTGTTCCGGTCGTATTGAAACGGAACCGACCTATAACGCCATATTAGCGTTAAGCGCTCAACATGATGATTCGATATGTGTGTGTATTGTGAAATGATTACCACGGTATGAACTGAGCTAACACCCATCACCAGACAGTTACAGTTTGTTTCCTTGTGATGAGAACTTTTAAGATCTACTCTTTTAGCAACTTTGAAATCTACAGCACAGTGTTACCAACTTACAGCCGCCATGCTATACACGTAGCCCCAGAACTTACTTATCTTATAATTGGAAGTTTGTATCTTTGGGCCACTGTCACCCGTTTTTCCCACCCCTGGCAACCGCTAATTCTCTGTATCTTTGAGTTTGTTTTTTTTTTTTCAGATTCCACATATAAGTAAGATCACACAGTATTTGTCTTTCTTTGTCTGGCCTGTCTCACTTAGCAGAATGCCCTCACGGCCCATCCACGTCAACAAATGACAGTGGTTCCCTCTTCGTGGCTGTGTAATATTCCACTGAATAATAATCCATTCCTCCGTTGGTGGACACTAAGGTTGTTTCCATGGTGTGACTGTTGTAAATAATGCTGCCTTGAACATGAGGAAGCAGATATCCTTTTGACGTAGCAATTTCATTTCCTTCAGATAAATGCCCAGGAGTGGAATTGCCAGATTGTTTTAGTGTATTCAGAAACTCCACACTGCTTTCCATAGTGATCGTACGAAAATTTCAGTCTAAATTTGCCATTAGCCAGTGTGGTTTAGTCATATCAGGCTGCATCCCTAGACCTGGTGTCTTAGCCTCCAGCACTCCTGCTCTCTGGTATTTTTACTTCTTTGGGCTCAGGGATGGTACTTCAAAAAGACAGGTGTGTGGGTTCAGAACCATGCCACCAGATGGGCTGTCGGTAGGGAAAGATGTATGAAGAGCTGAATGTCACCTTGCAAACAACACTCAGCTGTGGGGAATGGGCAGGCCGTATTCTCCTAAAATGATGGGGACCCCAGTTCCATCACGGGCAGAATAGACCGCATCCTTTTGAAGGAAAGACCGTCTTCTGCACAGCACATTCTAACTTTTCGGTGGCAAACATGGTTCTCCATTCTGGTTAAATTTGTGTCCATTCTCTTTATCTTCCAATGGTCATACAGAAGAGGAATTTTTAAAACAACAAAACTAAGCTTTCACTCACTCAGCAAAGAGTTAAGTACTTTGGCCCGTCTGTTCGGTGTGAGTGGTACAGCAGATAAGAACAGCCACTCCCCACCTTACGGACGAAGTCCAGCTTGCCGGGTGTGCAGACAGTCAATACCCCTGCACAGCTCTGTCCTAACCGTGATGCGGGGGTGGGCGTGGGCAGGTTTACAGCCGGCCCGATCTTAGAGGGAAAGCACCACATCACCACAGAGGATCTGTTTGCAAATCTTTAGCTGGACATACTTCCATAGTCTTAGGGCTCAGTTTTTTAAAAATGCATGGATAGGGGCGCCTGGGTGTCTCGGTCGGTTGAGCGTTGAACTTCAGCTCAGGTCATGATCTCACGGTCTGTGAGTCCGAGCCCTGCATTGGGCTCCGTGCCGACCGCTCAGAGCCTGGAGCCTGCTTGGGATTCTGTGTCTCCCTCCCTCTCTGCCCCTCCCCCACTTGTGCTCTGTCTCTGTCAAAAATAAATAAACATTTAAAAAAATTTTTTTAAATACATATATACATGTACAATCTGCAACAGCATATTCTTTCAATGTTTCCTTTTCTCCTGCACCAAGTAGCGCCTTTGATATATGTAGATCATTTTAATTAAAAGATTCTCAGACCTCTCGTCATCATGTTAAATTTAGTGAAAACAGGGACAAATTAAAATGAGCATGGCAAGATAATCAGTCTACATTTATTTGCCTCCTGGTCTACTTTGCTGACGCTCCGTGATGCTCTTGGATTTTTTTTTTTTTCCGGCTTACCACCACACTTTCAAGTAAAACAGTTTTTACACTGTGACCTTTTTATCCCTTGTTGGGCCAACAGGGAAGAAACAAAATATTTATTGTGCCGCATACATCCAGTTACTGTTAAGTTGGGGAAGCAACCGCCGCGGAGCACTTTGCAAGCCGAGCCAGCTGGGCAAGGTTTGAAGCGCCACCTGGTGGCCGGACGGAGCATCTGTGTAACTGGTGGGCGCAGGCGTTGTGCTCTGAGATGGGAGAGGAGGGAGAAAAGAATACCCCGCTCTTTCTCCTTTACTGTTCAACATGAGCGCTCTTGAAAGATTGATTTTCTTTTTTTTTATTCATTTTTCCTCGCCCTTGCTTTTCAGGTCGATGCTGCTGTGACCCCAGAGGAGCGCCACCTCTCCAAGATGCAGCAGAACGGATACGAAAATCCAACTTACAAGTTCTTTGAGCAGATGCAGAACTAGACCACCGCCACAGCAGCCTCTCGAGTTGGACAGCAGAAACCATTGCTTCACGACCCATCGGTGTTCATTTATAGAATAATGTGGAAAAGAAACAAACCCTCCCGTTTTCTTCTTTACTCATCATCGCCTTTTGACAGCCGTGCTGTAACACAAGTAGATGCCTGAACTTGAATTAATCCACAAATCAGTAATGTATTCTCTCTCTTTACATTTTGGTCTCTACATTATTAATGGGTTTTGTGTACTGTAAAGAATGTAGCTGTATCAGACCTAGTGCATGAATAGATTCTCTCCTGATTATTTATCACGTAGCCGCTTAGCCAGTTGAATATTATTCTTGTGGTTTGTGACCCAATTAAGTCCTACTTGAAATATGCTTTAAGAATCGATGGGGGATGCTTCATGTGAACGTGGGACTATAGCTGCTTCTCTTGCCTAAGTATTCTTTTCCTGATCACTATGCATTTTAAAGTTCGGCATTTTTAAGTATTCCAAATGATTTCGAGAATTTTTTTTTTCCATGATTGCATTTTACTGTACAGATTGCTGCTTCTGCTATATTTGTGATATAGGAATTACGAGGATACACATTTATTTCTTTGTGCCTGTTTTATATGCACACATTAGGCATTGAGAATTGAAACTTTTTTGTCCATGTATCTTTGGATCTTTGATAAAGAAAAGAATCCCTGTTCATTGTAAGCACTTTTATGGGGGGGGGGGTGGGGGGCGGGAGTGTTCTGCTGGCCTCATATTACCAAGAATTCTCCCAAAAAATTTTCCGCAGGACGATTGTACAGAATCATTGCTTATGACCATGATAGCTTTCTACACTGTATTACATAAATAAATTAAATAAAATCACCCTGGGCAAGAGTTTTCTTTGAAGGATAACTATGGATGTTAAATATTCACAGTAATTGGGGAAGGGGGGAGCGGAAAGAAGCAGATTCAGTTTCTTTTAACCAGTCTAAAACATTTTATTTATGATAGCAAAAGAAAGTGAGAGGGGAAGGGGCAAAATCAGGGAATGGGGAAGTCCTGCCTGGACAAACCCTTTTAAGATTTGTCTTCAATTTGTATAAACTGGTGTTTTCATGTAAATAAATACATTCTTGGAGGAGCGCCATTGTACTGGTGTGAATGATTCCATGGTAACCACCGTTTGACCATGTAGTCCTTAAAGCCTGGTGAGGAACCTTCTGACGTAATCTGCTCTTGGACATCCAACAGATTTGTATCTTAAGTGCAAGGTATCTGAGTAGGAAACATGCATCTTCCAGTGCTAGTAAAATACCTCATTGATCTAATTCAGTTTTTAGCTTGGTCCAAAGTATGTTTGCTGCTGTATCTTGGTCCTCAAGTTGGTCTCTGTCGTAGTCTGTTCGGACCGCCATAATAAAATACCGCAGACTAAACAACACAAATTTACTTTTCGCAGTTCTGCAGATTGGAAGTCCCGGGCAAGATGCCAGCACGGCCGTGTGAGGACCTTCCGGGTTGCAGATTTCTCATTGTACAAGGTCACTGGTCCCATTTTAAGGATCCTCATGACCTTAGTCCCCTCCCAAAGGCCCCACCTCCTGGTAGGAGCACATTGGGCATTATAATTTCAACACAAGAATTGGGGGAGAGGGGACAGACATTCAGACAGACCATAACAGTCCCAAATAAGAGCTGAAGAGAGAAGCTCCAGGGAAGTAAAGACTAAGACAAGCTGATGGCTAGCTCTAAAGCAGATCTTCTGAGTGCTGACACAACTGACATTTTGGAAGGAATCCTCCCTTGCTGGGAGTCTGTCCTGAGCACTGATGGATTTCCGGTCTGTACTCACGAGACGCCAGGAGCACTCCCCACGTGATAATCAAAAATGTCTCCAGACATTGCCACGCGTCCCTTGGGGGGAACTAAATCGCCCCCATTTACGAACCACAGCTCTGTAGCTCTTTTTTTCTTTCTTTCTTTTTTTTTTTTTTTTTGAGATAGCATTAGTAGGTGAGAGGCAGAGAGAGAGAGAGAGAGTCCCCAAGCAAACTCCACACTCAGCCCGGAGCCTGACACAGGGCTCAATCCCACCACCTGAGTCAAAATCGAGATTTGAGTGCTCAACCGAGCCACCCAGGCACCCCTGTAGCTATTTTAAAACAATGTCCTGGGCACATGATTTTTAGTTGGAGAGCCTGTCCCATCTGCTATCCCAAAGGTCTAAGAACACATTGATTGACCTGGTGTTTTTGCTGTGTTGTGCTTGGAACCAGGTGAGCACGTGCATCAACCTTCCCATTTGAGCTCTGGATTTGACCTTTTAAACCAAAACATGAAACACAGAATTTTAAATTCGTTTCCTCACGTCACTGTGCTCTAAGAACAGACTCCATTAAAACTCACCCGAGTGAGGGCGCCTGGGTGGTTCAGTGAGATAGATAAGCGTCTGACTCTTGATTTCAGCTCAGGTCGTGATCTCACGGTTCTTGAGTTCGAGCCCTGCGTCAGGATCTGTGCTGACAGCACAGAGCCTGCTTGGGATTCTCTCTACTTCTCTCTCTCTCTCTCTCTCTCTCAGAATAAGTAAATAAACATAAAAAAAAAAAAAAAAAAAAACTCGTCTGTGTCCTGTTCTCTTGTGAACAAAACAACTCTCTCCCTTATCCTGTTAAGGGCAAGTAGATGTGAAGGCTATATGAAGGTGTGTTAAGGTATGACCATTTGGGTATAAGCTGCGATTCCATTTTGCCTGGCTAGAAGGTGGCCAACGGGGGGAAAGTTAGTCCTAGTATGACGGTACATTTGTCATGACACTAATGAATTAAAACCGAACTTTCTCATAGGTATGGAATGTTACTCCCAGGCAGGCTTCAGTCCCAATAACTGCAAGCTTTAGTTTTGATCATTTCAGAGCTAATGAGGAAATTTTTAAAGCATAGAGAGTGAGCTTAGAGAGCTTATATAGGTAGAATTTATGAAAAGAAATGATACTGCCTTATAGTCTTGGTTCTCAGATTGAGGTATAATGAAAGGATTCTCCAGATGGCCTGGGGATTAATCAATAGGTAATTTATCCAGCCCAAAGATCAATGAGATCTTGGGGGGTGGCGGGGAGGGTTGCATGACCGACCTGATGGGTGAGGGATGGCCTCTCAACACGCTTTTCATTTGCATTTAGTTTATTATGAATAAAACTTGATATGCTCAAGGGCCATTTTGTATTTCTGAATTTTCTCTTTACATCTTTTTGTTTGGGGCTTGAAATCTATTTTGCCATCAGGATTGCAGTCCCTGCTGTCTTACTGTTTGCATTTGCCTGATAAATTTTTGTCCACCCTCTTTATTTTTAGCCTTGTCAATTGCTGCATTTTCAGGGCATGCCATGTACACAGCACAGAGCTGGGTTTTTGTTATATGAGCCAATTTGGAAGTCTTTTTGGTTTAATAGGCAAGTTAGACCCACTCGGTTTTATGATATGACTATGTTTGCTCTGAGTTCTGTCAATTGTTGTAGTTACTAAGTATTATATTTAATGTGTCTCTATGGAAGGAGGATTCTTACCCGCGTGTGTGTATGGGTGTGTGTGTGTGTGTGTGTGTGTGTGTGTGTGGTTTATAGGAAGCGTATTTTTATTCTAGTGGTTACTTTTTTACAAATGATTTTTGCAGTGCTCTTAAATCCCTTTTTTTCTTAACCTTTACTAGCTGTCTTTTCCAAATGATGTTCTTTGATCCCTTCCCACTGTCAACAGTGAATGGTCTTACCCTACCCTCTCCCTTTTCTTTCCCTTCTCCCATTTTGTCAGTTGTTATTTGTTCTATTTATTCAGACATAAATGTTGATATATTTTTCTTCAACCCTGATCCCACCCGATTTTAGTCTCTACAGTGGAATATGTGAAATGCTCTCCACCAGTCTTTTATCCCCAGACATCTTTTGGTTGGATGAAGCTCACCCTTCTAATTAGAAACTGTTAGAATTCCTTAGCAAGAGTGGCTAAAATGAACAAATCAGGAGACTACAGATGCTGGTGAGGATGTGGAGAAACGGGAACCCTCTTGCACTGTTGGTGGGAATGCAAACTGGTGCAGCCGCTCTGAAAAACACTGCAAAGGTTCCTCAAAAAATTAAAAATAGATCTACCCTATGACCCAGCGATAGCACTGCTAGGAATTTACCCAAGGGATGCAGGAGTGCTGATGCATAGGGGCACTTGTACCCCAATGTTCATAGCAGCCCTTTCAACAATAGCCAAATTATGGAAAGAGCCTAAATGTCCATCAACTGATGAATGGATAAAGAAGATGTGGTTTATATATACAATGGAATACTACTTGGCAATGAGAAAGATTGAAATCTGGCCATTTGCAGCAACATGGATGCAACTGGAGGGTATTATGCTACGTGAAATAAGTCAGGCAAAGAAAGACAGATACCATATGTTTTCACTCATATGTGGATCCTGAGAAACTTAACAGAAGACCAGAGCGGGGGGGAAAGGGGGGGGGGGAAGTTACGGAGAGGGAGGGAGGCAAACCATAAGAGACTCTTAAATACTGAGAACAAACTGAGGGTTGATGGGGGGTGGGATGATCACTGGGTGTTGTCTGGAAGCCAATTTGACAATAAAATTATATTTAATAATAATAAAAAAAGAATTCCTCAGCAAGAGCATGTGTGAGGGGCACCTGGCTGGCTCAACCAGTAGAGCATGTGACTCTTGATCTCAGGGTTATGAGTTCAAGCCCCTCTACACATTGGGTGTAGAGGTTACTAAGAAATTAATTAATTAATTAATTAATTAATTAAAATAAAAACACATGGACCGTATCTCTGGAGTCCTAACACATTCAAAACTGATCTTTACGACCTTGAAACTTGAAAGGCAGCTTCTTTATCCTTCGGTGTCTAGAAAAATGCTGCTCTACTGTTTCTTTGCCTCGTATGTTATTTTTGAGAAATCCGAGGCCGTCTACTTCCCTTTCCTTTGTTAAGTGTTTTCATTTTTTGCCTAGAGGCTCTGACAATTTTGTTCCTTTAAAGTCTAATAATTCAAAGTTGATTATACGGGGTCAGTTTTCCAGGTAACCCCCGGGACTCTTTCACTGTGTGGATTCAGTTCCTTGTTTCTGGGAACTTTTTTTTGGATTACAGTTTTAAATATTCTGTTCCATAATTTTATTTTCTTCTTCAGATATATCATTAGCACACACTTTGGGGCTCCTTTGCCTCATTTCCATTTCAACCTCTTTCTGATCCTTTTTATGTATTTGTTGTCTCGTGTTCATTTCTCTCGGTGGTTTCCCTTCTTTTATTCGGTTCCCTCCATTAAATTTCTATTTGAACCCATTCTCCCGCGGGCACCTCGTGACCTGTTCTTTATCACTGATACAGTTCTGTGATTTTCCTCCTCCGTCTTTCCTAAATTCGATCAGCTCTTGTTTCATTTCTTCCTGATTCTTTCTTGATCTCTCTACTTAGTTTTTCTATTTCTGATCCGGGGCATTTTCCATCTTCCCAGATGCATGGTGCATGGTGCAGACTGTTTAATTGAATCTTGTGTTGCATGTTTTCTGTTCGTATTCGTGTCTGGGCAGGTGCCTGGTTTAGAGCACATTCTTCTGTCTGTCCTTTCATGGATGGCGTTGGGAGGGCAGGACGCGATGTGTCTTGTTCCTGCTTTCTGTAGGATCCTCCATTTCGCTCATTTCCTCCTTTCCCTTCATTGCCTGTCTCCCAGGAGCAACCCCTCTTCTCCATATTTCATTCTCCTGCAGATCCATGGCTTCTGCAAGTCACCCGCTCTGGTCCTGCACACTTTGAGACCCCTCTCTATAGCCAGGGAGATAACGCTACCAATCCCCCTCTCTGTTCGTTATTTTTGTGTATGTTCTTTCACTTTCTCTTTTGAGGGTGGTTTTGTCTTTTTTCCCCCTCAAACTCCCCTGCTTCCCTCCAGTCTTTCCCCAGGATTTCCAGACCTCTCTCTGCCCCTGTCTGCACCCACCCATTGGTTCGGGGTGGCTGCAGCAAGCCAGCAGAGGACATGCTGTTGACATTGATTTTGATTTGTTTGTTTCCTCTGCTTACACACAATTGGAAGGTTGCAGTTTCTCTTCCTCTCAATAATGCTGAAGAGGGAGAGTCAACCAACATTATGGGGAAATCTCCACAATGGTAGGTTTTAAAAGCTCCCCCAGGTGGGGGCACCTGGGTGGCCCTGTCGCTTAATCATCTTGGTTTCCGCTCAGGTCATGATTGGCGCGGAGCCCGTTTGGGATTTTCACTCCTTCTCTCTCTGCTCCTCCCCCGCTCGTGCTGTCTCTGGCTTTCTCAAAAATAAATAAACTTTTAAAAAAGTTAAGAAAAAATTTCCCCCAAGTGATTCCACTACGCAGTAGGGTGGAGAACCACTTATTATATCACAACGTGCTTTTAATTTGTTTTACACGTATTGCTTCAAAAATCCTTCGGCTTCGTGGCCGTGACTCTCTGGCTTTCTTTCCACCTGCACCCTCCATGGAGTGCTGGTCTTCAGATCTGTGTTTCTCAAAGGCTCTTTCAGTCTCTCATAGCAGAATTACCTGGAGGCCTTGCCAAAAGAATACAATTTCCTGGATCTCATCTTGGATCTACTTAGATAATCTCTGGACCCAGGACTCCTCATTTTGTATGATTTTTTTCATGTTTATTATTTTTCAGAGTCAGAGAGAGAGAGAGAGCAGGAGAGGGGCAGAGAGAGAGGGAGGGAGAGAATCCCAAGCAAGCACCGGGCTGACAGCACAGAGCGATGCGGGGCTCCAACTCACAAGCCGTGAGATCGTGACCTGAGCCAAAGTCTGATGCTTAACCGCCTGAGCCACCCAGGCGCCCAAGGACTCCTGATTTTGAATAAGCAATTCTCCCCATGATTATTCAAGCCACGGAAGGTCGTAAGAATTGCAGCTTTAGATGTTGGGGGACCCCAAGGCTCTGGCCTCAGTTTTCCCTTCTATACACTGTCTCTAAGTTACCACGGCCACACGGAAAGTATTAGTTATAACTCATATACAAAGCTTAAACCTCGATCTTTTCCCTGGGTCTCAGGCCCAGATGCCTATTTCTGCTTTAACAATATATGTCGTGATTATAAATGCTGTCTGTGCTAATTGTACGTAAGACAAAATGTAGGAAGAAAAAGGATTCACCCATAATCCCACCATCCAGACAGAAGTACTGTTAATACTTTTGCATATACACTATCAGTATTTTCAAATCACATGCATTTATCTCACTTTCCATTCTCTCATATCTCGTAGCCTACGTGCTGTTTTTCCATTTGCTTTATTTTAATATATGCATATTCTCATATCACCTAAAAATTTCTTAACTATTTTTTAAAATTTTTTACTATATTTATTTATTTTGAGAGAGAGAGAGAAAGAAAGAACAAGATGGGAAGGGACAGAAAGGGAGGGGACAGAGGATCCAAAGCAGGCTCTGTGCTGACAGCAGAGAGCCTGATGTGGGGCTCAAACTCACAAACTGTAAGATCGTGACCTGAGCCGAAGCCCAATGCTTATCCGGCTGAGCCACCCAGGCGCCCCTCTTCACTATTTTTAATGACCACATAAGGCTATCTAATCCACCTTCTTTGGGAAATTTTTCTGCTAAGATTTTAAGCCAATCTCATCGACCACAAATCAATGTGTTCTTTAGTTTTTGCTTTTTAATAAAAGATAGTTTAACATCTGCTTCAAGACCGCACACCTGAGTCAGGCTCTGCCTCAGTCTCCCGCTTTGTAAAAATAAAATAATAATAGCTCTTCATTCGGTGGTGACGAGGATTAAATTTGTTAAAATATATGAAGTTTTCAGAAGTAAATGGTAGAGAAGCGTTAGCTACTCAGGAGAGTGTCAGAGAAGTAGAAGGGCATTTGTACTTCTTATCCCTTTTCGAAAAAGGAAGTCCCACCCTCATCAGTAATATTCGTGAGTGCCCTCTCAAAGTACCACAGGACTCAGGGGGACTTGGGTAATGTCACATATTGCCAAGTTGAAATGAAAAAAGAGAGACTAATTTTGGCTTCACTGTACACACCATTTTCCTATGAGGCCGGTCATCTAGGAATAATTCTCTTGTAGAAGATTCCTGAAAGGTCCCTGTGGCCATTCTCTTCTATTCCTCCTTTCCTACACGCAGATCTAAGGGCCCTACAGTAGTGTGACTTTCTATATATAGGAAAAATCAGAGCACAAATCACCATGTAATTCCCTTGCTTTGATTATATTTACATTTGCAGAACACATCAGAATATCCACTGGGGCTACTAAAGCAACAAAAGTTACGCCTCTTCAGGCAACAGGCTCTGAGGCTACCCAACAGGCAATGTCGCTCTCTCGCTCTCTCTCTTTTAATGTCTTATTTATTTTTGAGAGGTGGGGGCCAGAGAGAGGAAGACAGAGGATCCGAAGCAGGCTCTGCACAGACAGCAGAGAGCCCAACGCGGGGCTTGAACTCACGAACGGTGAGATTATGACCTGAGCCCAAGTCAGACACTTAACCAACCGAGCTACCCAGGCACCCTGGCAATGTCTCATTTCTGACATCGCGGTCTTTGAAAAGGTTTTAGAGTGATTTCCAGGGTTGATCATTTTAATTGTAAGTTGTCTGGGATAACAAAGTATTCTTGGATAACCTGCTTTAACCTGAGAGCATACTATAATTTTTAACCACCCTAAATTTAGTTTTTTCTTTTTTTTTAAGTTTATTTATTAATTTTGAGAGAGAGAGAAAGAGAGAGTGGGGGGGGAGGGGTCAGAGAGAGGGAGAGAAAGAATCCCAAGTGCGCAAGGAGCTTGATCCCACAACCACACGTTCATGACCTGAGCCCATATCAAGAGACGCTTCACCGACTGAGCCACCCAGGTGCCCCTAAACTTAGTTTTTCTTAGGCTGAACTCTGTTTCTCCAAACTAGGACTCTTTCTCAAACAGTCCTCCTCCGGTGTGTAAGGTGGCCACAGCGGCTTCATCTCGAGTCATTCGTTCACGTAACACTCTTATTGAATGTCTACTGTATACACTCAGACACTGCCAGTGATGGGGGATACAGTGGTTAAAAAAAACAAGCATGTGGTTCCACTCTCAAGACCTTACAAATCTCCAAGTAACCGTGACTAAACGGTGCTTGTACACTAACAATTTTTATTTTGCCACAAATCTGCAATTTGAACAGGGCTTGATGGAGAAGGGTCGTGTCCCCATAGTATCAACTGGGGCAGCCAGACCAAAGCCTAGAGGATCTGTTTCCAAGATGGCACATTCACACGGCTGGCCGGTTGGTACAAGCCATCAGCCTGGGAGTTTGGCTAGAAACCTCAATGCCTCTAAACGTGTGCCTCTTCACGTGGCCGGGGCATTCTGATAGCATGGTGGCAGAGTTCCAACGGTGAATGTCCCAAAAAGAGGGCAGAAGCTATATTGCCTTTTATGTCTTAGTCTTGGAATTTCCATGACATCACTTCTGTCATACCCAATTCATGGAGGTAGTCATGAGGACGTTCCCCAGGTGAAGGAGAGGGCACAGAGACCCTTATCTCTTGATGAAAACCATGTCAGAAAACAAAACCACTACATTAAGAAAAATATATATATTCCATTCAGATAAGTAGAGGTGACAACCATTCCTCTTTCTTGATCTGCCTAGCATAATTGACTGGTGATGAAAGACAGTTTGGGGCACACAATGATGAACGATGTAGCTCAATTCCCTTGGGTAGGACAATTTCTTTTCACATTTCCCTTTTTGGCCTGTCCCCTGAACTTCAGATTCCCTGTTGCCTGCTGATACCTGCTTCTTTTTTTTCTTTTTTCTTTTCTTTTCTTTTTTTTTATTCTCAAGTTAGTTAACATACAGTGTAGTCTTGGCTTCAGGAGTAGAACCCAGTGGTTCATCACTTACATATGACACCCGTGCTCATCCCAACAAGTGTCCTCCTTGATGCCCATCACCCATTTAACCCATCCCCCCCATCCCCCCCCCCCCCAGCAACCCTCAGTTTGTGCTCCGGCTCTAATGGTTTGCCTCCCTCTCTGTTTTTATCTTATTTTTCCTTCCCTTCTCCTACGTTTATCTGTTTTGTTTCTCAAATCCCACATATGAGTGGAATCATGTGATATCTGTCTCTCTCTAACTTATTTTGCTTAGCATAATACATTCTAGTTCTATCCACATTGTTGCAAATGGCAAGATTTCATCCTTTTTCATTGCCAAGTAGTATTCCACTGTATAGACATACCACATCTTCTTTATCTATTCTTCAGTCAATGGACATTTGGGTTTTCCATAATTTGACTATTGTTGATAGCGCTGCTATAAACATTGGGGTGCCTGTGCCCCTTCGAAACTGATATCTCCATCTGAATATTTCACAGACATCTCGTCCTTAACATGGTCAGCATCCAGCTCCAGATGTCTTCCTCCCCCTTTTGCCTTTCCGTTCTTTTTTAAAAAATTTTTTAATGTTTATTTATTTTTGACAGAGAGAGAGAGACAGAGCCAGAGCACGGGTGGGGGAGGGGCAGAGAGAGAGGGAGACACAGAATCCGAAGCAGGCTCCAGGCTCCAAGCTGTCAGCACAGAGCCCGACACAGGGCTCGAACTCACAAACCACGAGATCATGACCTGAGCCGAAGTCAGACGCTCAACCAACTGAGCCACCCAGGCACCCCTGCCTTTCCCTTCTTACTAAACAACTCTGCTCTCCCAGTTGCTGGGACCAAAAATCACCACCCACTGGTTATCCATTCACCTTATTCCTTTATCTTCTGTAGGTCTTTGACCCAATGTCATCATTTTGATGCTATTGTTCCTGACCATACTGGTTAAAACCAAACTCCCTCCCTGCCCCCGACCATTTCCTACACCCCTGCCCCCCGTCGTTTGTCCCCTTGGCCCCATTTTACTTCCATTTGCTCACGGTTCTCCTCTCATTACAATACAAACTCCACAAAGGCAAGACTTTGTTTCTATTTTGTTCGCTAATGAATCCTTAGTGCCGAGAACAGCGGCTCACCCATGATTGCTCAGTGAGCATTTGTTTGAATAAATGCATCAAACTGAGTTGTCATACTTGGACAATGAGCACAGAGAAAAGACTGAGAAGGGGGCAAACTGGGAGGAAAGGGAATGGCTTACTCAAATACGTTAGAAAAACTGGAGAGAACCAACACAGCTCCATATCTTGTTTTGCGTTCTCAAGATCCAGTCACAGACTGAAGAGTCTTAAATACTCTTCACAGTGTGTAGGCTTTGCTAGTTTCAGTTTCCTGTGGTGGTTTCCTCCATGTGGACGTGGAGCGATGGCCTGGCAGGGGAAATAGGCTTCTGCTACGTTTCCGTGGCAAAGAAAAACCAGCTCTCAGTTGCCCCCATCGTTGCTATTCATCCTTCCAAACCAGAGGGTTTTTATCTACGGCCAGCAGCCCTTTTACATCAAGGGACAGAGCTCCAGCCATAAGAAAAGGCAAGCGGTCGTTTAATGAAAATTACACCTATTACTGAAGAATTGTACTTCAGCCTAAAAACTACGATCCAAGCTTTGGGGAATTGCACCATGAAATACAGATAGTTAATAGAACAGAGAAAAATGGCGAACTCAGAGAAGGAAGCACCTCAGGAGTAGTCAACCAAAGGCGAGCGCAGTGTAGAATCTTTAATAAGCTTTAGGGATTGAAGAAGCAAAATTGAGAGGAAATGAGCCTAAGAGAGATGAGTTTCTGGAAGTTCGATTTCAGTGTATATTTATAATCACATGTGTGCTCTCTCCTGGCTCATTTTAACCCTAAGGTACCCCTAAAAGCTCTGCATATATGGAAGAAGATTCTTTTCAAACCTAAAGGTGATCCCTAAAACTCTGGAGTCCCAGCAGACACCTCAGCACTGTCCTCTAGAGCGTTCCCTGACAGAGGCCCACGTGCCTGCAGGGCCCGGCCCCTGGACTCTTCTGAGACTCTCTAAAGATATTTCTGGCTCAAGATTTTGTGTCTTTATCTCCAAGAGAGTAGAAAAGCGTTACATCTGACTTTATGACTGTTTCTAAAAAAGAAAGAAAGAAGTAGTTCTCAGGTCCCCATGCTACCCGTCTCATTCCAGTCACCCAAATTTTGTCCAAATGTTTAAGATCAGAGAAATACCAAAGGTGAAGGGGCATTAGAGATTATTTGGATAGGTCCCTTATTTTACTGAGCAGGAAACTAAGGCCCAGTGATGTGAGGTGACTTACCCGCAGCTCTGGAAGATACAAGCAAGAATCTGGTCCATTCCTTTTACCTCCAGCTCTCCCTGAAGACTCCATACTACAGCCTGTAAAACACTCCCTTAAAACGAAGTCCTGGCTCCCCCAGACCTCTACCTTGTCTCCCCAACAGCCTCGTCAGCTGCGGCTTCCCCACTGTCATCCAGTGGTAGAGTGCAAAGTGCCCCTCAGTGAATTCAGGGAATTTACCTGACGACAGCATTTAGGGTAATCTCACCAGAAGAAATAACCCATATGGGGGAGGAGGCCAAAAAGTATCATTTGGTCTTTCTCCCAGGTATACCATATGGAATCAGGTATGTGCCACTTTTCACGATGGTAAGTGTTGGACTGCCAAGACCAAATTCATCTTACATGTCACAGCCAAATTGTATAAATACATTATGTTTTGTTTCCAAACTATGTCAGGAAAAGATGAACCGCAAGGTGCTAATAAGGTAAAATAGAAAGTCATGTCGCTAGTAGGCCACACAAATAAGGGATGTGATAATTATCCCACAAGATCCTCATCCTCTGAAAGTCCCCCACCCTGTCATGAATAGCGTTAACCACGTAAATATGATTTTGTTGCCTCAGCAGAATGAGTTACGTCTCCAGTTTTCACTGTGGTGAATAACTGCACCTAAGATTGTTGCAGGGGCCAAGGAGGCCAGGTTAGGACTGAAAATTGACTAGAAAAAAGTTAAGAAGTCCTCTGGTTCTAATGATTTTATTCTCTAATGGGCAAAAACTCAGGGGCAAAGAGATAAGAAAAACGCATGCCATGGTGGTATTCTCCCCCGCTTCTTTCCAGAAGAAGGTTAAAGGAAGCATCTCCATGTCTTGGTTACAACGGGGCTGCAGGTGCACCGTGGGTTTCAGCTGCTGTCTGCTGAGAAGTGCTTACCCTCTTCCTTTTGCCTTTCGAATGTCAAGACCAGCAGAGAGAGTGCTACCGGCAGTTACCTAGAAGGATGGAAGCAAAACCACAGCACAAGCTGCCCATCACTTCTGCCCATCATCTTGGAGGCAGGAACCGCTTCTGCAAAGGAGAAACAGAATTTTCTCAAAGGACAGCTGGAGGGAAATGTTTCTTTTTCCTGTCCTAGCCGGTAGGCAGAAATTCTAACATAAGAAAACTTTGAGGAAAAGAGAAAACACACACACACACACACACACACACACTCAAAAACCTTAACGGAACACAGATGTTTTATTTAGAAAAAGGAAAGGCACAAGAGCCATATATAAAGGAACCTAGAATTAATGTCCAAAAACGGTTTAGCCTATTATGATGTACATCGCTCTGACACCAAGCATTTTCTCTGTATCTGCATTTTACTAAACTAATTGCAAAGCCAGCCCTGTGTTGTCTGACCATTGGTCTTTTTATTGTTTATGCTAATGGGTTTTGTGGATCGTGGATTAGTTGCATTTTAATGCCCAGAGGCAAAAAGATGAAAATATTCCAATGACAGTAATGGATGAAAAAGCACCCTACTGTTTGCCGTTTCAGACACAGAACTATGTGATTTTTTGTTTTCATGTTATGTTGCCTGTGCCAGATTAACCATTTTGACAACCACAGAGGCTTTTCGCAAACAATCCAAGGTGTCCTGCATATGATTTTTCTCTAGACCATCCTCTACATTGCTCCTTAAAATTTCCTAAAATTATAGGTGAGTCTGGCAAATGTATATGGCTCACTGTACATGAATCTAATTCTCACATGTAAAAGTGGATTCATGTAAGGGAAGGAAAATTACATGACTCTAATATATATATATATATATATATACACACACACACACACATATATATGACGTATATGACATATATATATGTTAAAGTTGGCAAAATTTTGAGAGGAATGGAGAGAAGGTTTGGGGCTTATAGACCAGCCAAGGCTTGGAGAATATTTACTCTGCTGAGCGGTGAGTCTATCTAGCATGATAACATGATCTTACCCACAACCAGTATAATGTTTCCTGTCCTGAAGCTTGGCAGACACAAATGGCCTTGTGAGATCTTGTCTTTTCTTTCGGAAAGCAATGCAAGTACCACAAACATTCCACAACTTAATGCAGTAATTATCCGTTCTCGACTACCAGTGTGGAGCCTTCTTAGATTAAATTCAGATGGGCCAGAAGCACATGCTCATCTCACTGGCAGTGAGGCTCCAATGGGCATTTAAACAACCCAGACAACAGACTGCCCAGGGTTCCTCTCCCTTTTCTTTGGAGTGAGGAGGGAGTAGTACGGGAAGTAGAGAGAGCTTAGAGATGCTGCAAATGACTCTTGCAAATAAATCTTTTCCAATCTGAATAGCAAATTGATCCTTGAACTTTTCGTGTATGGCTCCTTTGTTCATCTCGTCAATCCAGCACATATAAAAATTGTTGAATCACTATGTTCTACACCTGAAACTACTATAACCTATGTCACGTACATTTTTAAAAAAAGAAAAAGAGCAGAAAACCAAGATGTTAACAATAGGGGAGAGTGGGGGAAGGGTATATGGAGTGCTCTGTACTATTTTTGAGCCTTTCTGTAAGTCTAAAAGTATTTCAGAGTAAAAGATTAAAAATAGTATTATATGGTCCAAGACTATTAAAAGAGAGATATAATAAAAGTCCAGAGTCTATGTGACTGCCTCTTTTTTGGATGATTATCACGTTAATCCTTGTGGCCACTGCCATTATGTATGAAAAGTTAAATACTTTCATGGGGACTCAATAGTATTGACAATGAAAACCTCAAGGTGCCCCAATTTGAATCAGAATTTAGATTGAAATGACACGAAATATACGCTAAGGAAGAACCAGTTAATCAAGAACCATGAAATTTCCAGATAACCCAGAAGTCTTTATGAGCAGTCTTGTAAGGGGAAATAAATTTGGTCCCAATGGGAGGAAAGAATACATTTGGGTCCCTATACTTTTTACATGGTCTGCTGCCTGGTTCACTTATTTCTAACAATCCCTCCAATTTCCACTTCAATACACTGATTTTGAACTTTCTATACAAAATGGCAATACTGGTAAGCAATTCGCATGGAGTACTTTCAATTTACTGTAAAATTTTCTGTACTATTACTCTTTTATCATCTAGGCTATTATATCTTTTACCCTTTTATTTTTTAAAATAAAAAATCAAGAATTGCATTTGTTAGGAAAACAAATACATTTTTTTTATTTTTTTAGTTTTGAGAGAGAGAGAGAGAAAGGGTAAGCATGAGTGGGGGAGGGGCAGAGAGAGGGAGACACAGGATCCAAAGCAGGCTCCAGGCTCTGAGCTGTCAGCACAGAGCCCAATGCAGGGCTCGAACCCACAAACCATGAAACCATGACCTGAACCCAAGTCGAATGCTCAGCTGATTGAGCCACCCGGGTGCCCCAAAAAACAAATAACATTTTATTTTAGAATATTCTTGTATACACATGCCATGTCCCTTGACATCCTCAATCTTCTAATTATTAAAAGTACATGTTCTGTGGCCCGAAATTGTGGCACTGAAAGTCACTTGGGGACAGGAAAAGAGGTGAGGGCACAAGTTAGAGAAAAAAAAAAAGTCCTTGAACCCTTGAACAGCAAAGGGATCAATACACTCCTGTGGAAACATGGGTAGGCAATTAGTGACTATGTGGTTAAATGAATATTTCAAATAGTTTGCCCCAAGGAAGCACTCCAAAGGCATGGGAATGAGGAAGGGCTGACTATAAGGCTTGGTCCTGCCCCGACTTGGAAACAGTTGAAACAAATGTGTAATTTACAAGATAAAGCAAAAACCACAGATCTTCTTGGACAACATGAACCAATGGATGAAATTAAAAGTGGAGAGACTGCCAGTCAGCCAAATATTTGAAAAATTAAGGTTTTTAGCTGCCTGAATATTCTGTTTAATTAACCTTAAACAGATTTGGATTGCCAATTAAAAAAAAAAAAGGAAATCAACATTTGACTTTTATTGAATAATATTTGGTCTTTGTTTAGCTTTTTTTTTTTTTTTTTTTAATGTTTATTTACTTTTGAGAAAGAGAGAGAGACAGAGTGTGAGTTGGGGAAGGGCAGAGACAGAAGGAGACACCGAATCGGAAGCAGGCTGCAGGCTCTGAGCTGTCAGCATAGAGCCCAACTTGGGGCCCAAACTCATGAACCACGAGATCATGACCTGAGCCAAAGTCAGATGCTCAACCGACTGAGCCACCCAGGCGCCCTGTTCAGCTATTTAATAGAACCGCTGAGAACTTGCAATGCTTTTGTGTGATTCATTTCTTCATTTAACAAAATATTTATTAAGTATTCCCGGTGTTCCAGGTGCTGGGGATAGAGCAGTTAACAAAATAGACAAAATGAGTGCCCTTGTGGACTTTACATTCTAGTGTTAGTCTGGAAAATGTCAGTTATCACAGATGTTCAGAGAGGTGGTAATTTCTGTTAGTTCATGGACCACTGAGAATGTGTTGAAAACTGTGAGTCTTCTGTCTATAATTAATTCATTGATAGAAAAATTTAGGAACATATTCATATAATTTGGTATAAATAACAGCTGTGACTATTGTTGCCACATCATCTGAGATTTCAGAGCTTCTACTCTGGTTTTTGAGCCCTGAACCTGTAATGCATAGATTTATTCAAACAGAAAGCAGATATAAATTGGTCTACGTTGGCTAATTTCAGATTATTTTAAAGAACCACTAAGCTGTCTTCTGGAATGAGAAAGTTTACATATGATATATAATGACAGAAGCCCCCTGGCCTTTGTTTTCTTTGAGTCATATCATTGGATCATTGGGTATATCCTATTGATTGCCCATGCCTTGGGTTAAATTATTAAATTATTAAAATGGATTAAATTCTATTCTAATACACAGAGTCACTCTTTTTAACAGAAAGCAATTATGAATTGCATGAAGAAACACTGACTTCAGCCAAAAGGAGAAAATGCATCAAGTTATTTAACTGTTACAGGAACCATGTTTAGAAGGCATATCTTTAGGTTACTAAATATATTCTTTTTTAGCATAAAAAATTAGAGCAGGCAGCATTCAGATGAAAGGATAATTAAGAAACACCCTTGGTTGCTGAGTTGTTTTGTCATGAAATGAGGCACTCAAATTTTCATAACCCAGGAAAAAGAAATTTATTTACCACTAAATCAAATTTATTCACCACTAAAAATTCATTTGCATTTTAAAGTGATATAAAAAAAAAAACCAAAA
The DNA here is from genome assembly GCF_024362965.1 of Panthera pardus. Taxonomy (NCBI): domain Eukaryota; kingdom Metazoa; phylum Chordata; class Mammalia; order Carnivora; family Felidae; genus Panthera; species Panthera pardus. Next base: position 18,639,081 of record NW_026526721.1, read on the forward strand.
AACAACCTGGTAATCTTTCCATAGACTATGTAACTTAATCCTGAGTCGGGATCCCCTGAAGAGACTCTAAGTCAATCCTAGGTGCCAAGGGGAGAGGTATAGTAAAAAGGTGGAGTGGGTGAAGCTCACTAAAGACTGAGTTATTGAATTTTAAACCAGTCTCCAAATCCCCTTTTACTGCAAGCAAATATTTTGTCATGCTGAACACAAAATGGCACCGCAAAATAGTCAAGCACCACAGTCTCTTTCTCTGTGGGGTCAGTAATACGGAAGCCGCTGCTGCTGGGGTCAGGTTGGAACGGAGTAGGCTAGGCAATGTTGACTGCTCTTAGTATGTCTTTGACACCAAGTACTGTCTGAACTGTGGGGGTCACAAAAAAGAAAGAAAAGAAGAAAAATGAGAAGAAAAGAAGGTAAATAAGGAGGAAAGGAAGGAGGGAGGATGCTTCCTGATCTCTATATTAGATTATAACTTCTTCCCTCCTGAATAAGGAAAGCAAGTGACGGGCCCAACTAAGCTGGGAATTCCATTAATTTTATAAAGATTGTCACTTTAATTGATGATCCCTATAACCAAAACCACGTCCTTTCATATCATTTTTTAGAAACTTCCTGGCAGTTGATCTATTACATTCCTCATTAGACATCCTGGCTCTTAGTTTTGTAGCCCAGTTTCTTGGACTTGAATCGATCTTTCGACCCTTAGGAGATTCCTAATAGATGCAACGCCAAGCCCTTTTGTTTGATCAAATTGTGATAAGTTAATGACTTCACCAAAGTGTATTCTTCATCCAAGCTTCCTCGAGCACGCAGACTTTTTAAAGGAACAGTATTTTCATACTTGGAGAAAAATACAACAGAGCTTTAAAAATATTCAACTTCCTTTCTTGGCGTCCTGGCTGAAAGCTGTCTTAATCCTCCATAGAGGTTTTAAAGGAAATAAGTATAAATCACCTGCTTGACTAAAGTTAACCTTCAAACACTTAGGTGGACTATAGGTGATGGTCTTTTCTGATTTATATTATACAACTCTCCCAAAGGGGCTAGTGAATAATGAGCCAGTTCAGGAGAGGCAGAAAGCCCAGGGTACAAGCCCTGCTGAGCAACCTTGATTAAGCCTTGCCTTTTGGTTCCAGATTCTATGTCTCTGAAGTAGGCTCCCAGGACTTTTCTGAGAAAGAGGCAGAGAGGAGAATGGGCAGAAGCACGAATATCTGCTGAGGTCATTAGAGGCAGGAAATTGAAGATCCAAAGGGGTTGCCTGTCAGCAAGCTGCAGTCAGGCAGAACTGCTTAGGCTTCGAACACTAGCTCTTTTCCAGCATCGGATGTGATAAGTGAAAGGCTGTTGCAACAATAAACTCCTATAGTCAATGTAAATGTAGTTTCCAGTTACGACTTATCATTGTTAGTGTGAAATGTAATTTATGAACTCGGCAAGTAGAACATTGTCTTTCAAAATAAAGTTATCCATCTTGATTAAAAATAGGAAAAAAAAACCCGGAGTCATTATGGCTGTATTGGTTAAAAGCAGGGTGGGGTGTCCGGGTGGCTCAGTCGGTTGAGCTTCAGACTTCGGCTCAGGTCATGATCTCTCGGTTCATGGGTTCGAGCCCTGTGTCAGGCTCTGTGCTGACAGCTCACAGCCTGGAGCCTGCTTCGAATTCTGTCTGTCTCTCTCTCTTTCTCTCTCTGCCCTTCCCCAGCTCATGCTCTGTCTCTATCTCTCTCTCAAAAATAGGTAAGCATTTAAAAAACAATAATAATAATTAAAAATTTTTAAAAGTAGGGTTTCTCAAACAGCACTAGTGATGTTTTGGGCCAGGTAAGTCTCTGTTGGGGGTACTGAGTACTTGGCCCGCCGAGCACAAGGAGCCATTGCAGCATATTTAAGCAGCATCCCTGGCCTCTCCCCGAGTGTTAATGGAACCACCCCCACCCCAGTCATGACAATAAAACATGTCTCCATACATTGGAAAATGTCCCCTGGAAGGCAAGATCACCCCTGGCTGAACCCACTGATTTCGATTTTGGTGGAAAGATAGGGAGCCACTTATGATATTTTAAAAGCACGTTTCGTTTTTGCGCGAAACCCTCAGGTCCAAATTTTTGAAGCTTTGGCTGAGTTCGTGAAGGACACCCACAGCTTCTCATTTGAGAGCTCTCACTTTAAGAGACTGGGACTATGGTGATTATCTGAGGCTTGAATGTTTGCAGAGGCAAACAAGGCTGCTCCCTGGGGACAGAAATCGTGGATTTCCCACCTAGGCTACAGACCAGCTCCTGGCTTAGTGCCAACACATAGTAAGCCCTCAGTAAGTAATAGAAGGATGAACGGATGGATAGATGGAAAAGGCCAGTAAGAATGAAATCAAGCTAGGGAGATTTGGATTTATTTTCTTCGCTTGTCTCTAGGTGTACATCAGGTCTCCTTTACCTACACGAGTGTACTGAAAAGAGCATCTTAGTGATGAAAGGACAGTCAATGCGTCTGACTCTAAGAGAAATCCCACTGAGTTTCTGAAGGGAAGGACCAGATGCCCCCTGTGATACTTTGGGCCTTTCATCCGTTCTGCAATAAATCATGCGGGTAAGTTGCGAATTACATCAGCCATGGTCCTGGTCTGGGGAAGCAAATAGGCACATAAATACACCAAGGTGTAAGACCCTCTTCTATGACCTGCATTACTCTGCTCGTTCCTTCTACCCTTTTGGAGAAAAAGAGCTGAAAGTAGGTCAGCAGTCTGTATAGAAGATGCAAGCTTCTCAGGGAAAGCTCTCAGCTCCAACGACACTTGGTGTTCCAGGCCGCCTGAGGTCTGTGAATGCAAATTCCTTTTCCACAGCAGTAATTTAATATGCCATCCTCTATTGCGGTTGGCCAAGTTTGCTAAATTACTTACCCCTTCTGTGACGCCGAAACTTGACCTGGTACATTTGTTTTTGGAAAATTCTTTTTGTAGTCTGAAATCAGTTGGTTTCCAGTTTGAAGATACCGCCTTTATGTTATATAAATAAACAAACTTTTAACAAAACAACCCCAGGCTCAGTGGGCTCTGACTTTTCTAAAAGAACAAAGTTGGGGCCTGTGGGAGGCTGGGGATGGACAGTTCCTGATGTTTCCGTTTTGTGGAAGGTGTTTTTATTGCTATAGAAGTAAGTGGAATATACCCCACTGGTCCCAATTACCATGGCCCCTTCATTAATGGATCCTGCCAGGACCCCGTCTCTTCAGTGGGGAAAATGGCTTGTTCACAAAGCCATTCACAGCAGGACTATTTGGTCCCCCACCCACAAATGTACCATAGGGATTTTCTGCTTCCTGGAAATTATTCTCTTTCTAACTCAGGGAAGAGACTGCTCTTGACTGTTTTAAATGGCACCCTGTGCTCAGCAGGCTAAACAAGGAAGAGAAGCTAATCAACCCTTTTAAGGATTAAAATTGAGCACCGAGGCAGAGATGGCAAAAGACAAAGAAGAAAAGAAGAAGAAGGAGGAGGAGGAGGAGGAGGAGGAGGAAGAGAAGGAGAAGGAGAAGAAGAAGAAAGCTTCAGAACATTGGAAATACAAAGAAAAAGAATTTAAGTATTTAATAGTGTTGCCTTCCACCTCTGTGTGGAAGCCCAGTGCTTTGTGACCCACTGTGCCTCCAATCTCTCTGTGCACAGGGCCCCAAAGCTCAAAGACGAGTAAGACCAGAAGGAGACCAGTCCCTGATCCTCAAAGATTGAAAACCCAGATGTGTAGTCGGGGGAGAAATAATAAATACTTACAAATAACAACAAAAGACAGAATATGATGGCATGAATGTCCAAATGGCTCTAAGGTCTGGTAGAATGACAAAACATTCTGGGGGATGGAGGGGTGAACAATGACTTCATGGCTTGTGAAATGGATCTTGAAGAACGGATTGAATTTGTATGGAAAGACATGAGTGTGTGCAGGAGAGGGAAGGCTATATTTCCTGTGACACCAAGAACGAGCCAAGAACAACTGTGGGAAAGCGCTCAGGAGTGGGAAGGAGAACAGGAAGAAGTCCATTTTGTACTTAGAGGTCACATCATTCAGGGTCTACACAGGAGCAAGAAATCACATCAGCTACGAGAAGTTAATATAAAGAATAGTTAACTAATATAAAATTCTGAACTACGTAAATGAAAAGGCAGTGCTGTGCTGAGCCATATTGAAGCCTGAGGCAAAAGGAAAAGTTGTGCATGACTGTATCCTATTGTATGTATTCTTTAAATACCAAATTCTTCCAGAACATTAAACTAGTTGAAAATATAATGAAAAATCCAAAAGTAGGTGTATTAAAATTCACAGTGTTATTTTAAATTTAAATATTTAATTTATGCCAAAACCTAATTTTTATCATTTTACATTAGCTTAAGCTAATTCAGAATCATTCAAGATCATCCCTTGGACAGGAGAAATGATCAAACATGGCAATTCTCGCAACTGAAAATGAAGTAAGCAAAGAAGTAAATTTTGAAAATACTATTGATGAGCTTGTTTCTATTAAAGCCAGTGGAGCATTTTTCCTTTTGCCTCAGGCTATGATGTGCCTCACCTTGGCACTGGTCTGCAAAATGTTGATATTTTGTTCATCATGGTTTTTTGCATTTCATTTTGATTTTTTGTTTTAGTGTATTTATTTATTTTTTTTGAGAGAGAGAGACAGAGAGAGAGCACAAATGTGGGGAGGGGGGGCACCTGGGTGGCTCAGTCAGTTAAGCGTCCAACTTCGGCTCAAGTCACAATCTTGCAGTCTGTGAGTTCGAGACCCACATCAGGCTCTGTGCTGACAGCTCAGAGCCTGGAACCTGCCTCCGATTCTGTGTCGCCCTCTCTCTCTGCCCCTTCCCCACTCACGCTCTGTCTCTCTCTGTCTCTCAATAATAAATAAATAAATGCTAAAAAAAAAAAATTAAAAATGTGGGGAGAGGCAGAAAGAGAGGAGAGAGAGAGAATTCCAAGCAGACTCCACACTGATCTCACGTCTTGTGAGATCATGACCTGAGCCTAAATCTAGAGTCAGATGCTAACCGACTGAGCCACCTGGTGCCCCTAATTTTTATTTTAAAAATATTGCATTAGGACGTAACATATCGGAGTTCCTGAGTATTCTGGCGAACCCTTCAATTTTGTGTCTGAGGAAAACGCCTCACGGACCTCACTCCAGTCCCTGCCCTGTGAAAAGGTAAAATGAGAATCCACAGCCAAAGTGAAGAGGTGTTGCCAGCTCATAGGAGCAGCCAGAGGGAAGGACCCAGAAAACAGAGAAGGATCAGACCCTTCTTCCTCCTCCAGCACTGCAATCTCCCTCTATCACCCCCTATAGGTAAAGTCTAACAAGGAGCCTGCCAGCAAAGTAGAAATGCAGGCTGTTGAGTCCTGGCCCCAACATCACAAAACCAACCACAGAGGGGTGAGTTTGGAGCTAAGAGGTAACAGACTAATAACTGGCAAATAGGTGATTTCTCCTGAGTTAGATACTGAAGGGCAAGCAGGGTAATATTTTTTCAAGCATCACACTAAGCTCTTTACAACGCCACACAGTTAATACGCGAAAGTGTCCTGCAATCCACACCTAGTTCGATCTCACTCCAAAGCACATGCTCTCAACCACTATGCTGTAATGAAGGAGAGGACGTTCCAGGAAAACAATACGGTAAGATGAAGAGTTGAAAATCAGGGGTGCCTGGGTGGCGCAGTCGGTTAAGCGTCCGACTTCAGCCAGGTCACGATCTCGCGGTCCGTGAGTTCGAGCCCCGTGTCAGGCTCTGGACTGATGGCTCGGAGCCTGGAGCCTGTTTCCGATTCTGTGTCTCCCTCTCTCTCTGCCCCTCCCCCGTTCATGCTCTGTCTCTCTCTGTCCCAAAAATAAATAAAAAACGTTGAAAAAAAAAATTAAAAAAAAAAAATTAACATGGCATCTGATGGAAACAAATAGTGTGGTGTTACTCTAACATTAATAGACCATCTATTATGTGTCAGATGCTTTACTGAGTGGTTTATAATAATTATTTGATTTTTTATTTTAGGTGCTTTTTAAAAATTCTTTAATGTTTACTTACTTTTGAGAGAGAGAGAGAGAGCACAAGCAGGGGAGGAGCAGAGAGAGAGGGAGACACAGAATCTGAAGCAGGCTCCAGGTTCCGAGCTGTCAACACCAAGCCCAATGCTGGGTTCGAACCCACAAATCGCAAGATCATGACCTCGGCTGAAGTCAGACGCTCAACCAACTGAGCCACTCAGGTGCCCCTAGGTGCTTTTTAAAAATTTTTTATTCCTACTTTACATATGGGGAAACTGAGTTATAGAAGATAATTAAATTTGCCCAGGGTCACTCAGCTCACAGAGGAAGCAAACAGAATACAAATACAGACACTTAGACTCCAGAGCACTTGCTCTTAGTCACTTAGCCATCCTGCCTCCCCCAGAATGGAAGATAAACATGAGTCCAGAGATATGTAAGAACCAGGTCATGAAAGCCATCCTAAGGTGCATGGGCTTTATTTTCTGAAGGAAGAAGGACTGCTAAAGCATTTAATTTTTTTAAATGTTTAATGTTTATTTATTTTTGAGATGTTTAATATTTATTTTTGAGATGTTTAATGTTTATTTATTTTTGAGAGAGAGAGCACGAGTGGGGGAAGGGCAGAGAGAGAAGGGGGACAGAGGATGTGAAGCAGGCTCTGTGCTGACAATGCGATGAGGGACTCAAACTCGTGAGATCACACCTGAGCCAAAGTCAGATGCGTAACTGACTGAGCCACCCAGGTGTCCCTGCTAAAGCAGTTTAAATAGCAGCAGTTTTATATTTGGAATGGATCACGCTGGCCTGAGCCCAGTTTGGAGGATGGATTTAAAATACAGACCTAGGAATTAGACACAGTAATTAAGAAGCTCTTGCAATGATTCTTTGGGCAAAGCATGGAGTTCTGATAGTAAAAGTTGAGATTAGGGGACATGAGAGGCTAGAGATATTTATGACACTAACGATTCGATATGGATGATGAAGAACAGGGAAGAATATTGGACAAGCAGGCTTTTTTTGGATGGCTAATACATGAGCATGCCATCCACTGATCGAAATACTAGAAAAGGAACAATCTTAGTGCAGTAGATTAGTAACTTTCAACATTTGAGTTCTCTGGCGCTTTGAGCATATGTGGAAGCGTAAGTTAAGCCAAATCCATATTTTCTTGGCGATTCAATGCCAGCTAAGGAATTTTAACTCAATTTTATTGGAAACGAGGACCTCAAAAAATTATTTCTTAATAAAATGCTATGACCGCACTGAAAGAACCCCAGATTTGCTCCTCCCTTGGTAGAAACACATGTGGTAACTCAGGTCTCTAGAACATACCCAATTTTAAATATGTTTCAACACATATATCTACTGAGCTAGTGAGTATCAAGCTACTAAGAACCTGATCAGTACTGTAAAGTATCTGATATTTTACCTGACTTTCCAGCCAACACATTATCTTACCACAATTTCAGAGGTGCCGCAGGAGACAAGAGACTCCTGGTCAGAGACAAAGGACTTTATTACCTGTAGCGATAGCTATAGGCAGAGAATCAGCATTTGTACCAGTTTCCTGAGACTCAATTCCCACAGGACAAGGTGCAGAGAGAGAGAGAGAGAGAGAGAGAGAGAGAGAGAGAATACCTATATAAACAAGGGAATGTGTTACAGGAGAAGCCCAAACAAAAGAAACCCTTATCTTTTGCAATGAGCATTGCACTACTTTGCTCCAGAGGGAGATACTCATTTTATCTTCCCAGGCTGAGCAAACTTTCCTTTGGTTCTGGAGAGAGACACCATCTCTAGCTTCCACGACACAATTCTTGAGAAGATAGCCTGGAAAAAAGGCAGCTCTGATCATAAGACATGTATAAATGTGGGATCTATGAAGATTAAGCTTTCAACAGTTAAATATTTTTACAATTTTCAAGTAACTATATAGAACACTTGGCTTGGCTTGGCGCGTGTATGCCACAAAAGTTTTAAACGCATAAAACATAAGGAGAAAGAATTAAGGTGGCTCAACAAATAGAATGTGTAGTAACAGCTAACACAAATAAATTAGCTAGATCAAACTCACTGGGAAATGGAGAGGCATCCACAGATACTGATTCCAGCAATGCTTTGGGAAGTGAGGAACAGGGGGCCAAGAACAGACTACAAAACAGATGCTACTTATCTCCAGAAGAAAGAACAAAAGAACTGGGGGGTGGTTCCCTTGCTTGCTGGGGCTGACATCTGCAGTTGTCTCTGCAGCAGAAGAATATACCAGAAATTGGAGACCAGTGATTCATATCCTGGCTGCAAAGATACTACAGTAAGGAGTCAGGGATTAGAATGGGTTTTAATGAGAAGTAATAATCCCATCTTGTACTCACACTTGACTGTCTGAAACAGTTTTTACAGATGTCGTCTTACATGCTTTCAATCAGCCAGAGATCAACATAATAAGAAAATACAAGAGGCTCACAGGAAGCTGGGAGTGAAAGGAAAGGAAGTGCTTCCCACCCCCCCTCCCCACCGCCCCACTTTTTTAGAAAGCCACAAACTTGTACTGGGAATGATGTTGCTAGGCAACCACCAACTTCTATAGGCTTTGGGACTAGATGTTCCTGCTCACTGGTAGAAAGAAATATCAGATTGAAGGCACGGGGCAGAGAAGAATGATTTGCTTGTTGATGGCGGTGAACTTGCCTATACCATGAGGGGCATTGATCCCTGGGTTAACTCCAAGGGAAGTCATGGATCCAAGGCAGGCCTCACGCAAATTGAATTTTGGAGATTTTTTGAAAGCTTCTCTGGATAGCTATAAAATTTATTTGGCCTTTCAGAGATTAGCAACCAATCAAACATAATTACACACAGCCTCTGGAGAAGCTCGTGTGGCAGTCTTGAAGTGCTACAGGACGAAAGAGTTCAGCTCCCTTTCATGCTGCCCAAGTTTTTTTTATTTACAGAAGAGAAGAACAGGGAAACGGAGAAAATGAAAGGCCAAGGCTCCCTGGACCATGCATTATTTAAGAAAATAAGAAGAATGAATATTAAAACCACTCAAAACTCCATCCACAAATAGGCCCAGCTACATGATTTTTTTCCCCAGTAATATTCATCGGCATCTATGCAGTCAAGGAAAACAGGGATGGTGTTCTAGGGCTGTTGATTTACTAAATTAGCTATAGTGGAGGGAGAGAGGGATAAGTCGCTTGGTGTAGATTCAAAGAAAGGATATAATGATGAATTCAAACATCTAAATTGGGTAAAGAGGAAAGTGAAACCACAAAGTATTAAAGAGAGAAGACAGTGAGTTGAAGATCCTTATAGAATACAGCAAAATTGGGCTCAACACTTTCCTTCTATCAATAGATGGAACTTATTTTCTCACTCCTTAGGTTTGAGCTAGTGTTATGTCTTGTTTTGATCCATAGAGTATGGCAGAAGTGATATGCAAATGAGCCCCAAGCCTTGACTTTAAAAGCCCTAAACACTTCTTTTGTTGCTCTTAGAATTCTTCAAATTACACATGAATAAGCCCAAGCTGGCCTGTTGCTGGAGGAGAGACCACATGGAGGGAGACTTCAGCCATCCCAGTAGTCCCAGCCATCCCAGTTGAGGCCATCATCACCCAGCCAGCTCTAGCCGCCCCAACTGCTGATCACAGATGGATAAGAAAGCATAGCCAAGAGATCAGCTGAGCCTGGCCAAGAATTGAAGAACTTCTCAGCTGAGTACCTCCCAGGTCGTCAATATAGAGAATCGTGAGCTGAAAAAAATGGATTCTTGCTCTAATCCACTAAGTTTTGGGGTAGTTGATCATGTAGCAAAAGCTAAATTTTACATACTAATGAGAGAAAAGAATAATTTTTATGAGGTATTTTACGCAAGTGAGCTACAAAGATAAGGAGTCGTTGTTGGCGAATACGATGTTCAAACTCGTAATGTTCACAGTAATGTTTCTGTTGAAGACAAGGCCCAGATGGTGGCCATTCTTAACCATGTGGCTGAGAAAGAGTAGATGAAAACATCTTTGGGAGTGGGGAGGTAGAAAAACTTAGCAGTTAGAGTAACTGATGGCACATGGGCACTACCAAGGATGATAACAGGAGTAGGACTAGAAAAGAAGTTACGATGTCAAGGTCAAAAAATAATGAACAACCCAAGTGAGGGCAAAGTGAAGTTGGGTGATGGGAAAGCCAGATGCCACAGGCTGTCAAGGGACTGGTGTCCTAGAAGTGGGCAGAGGAGTAGTGGTCTGAGATGGGCATCGGAGAACGAGAAGACGCGGACGTGGCACTCCCGCCTTAGGTATCGGTGGGAATATGTGAAGATCTTGTCCTCGAGAGCAGCGTGGACTGAGTACCATCCTCAGAAGGCACAGTCGACGCTGGGGAGAGGAAATGAAGGGTATGGAGTAGATGAGAATGAGGTGCAAGAGATGAGAAGGAAAAAGAGATAGAGGTGGGAAGACTTTGAGAATATGCAGAGGGTGACACCCGCTGAGATGGCGTTCCCCAGAACCTCATAAACAGGTCGAGGGAGTTGTATCCAGTGGTGAGGGGGTGGCATGAACAAAGCAGAATAAGGTGAGATTGGGGGAGATCATGGACAGTTAGCCAGGCAGAGTATAACAAGGATGTGGGATTTGGTGGAGCTAGTCCCTGGAGTCTCAAGCAGAGTGGTGAGAACTTGGTCATGGTGGTGAGGTCCTAAAGGTGCAAGGCAATGGCTCGGTGCTGAAGGAGTTAAGCTGGTGTATCGTGGGGGGATGCGGGAGCTATCCTGGCAGGCGTCAGCTTGAAGGGGGCCTGTGTGGCGTACTTTTGGTAAACCTTCCATGTTTGAGAAGCAGATACTTACCGGTCCTGCTCAGCTGCAGGGGAAACTAGCCCCACAGGAGGGGGTGGCAGGGGCTCTCCTGCTATTTGAGGAGGTGACAAGTAGATGTCCAGGCAGGGCTATGTCACATGGCCTCATGGCTGGACCGGGGATCCCAGAGCGGTGTGGGTATGGTCTATGGCAAAGCCATGGACACCACACTTCATGGTGAAGATGTGAGTTCTGGGGCGCCTGGGTGGCTCGGTCAGTTGAGCATCCAGCGCTTGATTTCAGCTCAGCTCGTGATCTCCCAGTGCGGAGCCCTGCCATCGGGCTCTGTGCTGACAGCATGGAGCCTGCTTGGGATTCTCTGTCTCCCTCCCCCCTCTCCCCTACCCCCCTCTCTCTCTTTCTCTCAAGATAAATAACGAAGCCTTTAAAAAAAAAAAATGTGAGGCCTATAGCCCAGTAGAATATAGATGGGGCCAGAGGATCAAGAGGTCAGTCTCTTGCATTTCAGAGATAGGACCCATGCCAACTGAAAACAGAATACAGAAGCTGACTTCAAGACCAGCACTTGCCACTCCTATAGAAGCTTCATGTGAAAAACACAGGTCTTGTTTGGCACACAGATGAGGTTCTTATCCGGAGAGAGACTGAGAAGTGGACCCTGAAGTCTCTCCCCGAGATCTCAATCCACACTCTAACACATAATTGGGAAAATGGGAACTTTAGCAGACAGGAGCAGAGATAAAGGTCAGGGCCCTTATTAGCATCCATCTTAGAGGACACTCCATGTGAGGGGCAAAGAACGCTCTGAGAAGCCGCGGTGGGTGTGCTGAGGGATGAGACAAGGTCGAGAAACTGCCTTCTAAGTGTTAGCCTGACTGTGTGCTTAGCAACGTGGATCACACAAGTCTGGAGAAATAACGAAGAAACTCAGCATAGCCCCCTATATCCCCAACTCCTCTTCTTTCTCCGAACGGCACTTAGCCTCTTCTTCTTACCCACGTGGGAACTTTTTGAAAGCATTTTTGCTCGGAAGGATGCCAGATTTACTAGTCTGCCTCAGTAGCCACTTCTCCATCTGGCTCTGACTTGTGGTAACTTGTTTTCCTAACCAAATGGCATTTTGAAGTCCCTTAAGGACTACACCAAACTCTCTGTAGTTTACCTCTTTCCAGGCCCGATCTGGTCTGAAACAGAGCTCATCAGGGCACTGCATTCATGGAAGATTTAAAATGTCTCTTTGAGGAAACGCACATAACATCACAGAGGCAGAGGCTGCTGATAACTTTTTACATTATGTCCGCCTCGCCCAAGAACAGATTCTGACAGTGAACAGTCCATTGTTTTCTAACACTGAGTAGCTCAGGGAGCAAGTAGCTAATCCCTGGGGTATTAGCTAATTAATTAGCTAATAAATCCCTGGGGTAATTAGCTAATAGGGGTATTCAGCTGGTCGATCTACACGACAGTGGTGTCATGACGAATCATATCAGAGGGATGCTAGGCTCCACTGAAGAAAGGAGATATAAATACTGCCCTGAAAAAGAATTCTCTAGAACGGAGACTGATGAATCAATTAGTTTAAGGCAGGTTTCACTGCCTGTCATCCTCTAAGTTTAAATAAAGATGTTTATGCTCCAGAGCAAGAATTTTGAGATGAGGGTATTACGAACACACGTCTTAATAGCATATGATAACCAGGTTACACAAATAGATAAATGCAAACAAAGACCTGCCAATAATACCAAGTTGACCACAACCATTCCCAGCCACGGAGAACCAAGAGTTCCAGCTACCTGTCTATAGCATCTATGCGGCAGGTGACAAAACCAATGTTGAGAAATGAAACAGATGGGGCGATTCAACTGTAATGTACCCTCTAGGACGGGCATTTGTATCTATACACATAGATCGGTAAATCTTCTATTGGTGGTGGTTTTTTCCCCCATTGTTAACTTACTATAACTCAGTGCTATATGCACTAGATTCTGGGGATGAAGAAATAAAAGATGGTCCTTGCCCTTAAGGTAGACAGAGAACAACGGAGGAGAGAGTTATGTAAACAAACAATTGCAGTATGAAAGGTTCATTGCTATGATAGAGGTATTAGGTGCAGGGGAGACCCAAAGGAACTAAGGCAGTTCCCCAGAGAAGTAGACACCAGACAATGGTTTAGATGGATGTGCTGAAACTATAAAACCCGAACGAGGACAAAATCTCCAAGCAAGTCCTCTGTCAAGACGTGAAGTGGGGTCCTCAAATTACAATTCTTTTTTTTTTTTCACTTTGTCTGCAAATTCCTGCTAGTTAACACAAAATGTAATATTAATTTCCGTTGTGCAATTGAGTGATTCAATCCATACCTCCAATAGCTGCTGTTCGTCACAACAAGTGCCCTTCTTAAACCCCATCACCTATTTAACCCATCCCCTCTGCCCTCCAATTGCAATTCTTGATAAATGTGGTGTATGTGCCATAGTCATAGATTGCAGAAAAAAATTATCATCTCTGCCCTCAGAGGATTGAGACGGAGTGATTCGTTGAGCCAAACCAGACGTTGATATCAGGAAAAGCCAGCAAAATTAAAACCTGACCATCATCTCAGAGATTTACTTCTGTTTAGCCCACCATCCAATGAATACATCTGTTTGTGACCTGTTCCCTCCGTCAGAATGCAAGGTCTTTGAGGGCAGAGATCACTGTGGTGTCCCCTCAAAGTGCCTGGCATTTAAGAAGAGTTCAATAAATATTTGTTGAATGAGTGAGTATACATATGAATGAATAAGATGTTATGTGAGTTTTTGAGTCTCTTTATCTGTAAGATATCTCAGAAACAAGTTTCATGAAGACATTGAGGTGGCTTACATAAAACCGGTTCTGCCTAACACTGTGACAACCACACAAAAATCACTCAATATTAGCTATCATTTTTCTGAGTACTGTCTTCATCAATACTGCCATTTGCAACAAGGCAGTCACTGAGTTAAATACGTTAAAGACATTATAGCTTGTTCTCTCCCCAGTCCTTTCAAGAACGCAAGAAAAGTAGATAGGTAGGCTTATTTTCACTTTGTAGATCAGAAAGTGAGATTTAGAGAGGCTTACTAATTTGCCCAAGGTCACAGAGAGAGTTGAGTAACCAGGATTGTGATCTTATCTCCAATGCCCACTGTCTCCTTCACCATGATCCAGCGAGAGCTAGTTGTGTGTTAAGCACCTAACATTTGCCCCACTCAGCTGTGAGCTCCCCAAGGGAGGGGGCTGGGTCTGTCCATCTTTGTAGCAACTTGCAGAAGCGGGTTTCCAGCTAAATTCTGCAAGCCCAAGAGGTTGTCTTGGTGTTCCTTGGGGACTCCCACAAGGCAAAAAAGCAGCGGAATTCTCTGAGCCTTGTTTCCCACCTCAGTTATTTGCTTTTCCAAATAGGTTTCGATACCGTTTCCATTGAAGAGGGGACTCTGGGTAGGGAAAAAAAAGTCAAGCTCTAGAATCCATCAGTGCCTGAGCAGTTAATGCTGTTAAATAAAGCCTAGGTAGAAGCAGAGGACAGACTCTAGGTGTGCGGAGTATGGAAGGAATTAGTGTTCTTCAAACTTTAGTCATTTCTGTGTTACTTATGTGAATAAATCTAAACCTTGAGTGGTATCGTCCCACATCACAAGCAGCTTAATACATATAATATGGATGCAAGAGAGAAATTCAATCTTCTACCTCAACCGCTTCTGGTATGAGGCCACCTGTTACACTGGACAGCAAAAAGGGAACATGAAACTAATTTTTTTTTTTAAGGCCAAAAAAGGCATACTTAAACTTGCTTATATAACTGAGAGACAACAGACTTGAAAGGGGGTGTAAATTTAGTGTCATTCTCAGAGTTGAGCCTAGGAACATGCCCACATATAACAGAGCCAGGAGAAGACACGCTTTCTCCATAGCAACGACCTGGAAATACAGCGCCACTCTCATTACCAGAGAACATTTGACAGAGAAATCTTGAGAGGCAGTTTCCCGCGCCACCAACCCCCCCACCCCCCCACCCCGCCCCAAGAGATGTATCAGGCTGCAGAAAGGGACATGTGGAGGAGAAATTGAAAAAGAACGAGTGCCAGGAGACGGAGTTACCAAGGTGTGGGAGGTGCTAAATGGGGGAGAAGCAGAGAGGAATCCACAGAAATTATTTCAAAAATTCAAAAACATTGGTGCCACATAGAACGGTGGATTAACCGAGTGCTGAACCACTCCCCCACAAACCCTAATCCTTCTGCACCAAAGCAGGGAGGCTGAAGAGCAAATTACTCACTCTTGACAAGGAGGCCATGCCGGTCCCTCAAAAAGTGGCCGTGATGTCAGTCTCATTTGTCCCCTCGATAGGCCAACTACTGACTCTACAGATGGGCCCTTGCCAAGGAGGGTCCGACCCACGAAGCTACCTGAGGAGGCACTGTGCTGAGACGCGTCAACATTCCGAAAGCTTCTCCAGCACGTGAAAGGACACCAGAACGCCCAGGTGGCCACTTTCTGTGCCAGTCTGAGAAACTCCATCGAATTTGGGGTTAAAATTCATTCATTCAATCCATTTCGGAAGCATTTATGGAGCAGTTAGACACTGAGGTAGAAGTTATAGATGCGAAAATGAATTACATGGTCTAGGTGCTCAAGGGCCCCATTTAGAAAGGCATTTGCTTGGTGCCATACTGGAGGGTTGAGGACAGGGTGGTCTTTGGGTCCCTGCCGTCAGAAAGACCTGGGTTTGAGTTCTAGGTTGGCAGTTTCCCAACTGTACACATTGCTTTAATCCCCCCCTGCCTCAGAGTGGAAAGGAATCATTCCTCCCTTGCAGGACTGTTTTCAGGACTTTTGTGCTGGCGTAGAGAAGGTTCCCAGCACTGACCTGAAAGCATTATAATTTTTTTAAAAAATTTAAAAAAATAAATAAATAAATAAAAAGAGGGAGAGATTTTATTCCTTACTATTTACTGTTACGTACCGTGCATCGAGAACACAGAAAATGGCCGTGCGACTTGTTTCTCTCTCGACTCTTGAAGATTCTGTTCTTAGCCTATAGTTGGCAGCTGCCAAGACACCGATACCAAAAAGGGGATTAAACTACCCTTCTGGATCGAAACAGCAAACACACACACACTAGCGACAGCGCCACGGCGTGAAACAACATGGCACCCAGGGTCACACCGCAATAATCGGCCAACACTCACCACGTGCGTCCTTCCTAACAAGTCTCCCACGTCTGTCAGCGCGCACGTTGCCACAGCGTCCAAGGGCATCCATCCTAACTCCGGGGCTTAAGGAGCGTCCACCTGGATACCGCCCAGATTAAGGCTGTTCACGTCCTTTGTCACCTCAAAGCGTGAAGGACACTTCCCAGAGGGAAAGTTTCAAAAATACCCTCGTTGCAAATCACTCCAGCGGAAAGCAAGAGAGGGTCTCAATAAGCAACTGTAATGAACAGCGGCCTCTGAACGTACTGTCAAAAATGTCATCTTGCCGCGATATGCGCCCCTGCTCAGAGTCCGGTTCGTTATTTCTCAGCCCCCAAGGGTGACAGAATCGAATTTCAAGGGATCTGGGAACGAGGAATGTGGGCAGGGAATAGGTAATGAGATCCCAAGGCACTGGCTCTCTCAGGAGGTGCTAACCCTTCTCAGGAGAGGGTGAAGAAGCCCCTGGCCTGAGTCAGAACAGCAGGCCTTGTTTGAGGCCGCCATGCTGTGTGCCTCGGGCAGGTCCCCACCGTGCTTTCTGCCTTGCTTGTGCCACGTACAAAATGGAACCCCTTCCATTGCCTTCTCTCCTCCTCACGTGGGGATATGGTGTCCGCTGCTTGCTTCGTTCCGGCGAGCCAACTTGAACGACCGTGAGCAAGTTGTTGGTAACATTCACGCATAGAAGAGCTGGGCTTCACAAAATAAAATACAGACCTGGAAAGTGAGGAACTCAGATGGTTTTCCTCCGTCTCTGCCTTGCTTACCCTGCCTCCCTCTGAAGACCCGCTTTCGTTGCTCCAGCATCCATGGGCCCAGGTAGACTTGTCATCAAGTTCATGAAGCGTAAGCCTCGGGATCTCTCCCTTGCAGAGTCTCTTCCAAATATGTATTCTATGTCACGCTCTATTTTGTCCGTGTGTGTGTGTGTGTGTGTGTGTGTGTAGGACCCTTACATTGTACATGCTTCCATAATCTGAATCAGTCCTTGCCCGTGAAGCGTATGTTACCAGAGCTTACACATTTCATGCTTCACATACCTACCATCTAATGTTACTTAGCCCCGAATTTAAGTGGCCTCCATACCTGGAGTTTTAAAGAAGTTGGCTAGATGATTTTTTTTTTTTTTTAATGAATGGATTTTATTTTCTTAGAACAGTTTTAGGTTTACAGAGATACTGAGCAGTCAGGACAGTGTGCTTCCCACACCCAGCTTCCGCTATTATTAACATTTTACATTGGTGTGGTACGTTTGTTACAATTGATGCACCAATATTAATATGTTCTTATTAACTAATGTCCCTAGTTTACATGGGGTTCACTCTTTGTGTTGGACAGACAGAGTTTTTGAGTCTCGATTCCAAGGTCCTAGATGAGAATATCTAAGGGGCTTCATTAAACAGGTATTCACCACAGCCAGGGGGTGAAACTACAAGGTCTGTTGCCCACTCAGCGGGGCTAAGAACAGGTCCGGTGAGGTGGGAGGGTGGCCGTGGCTGTGCCAGTGATAAATGGGGTGTGTGTTGGGCAAGCATCTCTATAGACGAAAAGAGGTATTACGTATATAAAGGAGTATTATGTATACAGAGGATGTGATTCCTGCTATGTATGTGAAAAAGCTTCTCTTCCATTGTCCATTTCTGTCTGAATGGGTCCAAACTGGTTCTAAGAATGAGTCAGATTTTTGCTTGATGCCCTCCTCAAAATCATTGGATTTGCTATTTACAATCAAACGTTGGCGCACCTGGATGACCCAGTCAGTTGAGTGACAGACTCTTGATTTCTGCTCAGGTCATAGTCCCAGGGTCGTGGAATCAAGCCCTGCTTCAGGCTCTGTGCTCAGCTTGGAGCCTGCTTGAGATTCTTTCTCTCTCTCTCCTCCTCCTCTGTCCCTCTCCCCTGCTCACTCACTCTCTCTTAAAAAAAATAAAATAAAATAAAGTCAAATAAAATCTAACATTGACGGTTAAAGGAAGAGGGTACTACAATTCCATGATCTGATTTGGGCAGTGCGGATGGTGGATAATAAAGCAAAAACTGGGTGTGGTTTGAGACTTGAGATTTCAATTATCTGTCACTCCACCCAGTACCAGAATGGCTAAATATATTTATATTTTTATGAAACATATTTACCAAGAAGAACAGTTCTGGAAAGCCTCCCACCATTTTTAGCCAAAGAAGACATCTGACTAACCCTTGGTGTCTATTTACCCCCTGCTCTGAGCTGAAGAATGGGCCCCCGGAAATGTCCATGTCTTAATCCCCAGAACCCGTGGATATGTCAGGGTAGGTGGCAAGGGAAATTAAGTTGCAAGTCAGCTGGATTAAAACAAAATTATCCTGGGTTTCCTGGGTGGGCCCAAAGTAATCACAAGAACCATTAAAAGTCGAAGAAAGAGACAGAAGTCAGTGTCAGGAATGAGACATGAGTGAGACGTGACCAGCGATTGCAGGCTTTGCAGATGGAGGGGGGTGGGGGGGGCCTATGAGCAGGAATGCAGGCAGAAGCTAGAAAAAGCACGAAAACAGACCCTCCTCTGGAGCCTCCAGAAGGAATCGGCCATGCCAACGCTCTGATGTAATCCCGGAGAGACCCACACCAGACTTCTCACCTCCCGAACTGTAACATGATACATGCGTGGTGTTCTAATTCACCAGATTTGAGGTACTTTGTTACAGGAACAAAAGGAAACTAACACACTCAACATTCTGCCGTTCTTGCAATTGGTTCATTCTTGGGAATTGAGGCAATAAGATGGCTGAGGGCAGAGATACTTCCGAGCCTAGATTCTCTGTGAGTTCCAGTCTTTTTTTTTTTTATTTTTTTTTAATGTTTATTTTATTTCTGAGACAGAGAGAGACAGAGCATGAGTGGGAGAGGGGCAGAGAGAGAGGGAGACACAGAATCTGAAGCAGGCTCCAGGCCCCAAGATGTCAGCACAGAGCCCGATGTGGGGCTCGAACTCACGGACCATGAGATCACGACCTGAGCCAAAGTCGGACACTTAACCGACTGAGCCACCCAGGCGCCCCGAGTTCCAGTCTTTAATGCATTGCTCTGCACACAGCAAGCCTTCGGGAAATAGAGACCGAGTTCATGCTTCCATCTCAATGCAGATCAACACGAAACAGGAATGTGGAAAGGACCGTCCAATTCCATTATTTACCAGTTCTATCTGCTTCTCAAAACGTTTTAATTAGAATTTCTGAACACTGATATGAGGGAGGAAAGATTGATATCGAAAATTCTCCTTTCAAGGGACTGCTCACCCATTCTGTCAATGTATTGGAATTTAGCAGACTGAATTATTTGTGACAGCTGGTGTAATGAAAATTATTAGCTCTATCCAGCTCCAAAACACGCAGGTCCCTAGTGACGTAAAGTCAGTTCAGGAAGAGTTCTGTCTGCTATGACATCTTTGAGCCCAAGGAAAGTAACAGCACAGATACACAATAATATAAGAATTTAAAAAATTACAAAACAAAATGAAGCCAAAGGAAACCGAGAGCAAAATCATTCTAATTGTAAGGAAATAAATACTTGGCTTATTTTGAAAGACCTTAATACTCAGAGTACAATTCATCATGGAAGTCACTCAAATACAAAGGCCAAGTCAGCCAAATGCCCTAAAATAAGCTATACCAATTTTGATAAGTTCCAGGTACCCTGGGAGATCATCAGGAGAATGCCTTTCTAGCCTCAATGCACATAAAAGTCTGAGAGTTGAATGTCCTGATTAAGGAGATGGTACTCTCCCAAGGTACAGCATATCGAAAACGACTACAACTTTGACTAATTTTAAGTGGTTTGTGGAATTTTAAGAGTGTACGCACTCAGTTTTGCAGTTTCCACGTCAGACTTGCTCAATTTGAAAGGAGCGAATGTTCTCTTGAGGCTAGACTCGGGGGGTTAATCTGTTTTCCACTACCAAAAATTCCATGATATAAAAAATCTGCGGGATTTTTCATTTTCCCAGAGAGATCTCAGCTTTGACCAAAGCTTGAATACAAAAGGCATCATTTGTTACTCAGCACACCATGCTCATTCCCTGCATGCTAAGTATTGACTCTTCTGTTGGGCTTATCTAACTCCCTACTTCTCAGTAGCCTTCTGTTGTTGGTTGAACTGAGTCCCCGCAAAAGATATGTGGAAGTCCTAACCTTTGGTACGAGTGGATGAAAATCTACTTGGAAAATGGATTTTTGCAGATGTAATCCAGTTAAGATGAGGCCATACCAGATGAAGGGGAGCCCTACTTCCAATGACTTATAAGAAGGTCATATGAAGACACAGGGACACACAGACCCACAGGGAGAACACCATGAGGTGATGCAAGCAGAGAGAGAGGAGGGATCCAGTTGCAAACCAAGGAATGCCAACGATGGCTGGGAACCATCAGAGACCAGGAGAGAGGCACGGAACGGACTCTCCTTCGGAGCCTTCTGAAGAACCAGTCTTGCTGACACCTTCATTTTGGACCGTCTGGCCTCCACAATGGTAGGAGAAGACATTTCTGTTGTTTTAAGCCACCCAGTTCTCCGTGATTTGTTACGGCAGCCCTGGGTGACGAATACATCTACCAAGGCTCGTTTCAAAATCAGATCCGGTTTTTGCTTTACACTTGGTTTTCGTTCCCAGCAAGGTCCTCAGAAGGAATTATTATTGTTATTAGTTTCAGGAAACGTAGAACTCTCTTACGTAATTGCTGACGAACGAGTAAGATCATGGATCATATTCTGTGCTCTTATGCCAACACACACAGGGTGCGGTTGCTGGAGCCTGAAGAAAAAAGCGGGGGCCAACCACTCAGGCTGATTTTTCCCACACTCACAAGCCCACCGGCCTCAAATCGCCAGTGCACAATGCACAGTACAGAGACATTTCTCATGCCCGTGGATTTGTGCAATTATTATACACTCATGGTGTACTGTGTATCAATGTGTATCATCGATATTCACAAAAAATGGTTAAGATGGTTACCAAGGCTCAAATTGGATAAGAGTGTTCAATATTTAAAAACCAAACTGGGGCGGGATCCCTGGGTGGCTCAGTTGGTTAAGTGTCTGACTTCAGTTAAGGTGATGATCTCACAATCTGTGAGACAGAGCCTCATGTTGGGCTCTGTGCCGACAGCTCAGAGCCCGGAACCTGTTTTGGATTCTGTGTCTCCCTATCTCTCTGCCCCTCCCTGCCTCATGCTCCGTCTCTCTCTGCCTCTAAAAAATGAATAAACCTTAAAAAAAAAAAATTGAAAACAAAAAACAAAAAACAGAAAACAAAACCGGGGCACCTGGGTGGCTCAGTCAGTTGAGCATCCGACTTTGGCTCAGGTCATGATCACACAGTTTGTCGGTTCGAGCCCCACGTCAGGCTCTGTGCCGACCGCTCAGAGCCTGGAGTCAGCTTCAGATTGTGTCTCCTTCTCTCTCTGCCCCTCCCAGCTCACACTCTGTCTCTCTTTCAAAAATAAATAAGCATTAAAAAAAATTCTTTTTTAAACAAAACAAAGTTCACTGCTTTAAATTTTGTTTACCTCCACTCTGATAATTATTAGAACTTGATTTGTATAGTTATGCTGGGGGACTCTAGATTTTATATCAATCTGTCTGTGTCATAATATGTGAATGTGTGGTCTGAAGCTTGTAGGGAAGACATTTTTTAAAAAAGGCAATATATGAGTCTTTGCAAGTTTGTTAGGTGCCAGACGTGAGGAACCGGAGAGGGGTCAAGTTCCAGTAGGTGACAAGGAGACCTGCCTTAGGAGAACACATATTTCAAAAGCACACTTTCTCAAAAGGCTTTCCTCTCAACACTGGTGCCAAAGCCTCGGCAAAGATGCCTCTGTGGACCCAGACCTGCTCAATATAGAGTTTAGAAATGGTCCCAATGTACAGAGCGGAGACCTACTGAGTGCCACCTTCAGAGACGGTCGCTCATTTCCAGTGCTGTGTGGCATGTCCAAATATCTCTCATCTTAAAAACAAAAACCAAAAATCAAAAACCAATTTCCTTTTGGCCCAATGTCTACTGAGGAGACCTCCCTCCTCGGTTCAAAAAAATTCTTCTTAAGAGAAACCAGGGCGCCTGTGTGGCTCAGTCAGTCAAGCGCCCGACTTTGGCTCAGGTCATGATCTCACAGGTCATGAGTTCGAGCCCCGCGTCGGGCTCTGTGCTGACAGCTTGGAGCCTGGAGCCTGCTTCGGATTCTGTGTCTCCCTCTCTCCCTGCTCCTCCCCTGCTCACACTCTGTTTCTGTCAAAAATAAACAAACATTAAAAATTAAAACAAAAAAAAGATTTTCTCTTTCTGTCCCTCTGCCCCTCTCCCCTGCTTGCACTCTGTCTCTCTTAAAAAAAATGTATATATATATATATATATATGTACATATATATGTACATATATATTTTTTGTGTATGTATATTGTGTATGTATATAACATATATACAAATATATATACAATATATTGTATATATATTAATATATACTATATACTCAATATAATAACTGATAATATAATGATAATTAATATATACAATATACTCAATATAATAATTGTATAGTATATATTATATATAATATACATACAAAGCTATATATATATGTATATATATTTATATATATACACACACAAATATATATATATACACACAAATATAAATATATTTATGTATATATACACACAAATATATATATATTTATATATATATATACACACAAATATATATACACACAAATATATATTTATACATATACACACAAATATATATATTTATATATATACACACAAATATATATATACACAAATATATATATTTTTATATATACACACAAATATATATATTTATATATACACACAAATATATATATTTATATATATATTTATATATACACACAAATATATATATTTATATATATACACACAAATATATATATATTTATATATATACACACAAATATATATACACACAAATATATATATTTATATATACACACAAATATATAATACACAAATATATATTTTTTATATATATACACAAATATATATATTTATATATATATACACAAATATCTATATTTATATATATACACACAAATATATATATATTTATATATATATAAACACACAAATATATATATGTGAAACCTATATTCCCCCAGGTCTTGTTTACTCCTCAAACCATGGCAATCTGGCTTTCCAAAAACTCTTATTCAGTCATTTCAAAAAAGCTCTCACTAGCACTGACAAAACCTCTTTAGATAAGAAACCAAAAGGTTTGTGGGAATCTCTCTTGACCTTGCTGAGGCATTTCATCACTTTCCCTGGACAATATCTCCTCCCTTACCTCTTCCCTCTGTTCTGATGTTCATTTGTAACTTCCTTGCAAAGCCTGTCCTAGATCTCTCTTTGATATTTGTGTTCTGTGCAGTTCCTTCTGGGACCCTCCTCTCCTTCTACTGGTCGTCAAAGCCATGGCTTGAACCAAGTCTGATTCAATGAACTACACCCCTCCCTTTAGCTCCAGACTCCTATGTCCCCAGCTGTCAGCTGGGCGTGTCCACAGGAATATCCAAACAGGCAGTTCAAAAATCATCAGACTCAAAACTGGTACCATTTCCCTCTCCTTCCCACCTGACCCTTTCCCTACGATTCCAATCTCAGGAGCTGTTCCAGGTACGGGAATAAGGCAACACACAAAATAGCCAAAGCTCCTACTCCTATGGAGTTTTATTCTAGTTGGAAGAGATGAATAATAAATAAACTACTAAGCATGTAAAACATCAGGTGGGAGGAAGTGCTGGGGAAAAAAATGGAGCGGGGCCAGTGTTTAGAGAGGGAGACAGAGATGAGCTTTGTATGGGTGCTGAGGGAAATCTCACTGATGAGACGGTATCTGAGCGGAAAGCAAAGGTGCTGAAGCATGGAGCCAGCTGAGTACTTAGGAGAAGGCAATTCCAGGCAGAGGAAGAAGCCAGTGCAGGCTTCCTGAAGGCAGAGCATGTCTGGTAGGTTGGGCTTGGAGGACGAAGGCATTCTGGGTGGCTGGGACAGAGTGAGCTAGAGGTGGCTGCTCGGAAGACCAGAGAAGTAGCACACGGCACATGATGCAGGACCTTGTCGGCTAGAGCAGGAACTTTGGATCGTATTTTTATTGGCACCAGAAGCCACTGTAGATAAGCCCTGACATGTTTTAAAACTATTCTCCTGCCTGCCACGTGGAGAAGAGACGGCAGGGAGGTTATACATCAAGGTCCAGGCAGGAAATAGAAATCACCCCAGGTATTTCAGGATGATCCTGAGCAGAGCAAAAAAGAAAAAAGAGAGCCTTTTCTGCTTCCTCCTACTTTCCAGTATCTTTCTACTGCCCTCCTTCATGGGGACTAGCAGGAAGCCAAGAGGCAAAGGAGACGGGGAATTTGTGCAAAGCAGAATCCAGACAGCAGTTTGTATCACTAGGGATGAAAAAACATGCAAGTCAGAAAGAAATTCACTAACAGTGGCTTAAATAAATAAGGAAATATTTAATAGAAAGAAATGTGAACGTACGTGGCTACAAGTTCAGTTATTGAAGGCGTCAGACACGCATCTTGGAAATTCTCTGGGTGGCTACAGTTCCAGGCATCACACTCAGAGCGCCTGGAATGAGGAAGGGTAGCTTCAGCTCGCAGAGGCCCTCGATCACAATTCTTCTGACCTTTCATCGACCAGAACACTGTCCAATGACCTCTCCCCACTGCAAAGAAGCCTTGAAGTGAGTGCTGGGTTTCTAGCTTCGCTAGTGGATATTGGCAAGGGAGAAGGGCATCCGTGTTGAGAGAGACAATAGTGACGACCGCTGCCCTTGATCCAAGGGGTCAAGCTTTTGAATCCATTTGAGCAAGAGTAGAGAATACTATGAATGACTCAATGAACAAGGTTACTAACGAATGTTCCTCAAGGAAAAGAAATTCCTACCTGGCTCTGTCCGAGGCAGTAGACTCGAACAGCCACATGTGGCTATAACTGAAATGTAGCTAGTCTGAATTCAGGTGCCCCGTATGTGTGAAGATCCCAAATTTGTAATGCGAAAAAAAAAAAAAAAAAGTATTTAAACTATCTCATCAGTAGTGTGTTATATTGATTACACGCTACAGTGATATATTGGATATATATCGAAAATTGATCTTACCTGTTTCTTTTTACTCTGTTTAATGTGGCTGCCAGATAATTTTTAATTACATATGTGTTCATATAATATTTCTATCTGATAACGTTGTTCTTGATTTTTGAATGACCCTTTCTTTCTCGAAGGCAAGTCCCTAGTTTCTAGCCTCTAAGCCAACATTTCCCTCTCTGGAGGATGCAGGTTGTCATGGTTTTCTAAATCTGGGAAGATCTTACCAGAAATGCATGCTCCATGATCTTTATTGGTCTGACAGCTCAAAAAGGTATTTTCTGGTGACGGGTTAAACAACAATAACAACAACAAATTCTTTTCATAAGGAACAAACTGTGACCGTTGTAGATAGTTCAAGCTGAACTAGATAAGATACATTATAAAGATGATTAATTCAAGGAAAAGATTCAGGGGAGGAATCAAAGTA
Source organism: Panthera pardus (assembly GCF_024362965.1). NCBI lineage: Eukaryota > Metazoa > Chordata > Mammalia > Carnivora > Felidae > Panthera > Panthera pardus. Next base: position 18,664,737 of record NW_026526721.1, read on the forward strand.
CTCAACATCAGTAACACCCCCAGGCTATCAAATGAGCTGATTTGAAAAACTGCTGGGAGCACGATCGCAGTTTTACTTGGTGCTTTACTTAATCTTTAACTTTTTTTCATCAGATGCAAGGAATCATGAAATTCTAATCTGCTACATGCTACAAGCTTTTCCATGACTTCCCATTAAAAAATTTCTTCAGGGGCACCTGGGTGGCTCAGTTGGTTGAGCATCTGACTTCGGCTCATGTCATGACCTCATGGTTAGTGAGTGCGAGGCCCATGTCCCAGGCTCTGTGCTGACAGCTCAGAGCCTGGAGCCTGCTTCAGATTCTGTGTCTCCCTCTCTCTCTGCCCCTCCCCCACTGGTGCTCTCTCTCTCTCTCTCTCTCTCTCTCAAAAATAAATAAACATTAAAAAAAATTTTAAAAGACATTAAAAAAATTTTTTCAGTGACTCTGGTGAGAAAATGGATGTTGGAACATGAAATCTATAACCAACCTGCAACAGGCAGAGTTATGTCCCCAAAGATGTCCATGGAATTGGCATCTTTCCCCATTGGAATCAGAGGGAGATGTGACTACAAAAAAAAAAAAAAAAAAAAGGCAGGGGTGGGACCAAATCATGCAACATTGATTGCTCTGGAGAGTTGGGAAAGGAGGACTGAGCCAAAAACTGTGTGTGGCATCTTGAATCTGGAAAAACAGAAGGAAATAGATTCTCCCTGACAACCTCTAGAAAGGAACACAGCCCTGCTCACACCTTAGCCCAGTGTGATCTGTGTCACCTTCTAACCTCCACATGGTAGAATAATATGTTCATGTCATTGGGTGCCTGGGTGGCTCAGGTAGCTAAGTGTCTGACTTCTGATTTTGGCTCAGGTCACAATCTCACACTTCGTGAGATCAAACCCCATGTTGGGTTCTGCACTGACAGTGTGGAGCCTGCTTGGGATTCTCTCTCCGCCCCTCCCCTGCTCTCCTGTGCGAGTTCTTTCTCTCTCTCGCAAAATAAATAAACGTTTTTTTAAATTGAAAAAAATAAATTTGTGTCATTTTAAGATACTGTTTGTCTTAGTAATTTGTTCCGGCAGCAATGAGAAACTAGGAGGCAACTCAGAAAAACAAACATTAAAATAAAAAAGAAAACAATGATTTTTTAAAAATATTGCTATCCGCAAAAATTTTACCCTCATAAAATTCTCACCAGCCTCCATGCCAGCTATCAGAAGCTAGAAGTCATAGAACAACTGGCTTATGAGAAGTTATTCTGCTGTGATGTTCCTGATTTCTAGTTCCATTATTCCTCCCCCGCACCCCTCACCCCCCTCACCCCTGCCCCTGAACTCAACAACACACACAAGAAAAACCTCATTACCATTTCTTAGAGGATTAAAAACAAACTTCCCTCTCTTGCCTCTCACTGTTTTTAAATAATAGAAAATACCACTAAGTTTGGAGGAAGAAGGATTTTTTCTTTTTTCATGTTTATACCTTATCTTAACTAGCTTACACGTTGATTTCTTTTACCTTACAATTTTTCTTAGTTTCTTTCTTACAAGACAGCAGTCATTCTAATCCATTCCCCTCAACTACATTGTACTTAAACTACCATGACTTGCTCACTATCTTCTGTCTGTGTAAGGAAATATGTTCATGCAAGAGAATTTTGCTGTCAACAATAGGGGGGATGAAAACCTCTATCCATTTTGTATTTAGACTAGTTGAAGTTGAACACAGCCATAAATGATGAAACACTATCTGCTTCCTAAGCAAGAGTTTATTTGAAAATTCAGCATCAGGGGTGCCAGTTAAGCGTCCGACTTCAGCTCAGGTCATGATCTCATGGTCTGTGAGTTTGAGCCCCGCATCAGCCTCTGTGCTGACAACTCAGAGCCTGGAGCCTGCTTTGGATTCTGTCTCCCTCTCTCTCTCTGCCCCTCCCCTGCTCATGCTCTGTCTCTCTCTCTCAAAAATAAGTAAACATTAAAAAAAAAAAGAAAGAAAGAATATTCAACACCAGGCTGACAATAAGAATGACAGAAAACTAGGAAAACATAATAATGAAAAAAAGAAATGGTGAGGAGATAGCCATATGTTTTCCAAGTCAAGGTTCCTCTTTCAGATCTGCAGGGAGACTTGAGAATGGTTAGTGAACCTCTTACTATGTAACTGAAAGTTCCTAGGTCTTCCAGTTATGAAATAGGTTTAGATGGGATAACTCAAAGCCTGTGCATATAAGTCTAGGGATTCTGGCACACTTACCCCTGATTCTGAGGAGTCTCAGACCAAAGTCCTGCTCCTATGTATTCTTCCATCATGTCTGACAGTTTAAATCTGCCTCCTGATACTGCTTTATGTCTCTCTGGTCTGCCTGCCTTGATCCTGAGCCCCAAAACGTGATTCATTAACAAAGTCTATATAGTGTATGAAGATTTGGATTGCTGAAAACAAGACAGCAGGCCCCAAATGGAGTCATTTATGTAAAGCCCCACAACATCAAATCAAGACTTGACTTAATTTCAGTTTCAGCTCTCTCAGAAATGGAATCTTAAACCAGCCAACCAGGAATCTGCCTGGTAGATTCCTTTCATCCTCTAAAGGAAAGTAACCTTGAAATAACCAATATGTTTTTGTGCTTAGTATAACTTCCTTTTTCCTCCTCCCTTCTGCCCATGAAAGCCTCTCATTTTGTACAGCTTCTTGGAGCTCTTTTCTATATGCTAGATTGGATGCTATCCAATTTGAATCGTTTCTGCTAAAAAAAAAAAAAAAAAAAAACTCAATTCTTAAAATGTTTAATATGCCTCAGCATACCTTTTATCAATTCAAAAGAGAATAATTTGCAACAGGCAGAATCAGACAGCACTGCTTCTAAAGTTGATCCACCATTCCCTGCCCCAGGGCATCTTTTGCTCACTCTCCCCTCTAACCATCTCCATGATGTCACTTCAGCCCCTTCCCTCCTGTCTTCTCCAAGTTCTAGAGATCTGAAACCAACTCTTTCTGGAGTGTGGTCAATGGAAACCCACAAGCAGTTGCCATGTTAGATCATTCTCTCCACCCCCAGGGAGGTCATCATTTTAGCTGGCCATGAAGAGCAGTTGAACACCCCTTGCTACCTCCTCTCTGATCCAGACTGGTTTTATGACCAAAGGGCCCACTAAGCAGTTTTTCTAAACAAAAGCATAACATTTTCCATGAATCTGCTATCCCTACAGAATAAAAATGTGGCTAGTCAATTGAGGGTTTTTTTTAATAATAATATTTTCCTTCCCACTGCAATATAAGATATATTTTTTCATCTGTTTTTGTTGTGTAAGCCCACAAATAGCTGCATTAACATGGGATGTTGGTTTTAACAAAATGCTATCACAGCACATTGGAAAGTGTCCCTGCCTATCCAGTGAGGGGTATGAAAGTGCTTTTAAGAGGAAGAAAGCATTGGGTTAGATACTAATCGTATCTTATGCCCCGAAATAATGCCCAAAAGGACACCTCAAAATGAAATTTTCTTCTACTCTAGCATCATATAAATTGAAATGGCAACTTCTGAGTGTATCCAGAATTTCTCCTAATTTCCTGTTATAGTTTAGGTCTTTTTTCTCAACATGTATATAGTCTAGAGACCACTGGATTGGAATAACCTGTGCCTATTAAAAGAATAGATTCCTTACAGACAACAAACTGAAGGTGGACAGGGGAGAGGGGAGGGAAAATGGGTGATGGGCAGGCATTGAGGAGGGCACTTGTTGGGATGAGCACCAGGTGTTGTATGTAAGCCAATTTGATAATAAATTATATTTTTTTAAAAAATATAGATTCCTAAAAAAAAAAAAAAAAAAAAATATATAGATTCCTGCCAGGGCCTCCCTATCCAAATGAATCAGAATCTTCAAGGGTTGGAACCCTGGAAAGAGCTTTATTTTTAATTTTTTTATGTATGTATTTATTTTGTTTTTAGAGAGAGAGAGGGGAGAGAGGCAGGTGAGAGAGAGAGAGAGAGAGAGAGAGAGGGAGAGAGAGAGGGAGAGAGAGAGAGAGAAATACAGAGAGAATCTTAAGCAGGTTCCATGCTCAGCATGGAGCCCAACACAGGGCTTGATCCCACAACACTGGGATCATGACCTGAGGTGAAATTATGGCTGGCCAGCCTTCTTATCCATGGTAAAGTAGATTCAATACATAGGTTAAACAATTAAGCATTCCAACAAGCATATGGTATCCTCTGCATTCATATCTCCCCAGAATAAAAAATGCAAATCAAAATAAAGAGTAACTTTACAGTGGAGAAACCTGACAAATACTTCCTCAGCCAAGTGATTGATGTTGACATCAACAGTGATAAATTATATTGATGTTATGCACCTGGATATGATATGATATGATATGATATGATATGATATGATAAAAATGGCACTTCACCCCTGGGTCTTTACCTCTGAACCCATAATTCCAATCTAACCATGACAAATGCAGCAGACAGATCTCAACGGAGAGACATTGTACAAAATCCTGGCCAGAATTTCTCAAATCTGTCAAGGTCGTCGAAAAGCAGGAAAGTTTGAGAACTGTCAAAGCCAAGAGAAGCGTTGGGAGACATGATGACTGAATGTGATTCCCTGGGTGGGATCTTGGGACAGAAAAGACATTAGGGAGAAACTAAAGAAATCTAAAGAAAGTATGGGCTTTAGTTAATAATAATATATTGACATTGGTTCACTAATTGGGACAAGTAAACAGTGAAAGATGGATGTGGGTTATATGGAAACTTTCTGTACCTACCTTCACAACTTTTCTGTAAATCTAAACCTGTTCTAAAGTTAAAAGTTCATTTAGAACATTTTTCTTTTAATGGGAGTAAGACAAAGAAAACTTAAATTGATCTATGCTCATTTACTTCACATTCCCTCTAAAAACCAACTACACAGTACATTGGTCAAGCCTTCATCTCACACAGGTTAACATCATCAAGATGAGAAAATTGATCAGATGAGTGACATCAAGGTATATTTAACTAATAGGCTTAATTCTTCTCTAGTGTTTACTCACAGGGCTCCCGTGTTATACAATTCTATGGCGTTCTATTCCCACAAAGTGTGAGTGAGGAAAATCATGGCTACAGAACTATAGGAGAGGAAAGACTTGCCTTCTACACTCTTAAATCTAATAGTTGGGTCTGAAATAAACTGAAAATAGGTCAACAGGAAATAAGGTTTACAAATCTATTAACTGTTAGGATTAAGTGTATGAAGGCACCACAGGGGAAAAAAAGTGAATGCTCAAAAGAAAGGTGATATTTGAGAGCGTAAGAGTGCACTGTCTTACGAGGAGGGGGGTAGGCCACATAAAGGAAAAAAAGTGAGTTTTAGGAGAGATGAAGTGGCCCTTAGAAGAATAAATGGGAGACAGAATAGCTTGTGACAAAGTTTGCCTGGGTGTGGTGTCCACTTCTAGTCTCTTCCTGTGATGAAAGCCAATCTTCCCCAGTTAATGAAACTCCTGGAGAGAAGACTCATGACAACTGAGTTCCTTCTGGAGGACCTGTCTTTAGGTAGATGCAGGGCGTTCGGAGAAAGCCTCCCCCTGCATTTGCTGTTTTTCAAGTACTCCCAGCTCAAAAATAATCAATATACCAAAACAGTATATTTTGGGGTGGCACGTCCTGAACTGCAGAACACAATATATCTCTAGGATTATTAACTGCTAGCTTCCTTACACATTCCAAGTAGAAATTATCAATTCAATTAATTTTGAATTAAATTTGAATTATTCAATTCAATTTTACCTGTAGATGGTAAAAAAAAAAATGGGGAAAGGGGTGATAGATGCATTTAAATAGATATGATACATTTAAATAAATTGGTGTGCCATATTTATTTCTCAAGTGACTCTACCAAGAATAAAATAAAAGCCATCTCTATATCTGCTCCCCACACCGCTAATCTTCACTTAATGAATACTCTATTCATCGTCTCCACTGACAAGACACTGCTTCTCTCCATCAGTAGTTACCTGCCGTTCTCTTTCCTTCTCACTGCTTTTTAGATAACTCAGTCTCCTCCAACTGAGATCCCACTTCTTTCCACTCAGATCAAAATGAGAAGAAAAGAGTTTAAAGGGACACATGGCCTTGAAGTTCTTTTTCTCCCCAACCCCTACTCCATCTGGGGTTCATTAGAGCAAGTGTTTAATGACTTGCTTGCAAGAATCTGTTGTTAAATTTACAGGAATCTTGTAAATTGGTTGTTTAACCAATTCCATCGCGGTTTAAGTATTTATATAATTCAGGACTGCTTTTCCCCAGCACTCCCCACCACATCTTTTTTTTTTTTTTTTTTTTTTTTTTTTTCATAAATGCTCTACAGACCTCAGAGCTCTGCTCTTCTCCTCAGTTCCTGTAAAGGCTTGTGGGGTTTTCCTCTGAAAAGCAGAAGATAGGTCTCTTTGATCCTTAAAGACCTAGCTTCATGATCTTGGTCAAATCGTTTTGTTCTCAAGAAACTAAGCTCCTGTCATGGTAGCTGGAAAAAAAAAAAAAAGGTTTGGGATAGGAACGGAAAAGACACAGAAGAATCTCAGACAAACAAGGCAGAAAGGACACAGTCTGATGTTAAGGTACACTGGAAACCCAACAGATTTCCACCAGTGAGAATGACCAGATTGGCTGGTCTATGATACACTCAGCCGCAGGCTGGGGAATCTCTTGATAAGTTTGTCAGCGCCTTCCCTTCGGGGGCCAAAGTTCACACAGGCTAACCCAGTGAAACATGGCCAGTATATCTTCCTATAAGATTCATTGCTTGTTGTCTTTCCTTACAGCGTCGGGGTGAAAATAGATGCCCTATTTTTATTTAACTGTTTGCAATGAAATTGACAATATGTGCCAAAAAATCTGAGTTCTTACACCAGTGACAGAAGAAGTAGGAGAGAAACTATCAAATTATACAATTCTCCTTGCAACCGATCAGGAATGGTTAGAAACTGGAGGGATTTCATGTCAACAAATATAAACCCCTAATATGTGAAGGACAATGTGGTTAGACAGTCATGGTAAGGGCTTTATCAAGGATCAATCTTTTAGGAACTCCTTGCTTAATAAGAAGCTCATGATCTAACTTAAAATAAGTGTAATAACAGTAGAGTTTGTAGTATGCTATAGAGTAAGCCCTGGGAGCCTCAAAAAAGCCGATTAATTTCAGAGGTTTTCCTGCAGATGGTTCTTGCTTTGAAGGCTCTTTGTTTCCACCTAATGCCTCAATCTCATTCTTTGGTCCAGAGGAAGCCACTTCCTGCTTAGGAGGAGAATGGAAGCATCATTACTTTCAAAGACAGCAAGTGGAGGGTGGAAAGAAGTGTGGTCCCTAATTTCACTTTTTTAAAAATGTTTATTCATTTTTCGAGAGAGAGGGAGACAGAGCACTAGTGGGGGAGGGGCAGAGAGAGAAGGAGACACAGAATCCGAAGCAAGCTCTAGGCTCTGAGCTGTCAGCACAGAGCCCGACGTGGGGCTTGAACTCACAAACCATGAGATCATGATCTGAGCCCAAGTCAGATGCTCAACTGACTGAGCCACCCAGGCGCCCCCTGAATTTCACTTTTAAGAAAGATGCATTTCTGGCTCCCTAAATGGAGAGCCTGTAAATATCTTTGCTTAAGATCATTACAAATGGTGGCTGGATTTTTTAGTACCATTCATATTGAATTATCCTTCATCAATAGTGAGACTAATAGGATTCCTTGGGCTGATTGTAGAACCTACTGCCTAATATTGCTACTCTAGGAAAAATACACTTCAGGTAACACCACCAGATTGTATGTGCTTAGCTTTTGGAACCTACTGTATGCTTCCCAGCCAGCAGAACTAGGACTGTTGATCAGGGCACAGGCTCCACTCTACCAGCCTCCCCTTTCTCACCTTGCAAGTATGCTTGCAAATTAGGAGAAACAGAAAGGGAACACTGAGAGCGGAATCATGAGTTATTGTGGCAAATTAATTGAATTCTTGACTGGAGACTTCCCAGATGCGGAGGGCTTCCTATTCACATATAGATATATTTCTGGAATTATTTTTATTCTTCAGTTGTAAGAGTAAAGGAGATTTGGAAGTGCATGACTGGGAAAATTATGGATTCACAGTCTCTCTTTTCAAGTCTAACACTCCAAAAATAATGTTCTAAGCACTTTTCATAGATGAAAACAGCTAATGTGGAAATAAACTTCCATCGTCTGAACTGTGGTTGTTACAAGACATCACTGTCTCCCTCTAGGACGTGCTGAGCTCTTTTTGTGTTTGGGTTATGAACATAAGCAGCCAGCTGCTCCTAATTCCTAAATTACAGAGTCTGGGGAAAACAAGAAATAAACAAGGCAAGAAGGCAAGTTGAGAGCCTTGCCAGTCACCCCATGTATTCATTCAATTGCTATTAAGTCACTCCCAAACATTTATTGAGCACCACTATCTGCCAGGCACTGTAGTTTGGCACTGGGGATATACTGGTGCACAAAAAAGATATGTTCCCTGGGATGCCTGAGGGCTCAGTTGGTTAAGTGGTTACCTCTTGATTTCAGCTCAGGGCGTGATCTCACGGTTTGTGAGATCGAGCCCCAAGCCGGGCTCTGGGCTGACAGCACAGAGCCTGCTTGGTATTCTTTCTCTCCCTCTCTTTCTCCCCCTCCCTTGCTTGTACTCTCTCTCTCTCTCTCTCTCTCTCTCTCTCTCTCAAAATAAATAAATAAACTTTTTTTTTAAAAAGATATGTCTCCTGTTAAGAGCCCTAATGAAGAAGTCCTAGCTAATGTTTATACAGTGTTTACCAGTTTCAGGCTTGTTCTCAGCATTTTCTTATATTGAATTTATTTAATTAAATCTATCAAGTAGGTACTGTTACTATCTCTGTTTTAAAGATGACAAAACTTAAACAGAGTTTAAAATGGTAATCACATAATCTCATGAGTATATATAATTTCAAACTAATCTAAGGTCCCTGAAGGAAGGTCCCTGAAGGTTGTTTCAATAACAGAAAGAGAAATCAAGGAATCAATCCCATTTACAATTGCACCAAAAACAATAAAATACCTAGGAATAAATCTAACCAAAGAGGTGAAAAGTCTATACACTGAAAACTATAGGAAGCTTATGAAAGAAATTGAAGAAGACACAAAAAAAATGGAAAAAGATTCCACGCTCCTGGATAGGAAGAACAAATATTGCTAAAATGTCGATACTACCCAAAGCAATCTACATATTCAATGCAATCCCTATCAAAATAACACCAGCATTCTTCACAGAGCTAGAAAAAATAATCCTAAAAATTTTATGGAACCAGAAAAGATCCCGAATAGCCAAAGAAATCTTGAAAAAGAAAACCAAAGCAGGAGGCATCGCAATCCCAGACTTCAAGCTGTACTACAAAGCTGTAATCATCAAGGCAGTATGGTACTGGCACAAGAACAGGCAATCAGATCAGTGGAACAGAATAGAGAACCCAGAAATGGACCCACAAACGTCTGGCCAACTAATCTTTGACAAAGCAGGAAAGAATATCCAATGGAATAAAGACAGTCTCTTCAGCAAGTGGTGCTGGGAAAACTGGACAGCGATATGCAGAAGAATGAACCTGGACCACTTTCTTACACCAGACACAAAAAGAAACTCAAAATGGATGAAAGACCTCAATGTAAGACAGGAAGCCATCAAAATCCTCGAGGAGAAAGCAGGCAAAAACTTCTTTGATCTTGCCCGCAGCAACATCTTACTCAACACGTCTCCGATGGCAAGGGAAACAAAAGCAAAAATGAACTATTGGGACCTCATCAAAATAAAAAGCTTCTGCACAGTGAAGGAAATAATCAGCAAAACTAAAAGGCAACCTACAGAATGGGAGAAGATATTTGCAAATGACATATCAGATAAAGGGTTAGTATCCAAAATCTATAAAAAACTTATCAAACTCAACACCCAAAAAACAAATAATCCAGTGAAAAAATGGGCAAAAGACATGAATACGTGAATAGACACTTCTCCAAAGAAGACATCCAGATGGCCAACCGACACATGAAAAAATGCTCAACGTCACTCATCATCAGGGAAATACAAATCAAAACCACAATGAGATACCACCTGACACCTGTCAGAATGGCTCACATTAACAACTCAGGCAACAACAGATGTTGGCGAGGATGCAGAGAAAGGATCTCTTTTGCATTTTTGGTGGGAATGCAAGCTGGTGCAGCCACTCTGGAAAACAGTATGGAGGTTCCTCAAAAAATTAAAAATAGAACTACCCTATGACCCAGCAATTGCACCACTAGGAATTAATCCAAAGGATACAGGAGTGCTGATTCATAGGGGCACATGTACCCCAATGTTTATAGCAGCACTATCAGCAATAGCCAAATTATGGAAAGAGCCCAAATGTCCACTGATGGATGAATAGATAAAGAAGTTGTGATATATATATGTGTGTATACACACACACACACACACACACACACACACACACACAATGGAGTATTACACAGCAATCAAAAAGAATGAAATCTTACCATTTGCAACTACATGGATGGAACTGGAGGGTATTATGCTAAGTGAAATTAGTCGGTCAGAAAAAGACAAATATCATACGGCTTCACTCATATGAGGACTTTAAGAGACAAAACAGATGAACATAAGGGAAGGGAAACAAAAATCATATAAAAACAGGGAGGCGGACAAAACATAAGAGACTCTTAAATATGGAGAACAAACAGAGGGTTACTGGATGGGTTGTGGGGGCGGGGGGGATGGCCTAAATGGGTAAGAGGTCTTAAGGAGTCTACTCCTGAAATCATTGTTATACTATATGCTAACTAATTTGGATGTAAATTTAAAAAAAAAAATAAATTAAAAAAAAAAGATTTGCTTCAAGCAGTGGGCCCTGGAATTGTAAAGGATTCTTTGAACATCTGTGTGAAAGGGCAGATCCGAAAGATGTGTTATTATGCACGTGGCTTTAATCTTCAAAAAAGAGCAGTCAGTTAACAACAGGGGAACTGTCTCCCATTCTATATCTCTTTCTACCATCACCCTTCGATGAAATGTTGTCATAAGTCTTGGTCTTCCTGTTTTAGGGCAAAACATCTCCTACAAGACTGATGTCTGAATGAAGTTTGAACCATTTTCAGATATTACTGTAAAAAAATGTCCTATTGGCATGCCAACCAATACATTTGAATTTTGTGCTGTAGCAACGATGGATGGGTACACCTCCCCCTGGTGACCCAGTGACGTGCATTGGTAACGTGTGAAGTGAATCAAGAGTTCTAATCTTGCCAGGGGGACAGTTTCCTCCTCCTTACAGGTAACTGACACCTTTGTCTCATCAGCTCTGTGCTCTTATCAACCAAGCTTACTAGACCCGCTCAAGCGCTAATTGCAATGGCAGAATCTACCTCTCCAAAGAAATGTGCAACGTTAGGTGACAACTAACATCATTTTGCTGTGTTTTTGTAATTTCAAAAGATGGAAGCAAAGGAAATGTTCAGAATAGGGAAATGGCTAATTAAATTAGGACCCAATCATTTGAAATTCACGCATGCATTGAAAAGAATAATAGAAGACTACATAGAAACAGTACCGTGAAAATGATAGTACAAAGGCTATAGAGAAACATAATTTGTGATTTGAATTGATGGGGGAAAATAGGATTTAAAACTACATGAACTATATTTATAGCTAAATGATATACGGAAACACCAAAGACTAGAAAGTCACAGAAATGAAAAAGAGGTCAAGATTGCATCAGAGTGAAGAAATTATGACACTTCCTGTATCTTTCTAGCTTTTTGTAATGGGTTTTGTCTTTTTAAATTGAAAAGAAAAATGTAACGTTTACTTGCCATTTTAAAATGTCAAAGGCCTTGGTTTAATGCTAACTGCTCTTGTCAAGGTTCAGAAATGAGAGCCATATCTCAACGAGAGCTTATGAATCCACAGAGTTAGCATGGCCTCCATCATCAAAATAGAAATCCTAAAAAAGAAAAAAAAGTCATCTGCATATCTCCAGCGCACAGAAAATCACGTAGTAATTTTGCTTAATAAGACATACACAGTCTTTTTTTTTTTATTTTTCTTTAGCCAGGTTCTCGAATACTGCATATTTGTCTCCAGTCTTAAAGTCACGTGATGCTCTGGGCTCAAAGAAATTAAGATTTTGTCAGGGTGTCTCTGTTCACCCAGGCAGCTTCCAGTGGTCAAGGCTGGCCATTCATGCCTGGGAAGGGTCGGAAGGAACCAGTAAATTCTGAGACTTTGTCACACGGACATTTATACGCTTGATAGAGTTAATGCTATTCTGGTGATTCCCAAATTGTGGTTCCTTGAATAGTAGCCGCAGCACTTAGAATCTCATCAGAAATGCACATTTTTTTCAGCTTCTCCCACCACCCCCAACCCCCCGCCCCTCCGATCTACCTAATCAGAACCTCTGGATGAAAGCTTAAACAAGACCTCTGGGTGATTCTGATGCACACTATAGAACCGTGCTGTTCTACAAAACGAATCATAATACGTTTCTATTCAGATACAAACACAGCAGCAAGAGTATATACCACTTTTTATTTTTATTTTTTTTAATTTTTTAATGTTTATTTATTTTTGAGACAGAGAGACAGAGCATGGTGGGGAAGGGGCAGAGAGGGAGACACAGAATCCGAAGCAGGCTCCAGGCTCCGAGCTGCCAGCACAGAGCCCCCCACTGGGGGCTCCAACCCAGGAACCCTGAGATCATGACCTGAGCCAAAGTCCAGCGCTTAACTGACTGAGCCACGCAGGAGCCCCTAACGCTTTTAATATCTAATTTGCTATTGTAACCACAGATTTTCTTAACATTTCATTTTTGAAACAATGATGGAATTATAGAAGAATTGCAAACAATGGTACAGAGACTGTCCATATACCCTCCACCTTGCTTCCCTAATGTTTTTTTTTTTTAATATTTATTTATTTTTGGGAGAGAGAGAGAGAGAGATCGTGTGAGTCAGTGGGGGAGGGGCAGAGAGCGAGAGGGAGACAGAGAATCCCAAGCCGGCTCTGAGCCTTCAGTGCAGAGCCCAACAAGAGTCTCCATCTCAAGTGAGATCACTACCTGAGCCTCCCCTCACATAATAATGGTGTTAAGTAGAAACTAGACTGGAGCAGTGGAAGGAAAGCCCGAGGCACAGTCCCAAGTCCTTGAAAGACAATGATACAGGCAGAGCTGGTGGCTAGGAAAGTGATGAATAGGTTGCATATTGGAAGCTTGGGGCACAATGAATGTCCTGAACCGTACTTCGAAGACCTTGGGCTTGACAGATCTAGAGCCACAGGTGCAGAGCTGGTACTCTCCTCTTCCGCTTCAGCCCCAGGATAACCCCTAGACCCATTAAATGCATTTGCCTTGTGGTGATAGCCCTCCGCCCCGTGGAGAACTGCAGCCTTGACCTTTCCGGTTCAACCCTTATAAGGTCAAAAACTCCCCCTCCCAACCTGTGGGAGGAGTTTCCCGAAGGATTGGAAGCAGCCTCCTTTAGAGACCACCCCCACTGGCTCCTCCCAGCCCAGAGAGACTGAAAATACCCAAACCCAAAACTACCTGGGGCTAGTTCCGCTTAGGATCCCGCCCTCTCTCCCACCTTGGGAGTGTACTTTTGCTTTAATACACTGCTTTGTGCTTGCTACTTCGCTTCTGGCAGTTTTTATTTGAGCACAGATCCTCACGTAACACTTTTCCTGGGAAATAGGGAAATCCAAGGTGCGAGACCTCCATTCTCACAGCTCAGACTCTCCCGCCAGTAACAATGGGACATGAGTCAAAACCAGGAAATTAATTCTGGCACCAGACTATTAATTAAACTACAGTCCCCATTTGGATTTCGCCAATCATCCCACCAATGTTCCTTCACTGTCGCAGGATCCATTCCTGGAATCCGCTTTGCATTTAATCCTCACGTCTCCTTGGTCTCCAATCTGTGACAATTCCTTGGTCTTCCCTTGCTTTTCATGATCCTGACATTTTTGAAGAGTACTAGTCAGTTGCTTGTAGAATATCACTCCATTTGAGTTGCTCTGATATTTTCTCATGATGAAATTGAGGTCATGTATTTTGGGGAAACACCACAGTTGGTGACGCACATTTCTCATTGCATCATGTTAGGTGACACGGTATGTTGATGCATCTTAGTGCTGGTGATGTTACCTTGATCACTTAGTTGAGATGGTATCTGCCAGGTCTCTTTACTATAAAGTTACTATTTTTCTCATTATAATTAATAAATACATATTTGGAGGAAGACACTTTGGGACTATGCAAATACCCAGTTTCTCTTTAAACTTCCATTCCACTGGGGTGCCTGGGTGGCTCGGTTGGCTGAGCGTCCGACTCTTGATTTCAGCTCAGGTCATGATCTCAGGGTTTCTGAGATCCCGCCGTGGTAGGGCTCTGCCCCAACAGTGCGCACGCAGCCTTCTTGGGATTCTCTCTCTACCCCTCCCTGCCCCCTCTTGCAAACTAAATAAATAAAATAAAATACACCGTTAAGCTTTCGTCCACTAACTTTAGTGCTCTTTGGATAATCACATCTTTTTAAAGACACTTCCCTAAATCCACATCACCAGAGTTTAGTGGCTCTGGCTGAGACACACTGAGTGGTATACACAGGTCTTGTCTGTGACAATGACATTTGGGGCATTTGCTCAGATAAGAAACAGAAGACCCGGGCAAGCAGGACAAGAGGATCACAGTTCTCCACACCAGTGCCAGGAATACCCGGGACCCCTGTAGAATACAACCGAAGGGAATGATCTCCAGCAGAGATTTGAAGAGATGTGTGTCATAAGCTGTACTGCAGTGAAGCTCAGGTGACAAAATGGAGCCCTGAGCTGGGCAGACAGGCGTACTCATTTTCTCATGGAACACAGAGAAAGTGCAGTAACTGCAAAGAAAACACAAGAAACTTTCTGGCAGGAAAGTCATGTCTTCCTCAGGGCGTGAGTGAGGTAAATTCCATCTAGGAACTGGGCAGCCACCTTCAGTGAGGATGTCAGAACCAAAAACAAGAAAAAAGAGTGGTCCTGGGGCGCCTGGGTGGCTCAGTCACTTAAGCGGCTGACTCTTGATTTCGGCTCAGGTCATGATCTCACGGTTTGTGAGTTCGAGCCCTGCATCAGGCTCTGTGCTCACACCTCGGAGCCTGCTTCAGATCCTCGTCTGCCTCTTTCTGCCCCTTCCCCATTTGCACTCTCTCTTTCTCTCAAAAATAACTAAACATTAAAAAAAAAAAGTTCTGTTAGAGCTGGGGGAAATTCTATGAGGAGGTAGCGAGAAGGGTAGAGGTAGGAATGTGAGGCAGTGAGTTGCCAGATGAGTGAATAAGCCAGGAAACAAGAATGATTAGTATCGCGTCACTGCATCTGCACCCAAAAACTGTGGTGGAGGCAGAGAGGAAGCGTCTGGGCACACGACAATGCTGTCGTACATTCCATTCATCAAATTTGTCACATGACCTGATCAATGCTATTTTGGCTGTATTATTGTGGGTCTGCCTTACCATCTCACTTGGAGGAGATTACTGAAACATAATCTTCAGGTTTGTGTGGATTCCATCTTATTATTGGCCTTCGGATGTAGCATGGGTTCTGTGCCCATCCCCACCACATCACAATGGAGTTCTCAAACTAGCTTTTCTTGGTTTTTACCCCCTTTTCTTATCACTGGCAACCATTATGTTGGTCCCACTTTCCAGTCCCTCACCTTAGACCAGTTCTGGAGGATCCTCTAAAGTTTGTTGCTTCTGAATATTTTCGAACTCTGGTCACTACAAATACACTAGAATGATCTTAGATGTTGAGACCGCATGAGCCCCCAAGGCCCTGGGGGAATATCTAGTATCCAGTTAGACGTCGTTTCGGTATCTAGTAAGTGTTGTGAGCTTACAAGATAAGGAAATATGAAGAGGATGCTGAATGCTCTCAATTCAAAGTGTTTAGACCTATCCGTGGAAATATTGAAATATATGAAGCTTGTGCACACACACACACACACACACACACACATCAAGTGAACTAGTATCCTAAGTTTTAGGTTGCAATTTTGTATTAGCAGAGGAAAGAAAGAGGTCATGGTATCAGGCCAACTCAGTTTTGATGATTGACTTTATGCATCAACCTCACTGAAGTAGAGGTGCCTGGATATTTGGTTAAGCGTTATTTCTGGGTGTATCTGTGAGGTTTTTCCAGATGAGATTCGCACTTGAATCTGTGGACTCAGGAAAGCAGATGGCATTCTCCAGCGTGGGTGGGCATCATGCAATCCACTGAGGGCCCGAATAGACAAAAAGCAGAAGAGAGTGATGGGGTTTTGGAGTGGTTGGGGTCCAGAGCTGATGGTCGAAAAAGAATTCTTGACATGTCTTTGGTGCAAAAAGATGATTTTATGAAAGCACAGGGATGGGACCTGTGGGCAGAAAGAGCCGCATTATAAGTGTGAGAGGTGACTGATTATATACTTAGGAGTTGGGGGAGGTAAGGAAAAGGGAGAGTTCCAAAAGGACTTTCATTTGCTATAGAAGACTCATGAGACACTGGAGGCCTAGCTATTGTCAAGCTAAGGTTGTTTTTTCTCTAGTAAGGCATTAACATTAAGACAGTAGGGAGTTCTTGGGGCGCCCGGGTGGCTCAGTTGGTTGGGCGACCGACTTCAGCTTGGGTCATGATCTCGCAGTTTGTGAGCTCGAGCCCCGCGTCGTGCTCTGTGCTGACAGCTCGGAGCCTGGAGCCTACTTTGGATTCTGTGTCTCCCCCTCTCTCTACCCCTCCCCTGCTCACGCTCTGTGTCTCTCTGTCTCTCAATAATAAATAAACGTTAAAAAATAAAAATTAAAAAAAAAAAAAAGGACAGTAGGGAGTTCCTTGGAGGAATGTTCTACTAGGCTTGTCTCAAGTGTTTATCAGTGGGCTGCAGGTTGTAAGGAAATTTAATTTCACCTGCTATTTCCTTCTTGCTTGTTCCCCACATCACTATGGAGGGGAGGATGATGTTAGGGCTCCAGGAAACTGGGTCTTTGGGTTTCTGGAGGTTAGGTTATTGATAAGATTGCCTTTTTCCTGTAATTTACTAAGACATTTGTAACCTGAGGAGACTCCTGTCTTGCATGACTGTGATCTCTATCAGTTAACCATTCGTCTTCTCCCTTTCTCAGCTTTAGGGCAGCCAGGAATGCCTGAGGAATGTCACACGTATCCCACCTGAGGTGGAGGGTTTTGTGGGGTCTCAGCTTGCCTTATGCTCCCTCATCAGGAGAATTCACCCCTTTTTTGTCTTACTGTTTGAGCTGAGACATGGATCTTCTCTGCTTTTGGGCCGAGACTTACACCATCAGTTCCCTTAGCATTCAGGCCTTCAGGCTCAAACACAACTATAGCATTGACTTTCCTCAGTCTCTAGCTTGCAGATGGCTAATCAGGAGACTTCTCAGCCTCCGTAAGCATGTGAGCCAATTCCACACTATGTATACATATACCTACCTACATACACACACATACATATACATACATATGTATCTGTACATATATATACATACATGTATACTCTGAAGAACCTTGACTAATACTCAAGGAAAATGACAACCACCTTCTCTAAATGCGGAAATCATGATACAGGGACTGAAAGTCTTGGCTTATCCGTTGGGGATTGAAAAAAACCAATCCAGGGGCGCCTGGGTGGCTCGGTCGGTTAAGCGTCCGACTTCGGCTCAGGTCAAGATCTTGCGGTCCGTGAGTTCGAGCCCTGTGTTGGGCTCTGTGCTGACAGCTCAGAGCCTGGAGCCTGTTTCAGATTCTGTGTCTCCCTCTCTCTCTGCCCCTCCCCCGTTCATGCTCTGTCTCTCTCTGTCTCAAAAATAAATAAACGTTAAAAAAAAAAATTAAAAAAAAAAAAAAGAAAAAAACCAATCCAGTCAGTATCCTGGCCAAAATTTCTGCTTGTCATGCCACCTCAACCAATCGTGTTCTGGGAATTTTTAGAATTGTCCAGAAATGTTTAGGAGAATCAAGCCCATGGTATAAATATTTTTTTGGTATCATGCTGAAGAAAAATACCCATAGTATTTGGTACTTACATCAAACTTGTCACACTTAAAAGAATGTGGCTTAGACACATTTCAGTCTTGCGATTCCAACTTAAAACGTGTAAATGTTAATTGACCTGAACTTATTATTTTAGCGGAAAAGAATGAGAAAAATTCTTACTGAGCTGATGACATTGAAGTTACAAGAAGATTTAGGATTAATATAGATATACTATATTAATACATTTTATGTATTAGAGTTAAGCAAATTTAGGTTCCCTGGAAGGTTTATTTGTCAGATAACTGAAGTTTTAAAAGGTTTTAATTATTTTTTTAAGTTTATTTATTTATTTTGAGAGGGGGCAGCAGAGAGAGGGAGAGAGAGAGTCCAAAGCAGGCTCCTTGTTGTCAGGGCAGAGCCCAGCATGGGGCTCAATCCCATGAACTGTGAGATCATGACTCGAGCCAAAATCCAGAGTCAGATGCTTAACCGACTGAGGCAACCAGGTACCCCAAAGGCAATTAACAACTTAAACTAAAGTTTTCATTGTTTAAAAAAGTTTATTTATAAATGAAACCAAGGATCAATCCTCCCCCACTCATACCGATGTCTATAGCTGCTGTAAAAATCGCCACCAACTAGGTGGCTTAAAATAACAGAAATGTACTGTCTCCTAGTTCTGGAGGCCGGGAGCCTGAGATAGGTGTCAGCAGGGCCATGTTCCCTCTGAAGTTTCTAGGAGAGAATCCTTCTTGTGTCTTCTTGCTTCTGGGGGCTCCCGGCTTTCTTTGGTTCATGGCTACATAACTATAACCTCTGTCCCCATCTTCACAGGACCTTCTCTGTGTATCCTTTTTGTCCCTAGATGGACACCCTCACTGTATTTAAGGCCCTCCTAAATCCACTGTGATCTCATCTCTATCACCACCTAAATCTCATCTGCAAAGCTCTTATTTCCAAATAAGGTCACATTCTGAGGTTCCCGGTAGATATGAATCTGGGGAGAACACAGTTCTACCCACTACGTCCCCTTAAGCGTGGTCATTATAGGTTGCTAGATTTACAAGTAGAAAAATAAGACTTTTCATTTTTAAGACTACTAAGAACAAGGCCTTTGGAAGTGTTTCTTTAACAAACTGATTATTAATTTGAAAACCAAGGTAACCTCTGAGTAATCTAATTCTGCACCCAACTCACTCTCAAGGTCACCAAACAACGCATATTAACACCAAAGAATTCTTTGATTAAAAAACTCTGGCAAGATAGCTTTTCTCATTCTTATGCTACTCTACCATTTCTCTCTGAAGAGACCAGAGTCTCTGCTGAGATTCACCTAAACTAAGAAGTCCTGGGAAAAATGAATCCCCGTCAGGATAAAGCAGCTTAAGGATCGGATTCCCTATCGAAGGCCAAAAGAATACTGAAAAAATGGATATGAAACAGCACTAAAGAACACAGCTACGAAGATTTAGTCTCATGTTGAGCCAAAACACTCTTTAGCCAATTAAAGTAAAGTAGTCCACAACAAAATCATAATTCATTAGTTTTTGCTATTTTGAAAGCCTTCAGAAGGCAGAATTCTAAGACAGAAATGATTTTCAGATAAAAACATTTTGGGCAACTCCAGTCTATCTTCCAAAAGTCAAATGATCCTGAGTAGAGAGGAACTCCTTCCAGAATTCTTGGATAATGTATTTGACTCCACTGAGGTCAAGGCCGGGTTCAAGGCAGGGGGGCTGCAGGGGCTGAGTTCTGCCTATGAGAACATTCTAGATCTTCATTACATCCTAGAGACAGCCTACAGCAAGACTCTGGAGGAAACGGTGTGCAACATGGCCGTCCCCAGGCTCCGGTTCTGCAACAGGGCCAGAGAAGTAATAAGGAAGCTTCTGTTTGAAAGAGAGAGATTAGAAGCAGCACAAGATGCGACACTCAACTCAGCGTTACAAAGTTCAAGAGAAGCAAAGTCACCGATGGCAACAATTCCTGGAGGCTGATTTACCTGAAGGAAGCCTACATAAAACTGTATGCAATTGTAAGAAATAGGCTTTGTTTTTAACAGCCACTATATGTAGCTTTTCAAAAAATAGACTTCAGATTGGGGATGGGGTGGGTGCGGGGGAGAGAAGAAATACAGAAATAGAAACTCTAACTGACATAATCGTTGGGAAGGGGGTGCCTGGGTGGCTCAGTCCGTTGAGCATCTGACTTTGGCTCAGGTCACGATCTGGAGGTCTGTGAGTTCGAGCCCCGCCCCGAGGGACTCCGTGCTGACAGCTGGGAGCCTGGAGCCTGCTTCTGATTCTGTGTCTCCCTCTCTCTCTGCCTCACCCCCGCTCATGCTCTGTCTCTCTCTCTCTCTCTCTCTCTCTGTCAAAAATAAATAAACATCCAAAAAAAAATTTTTTTTTAAATCATTGGGAAGACTTTTCTAGGTGTAAAAGAAAAATGTATACAAGATGCTACAAACAAATTAAATACAAATAATAGGCTAAAAAGACGTTTTCAAATAATAAAACTATAATGGAAACAGTTAACAGCCTTAGTTTATAAAGAGCTCTACTATCAATGAGAAAATAATAATAGGCCATTACAATCTGGCAAAGGACTTGAACAAACATTTCCCAAAAGAAAAATAAATGACCCAAAACATGAATATTTCACATTATTAATCAACAAAGACATTTACCACAGAAGCCGTTTTCAGCTAATGACAGGCTCAGATTTAATGCGTATGTAGCACTTACTGAACACTGTTATATAGCACTATTCTAAGTATTTTACATCTGCCAGCCACTTAATCCTTGCAACAACTCAACATTAGTAGGGACCATTATTATCCCCATTTTACAGACAAGGAAACTGGAACCCAGCAATGTGAGTAATTTGACGAAGTTCATGTAGCTTTAAACCCAACAGTCTGGCTCCCTACCCGTGCTCTTAACCACTATGCTTCACTTCCTTCCCCGAGCGCTTGCAATGGACTGAATGTTTGTGTCCACTGCAAATTCATATGTTGAAATCTTTGCCCCCAGTGTGATGGTATTAGAAGCTGGGGCTTTTGAGAGGTAAGCAGACCATGACCGAGTTCTCACAAAGCGGATTAGTATCCTCATAAAGGAGACCCACAGAGAGCTCTCTCATTCGGTGAGAAGTCAGTAGGCTGAAACCTGGGAGAGGGCTCTCACAAGAGCAGGGCTATGCTGCTCTTGACCTTCCTGCCTCTAGAACTGTGAGAAATAAATGTCTAATCTTGAACTTCCAGCCTCTGGAATGGGGAAAATAAATTTCTGTTGTTTATTAAGCCACCATCTCTATGGTTATTCTTTTTTTTTTTAACATTTATTTATTTTCATACATATATATGTATACATATATGTATATATATGTACATATGTATATGTGTATATATATATATATTTTTTAATGTTTTATTTATTTTTGACAGAGAAAGAGAGAGTGCATGAGTTGGGGAGGGGCAGAAAAAGAGGAAGATAGAGGGTCTGAAGCTGGCTCTGTGCTGAGAGCAGAGAGTCCAACGTGGGGCTTGAACTCACAAACTGTGAGATCATGTCCTGAGCCAAAGTCCATGCTTAACTGACTGAGCCACACAGGCGCCCCAATTTTTTTTTGAGAGAGAAAGAGGGAGTAAGTGAACAAGGGGGAGAGAGAGAGAGAGAGAATCAGGGCCCACCTGAAGTGGGGCTCCTGTTTTTACCCGAAGTGGAGCTTGAGCTCATGAACCATGAGATGTTTAACTGACTGAGCCACCAGGCGTCCCAATGTCTACAGCCTGAACTAACACGGGAGGGTTGGGTGCAGTGAAACTCCGTTTCACATACTGTTGACGGGACAGGCCAACTGGTACAGTTGTTGTATGGGTACAAATGGCAAGGGGAGCAGGGGCTTGTGTGAAAGTTCTGAAATACCTTTGGATGCGATAAGATACATTCTTTCAAAGGGATGAAAGCGTTGATGACAACGAATAGCCTCTGTGTGGAATGGACCCCCCTGGAAGCTTCGGCACCGGGTGTGAACACAGAGAAAGGGTCTCACTTCAGGGCTGGGTTGAGGGCAAAGCTGCAGCCAGAGAAACACAAAGAAGTAAAGGGTTAAACACGTGTGACTGAGGAAGTCGCATTCGATGGCCTCATCTTTCCAATAACTTTCGAGGCCCGGTCACTAGCAGAAAGCTAAGTCATGGAAAGGGAGAGAGAGAGGATGTCAGGCGTAATCACCCATGGATCGTGGTGGGGAATCAGAAGAGATGAATTCCACGTTTTTCTGAGATGCAGAAAGAGGACATTTGAGCCAGGCAAGGGGAATTTTCGACCGACTTGGATTTGGTGGTGAGCTGTGTTAGTCTAGACTCAGGGGTTCAAGACAGGGGCAGGGATCCAAGGATGGGGGCTGACAGGAAGTCAAGGGAAAAAGACATTAAGATCATGGACCATTACAACAGGATTCCGGGTAAATGTCAGTCAACAGTGCCCAGGAATACCAGGCACAAACCCCTTAGTTTCACATTTGTGAATCAAGTCAGCGGGAGTTCTTAGTATCACCTAGCTGAAAATGTCAGAGGACAAATCAACATTCTTACAGAAAACCAAGCATCTAGAAGAAAAAGGATGAAAATTTCTTACTGTCGCTCACGGCCTTTATCAGAATCTTGGAAATCGACTTTCAATGAGTGAAAGAGTGTTGCTTTCTTCCTCCAGTACTGATCGCAGAAATGGCCGCCGACACAATGAAGATATAGAACATTTCCGTCACCCTAACCAGCTTCCTCATACCCCTCTGCACTCAATTTCCTGCCCCTCCTCTTCTAGCCTGATCTGCTGCCACCATTAGATTCGTTTTGCCTGGTCTATAAATTCATATCAATGGTTCATAATACGTACTCTTTGGTTCTGTCTTCTTTCGCTCGGCATTAAACATTCATCCTCATTGAGTATCAATAGTTTGCTCCTTTATATTGCTAAAAAGTATTCCAATGTATGAATATCACAATTCATTGATCCATTTACTGGTGGACGGATACCCAGGCCTTTTCCACTTCTGGGCTATTAATTAAGCTGCTGTGAACATTCATGTACGTATCATTTTGAGGACATATTTTCATTTTTTTATGGGTAAAACCGTAGCAGTGGAATCTCTGGGTCTAAGGTAAAGCATGTTTAACTTTATAGGAAAGTGCCAAATCGTTTTCCAAAGTGGTTATACCATACTGTTTTTTCATTTTTGTCTTTATTTTCAATTGTGGTAAAATACACCTACCACATACCATATTAATAACCTTTTTTTAAAATGTTTATTTATTTATTTTGAGAGGGGTGGGGGAGAGAGAGAGAGAGGGAGAGAGAGAATCCCAAGTAGGTTCCACCCTGTCAGCACAGAGCTTGACCCAGGGCTCAGTCTCACCCCTGTGAGATCATGACCTGAGCCTAAATCAAGAGCCGGCTGTTCAACCCACTGAGCCACCCAGATGCCCCTACTAACAATCATTTTTGAGTGTATAGCTCAGTAATGTTAGTACATTCACATTGTTGTACAACTGATCTTCAGAACTCTTTTCACTTTGCAAAACTGACACTCTTCACCCATTAAACAACTCCCCATGGCCCTCCTCCCTTCCCACCTGCCCCTGATAGCCACCATTCAATTTCTGTCTCTATGAATGTGACTACTCTAGGTACCTCATATAAATTGAATCATATAGTATTTGTCTTTTTGTGACTGGCTTATTTCACTTAGCATAAAGTCCTCAAATTTCACCCATGTGTTCTTTGTTTTTAACGCTGAGTAATACTCTATCATACATATATACCATATTTCGTTTATCTGTTGATCTGTTGATGAACACTTGGGTCGCTTCTCCTTTTTGGCCATTATAAATAATACGTGGATTATTTATTTTACATGGAACATGGATATACAAATATGTCTTCACCATCTTGATAGCAATTCTCTTGGCTATATGCCCAGGAATGGAATTGCTTGATCATATGGTAAAAAAATATTTTTGTTTATTTCTGAGAGAGGGGCGAGGGGCAGAGAGAGAGAGGGAAACAGAGGATCTAAAGTGGGGCTCCGCTCTGGACCTGATACGGGGCTCAGAACCATGAACTGTGAGATCATGACCTGAGCCAAAGTCAAATGTTTAACTGACTGAGCCACCCAGGAGATCCAGTAAAAATATTTTTAATGTTTTGAGAAAACTCCATACTGTTTTCCATAATGGCTACACCATCGTAGATTCCCACCTACAGTGCACAAGAGTCCCAGTTTCTCCACATCTTCATCAACACTTATATTGTTTTTTGTTTTGTTTTGTTTAATATTTATTTATTTTTGAGAGAGAGAGAGACAGGTGGGGAAGAGGCAGAGAGAGAGGGAGATATAGAATTCAAACCAGGTTCCAGGCTCTGAGCTGTCAGCACAGAGCCTGACATGGGACTCGAACTCACAAACTGTGAGATCATGACGTGAGCCGAAGTTGGACACTTAACCGGCTGAGCCACCCAGGCGCCCCAACACTTGTTCTATTGTTTGGTTTTTTTTTTTTTTGATAGCCATTCTACTGGGTAAAGATCTCATTGTAGTTTTGGTGTGCGTTTTTCCTAATGATTAATGATGTTGAGTATCTTTCTATGTGCCTTTTGGCCATTTGTATATCTTCTTTGGACAAATGTCTATTCAAGACTCCTTTGCCCATTTTTTTAATTAGGTTATTTTTGTTGTTGCTGAGTTGAAGGAGTTCTTTATATATTCTGGATATTAACCTCTTATCAGACATATGATTTGTAAATATTTTCTTCCATTCTGGAGGTTGCTTTTCCACTCATTTTAATGAGACCTCCCGATGATTTATATGCAAATTTCGGTTTGAGAAGTGGTAGCCCAGATCTTGTTTCTGGGTTGACTGGAACTCACAGCCAATCTTTTATTATAACTGGCAACAAATCCAGATGCCACATGGGTAGATATATTAGAATGCATCTGTAAAAGACAAGAACTCTTTAAAAAACATATCCACACTACTTTATCACATTGAAAACAACTGACAATGACTCCATAATATCATGAAATATAGAACAGTCTTGTTGATGGTTGAAGTCGCCAGTTATTGTGACAGGAATTGATGTGAATATCAAGGTTGACAGTCAGGAACCGATATACACTCCCTCGCTCCCATGAGCGGAAGTGACAGGGTTGTCACCAGATGATGAAGATAAAGAGAGGGGAAGTTTTCAAGTCCCGTAGTTTAAACCCCAAGGGTGTGGGTGAAATCCCAACACCGCTCACCCCCATCTCCAAGAAAGGTGGAGATGTGGTTTGGAAATGGCAATGAGAAACAAAGAGGGAAACTTTGAGCTGGGTGCAAGGTGTATAACAGCAAAAATGGCCACTACTTGAGAGATTTGAAGGAAGAGAGTAGTCACAGGGAAAGCCAGGTTTCAGGTGAATTCAGGAGGTGAAAGAAACATTCATCAAAGAGACTGAATGTATGAGGGTCACTTGATTGCAGACCTGGAAGGCACAGTGAAAAATATGGATACGGGTGAGGATGAGGCAGGTAGAGAATTATGTGAGATTTATGGGGGAGATGTTCTGGACAGTGTGGGTCATGATTAGGATGACAATACATCCCCAGTTTTCCCAAGACCATCCTAGTTTATATCTGTCATCCTGACATGCAATTTAGCATATGTCTGGGTTCAGACAATAAATTATGTGATCTCCCCAGACATAAAGTCTGATTGAAAAAGTTCGTTCTCCAGGCAGTGGCTGGGCGAAGAAGGATGTGCAGTGTGGCAGGTGGGTCCTGAGAGCCAACCTGTTCTAGTTCCACGTAACCTTGGAGTGACTAACCCACTTCCGTGCTGGGAGCCAGTGTCTAGGATGGTCTTTTCTCCATCCGTAAGCCCATTTGGGGTGAATAATGTTACACTTATGATGCAGAAATTCTGCAGCTGAGAGTCTCTCCCTAAGAAGGCAGTCAATACTGCAAAGATTATTTATGAAAAGATGCTGTTCCAGTATTATTTATAACAAGCTGGATTTCCCAAGATAAATTAGAGAATAATTAACTATCTTTAAAAGAAATAGCTTTACTTCTCTCCTGGGGAAGAAATTATGCAGAATTATCCATGCTTGACATATCTGAGTCTCTTATTTGACCTACAATCACAGTGCCCGCCATTGTGACCTTTGATTTTTGAGACTCATATTGGACACCATTTAAATAGCTATCTGTGGAGGTTTTGACAATATCAGTGAATTTAAAATACTTATTATTTGTTGAGTTTTCTGTTTTTCGAGCTAATTTTAATGCATGTTTCCTAGATACTTAAAAATGTTGCAAAATTTTTCAAAACGTATTGGTATAAAGTTGTTCAGAGTGGTCACTCATGATTTCTTAATTCCTTATATTTTTATTTGTTCTCTGTCTTGTAATTTGATCCAGTTCTAGTTTTCTTGACTTTATGATTTCTTGTTTTATATCTCATTCATTGCTAGTCCTGCCTTTCTGTCCTTATACTTATTTATTGATCAAGCTCTTGAGGTAACTTCTTAATTCATTTCTTTTCATATTTCTTGCTTTCAAATGAAAAAGAAGGCATTTAAGGTTGTAACTTTACTTCTAAATATGGATATTTGAATTCCACAAGTTTTGATACACCATACTTTAGTTTTAAGTATTTTATAATTCTCTTCCATGAATTCTTTTAGAGTAATTTTTTAGGATTTAAGCCATATGGTATTTTTTAAAGTAATTTTAGTCTTGATTTCTCATTTAATTGGATTATGGTGAGACCACATGGTCTGTATCATGTTGACTCTTTAACAATTGCTGAAATATCTTAGTGATCCAGAGTGTGGTTCATTTTTGAAATGGCCTGTGTACTTTTTGTGAATGTACTCTAACAACGTATAATATCTATTTGTTACAGGCAGAGTTCTAGATATCTATTAGATAAAGCTAGTTTATCTTGTAAATCTTCTGATCCTTACTAATTTGGGGTCTAATTTATTGGATTCTGATAGAGACATATTAAATTATGCCACTATTTTGTGGTTTTGTTCACCTCTTGTGGTAATCCTATCACTTTCTTTCATATAATTCTGGGCTTTGTTTATTATAGATATAGTCAAGCTCATAAATATTACATGTTCTCCGTGAGTTTTCCCTTCAATTATTAGGGACTGATCCTTTTTATCACTATTTTTTTTTTGTATTATATTTGATTTTGTATGGTAATAATATTACTACACCCCTTTCTTTCTTTTTTTTTAAAGTAATCTCTATGCCCAATGTGGGGTTCGGACTTACGACCCTAAGATCAAGAATCACACATTCTACCAACTGAGTCAGCCAGCGACCCCTTACCCCTTTCTTTTGGTTATTTGAATGGCATATCTTTTCCCCATCCCTCTTTTTAAATATAATTCTTTATTTTGAAATAATTATATACTCCAGAAATTTGCAGCACAAAAAAATGTACAAGGAGATTCGTGCACACTGCAGCTTTCCTCAGTGTTCACGTCTTGCAGAACTACACTTCTCTTCATTTTAAATGTTTATTTATTTTTGAGAGAGAGAGAGAGTACAAGCGAGGGAAGGCAGAGAGAGAGGGAGACACAGAATCTGAAGCAGGCTCCAGGCTCTGAGCTGTCAGCACAGAGCATGACTCAGGACTCGAACTCACGAACTGTGCGATTGTGATCTGAGCCAAAGTCAGTCAGATAGATAGATAGATAGATAGATAGATAGATAGATAGATGATAGATACACATACTCACACACCACATCTTCTTTATCCATTCATCTATCATTGAACACTTGGGCTGATTTCATAATTTGGCTATTGTAAATAATACTGCAATGAACATAGGGGTGCTTATATCCTTTCAAATTAGTGTTTTCATATTCTTTGGGTAAATACCAGTAGGGTGATTACTGCAGTTCTATTTTTAATTTTTTGAGGAAACTCCATACTGTTTTCCAGCAGCTACACCAGTCTGCATTCCCACCAGCAGTGCACAAGGGTTCCTTTTCCTCCACATCCCTGACAACAGTTGTCATTTCTTGTGTTTTTTATTTTAGCCATTCTGGCAGGTGTGAGGTGATTTCTTATTGTGGTTTTGATTTGTATTTCCTTGATGAGTGATGTTGAGCATCTTTTCATGTGTCTGTGGCTATCTGTATGTCTTTTTTTTGGAGACATGTCTTCTGCCCATTTTTAATTGGATTGTTTATTTGTTTGTTTGTTTGGTGTTGACTCGTATCAGTTCTTTTAAAAACTAACCTTTTATTGGATATGTCATTTGCAAACATCTTCTCCCATTCTATAGGTTGCCTTTTAGTTTTGTTGATTGCTTCCTTCACTGTGCAGAAGCTTTTTATTTTGATGTAGTCCCAATAGTTTATTTTTGGTTTTGTTTCCCTTGCCTCTAGAGACATTTCCAATAAGAAGATGCTATGGCCAATATCCAAGAGGTTACTGCCTGTGCTCTTTTCTAGAATTTTTATGGTTTCAGGTCTCACATTTAGGTCTTTAAGCCGTTTTGAGCTTTATTGTTGTGTATGTTGTAAGAAAGTGGTCCCCTTTTACTCTTTTGCATGCAGCTGTCCAGTTTGCCCAACACCATTTGTTGAAGGGACTGTCTTTTTTCCGTTGCTTATTCTTGTCTCCTTTGTCAAAGATTAATTGACCGTATAATTCATGGGTTTATTTGTGGGCTTTCTGTTCTGTTCCATTGATCTAAGTGTCTATTTTTTGTGCCAGTGCCATACTGTTTTGATTACTACAGCTTTGTAGTATAACAACTTCCAGTATAAAATCTGGAATTGAGACACCCCCAATTTTGTTTTTCTTTTTTAAGATTGCTTTGGCTGTTTGGGGTCTTCTGTGGTTCCGTACAAATTTTGAGATTATTTGGTCTATTTCCGTGAAAAATGCTGGTGCTATTTTGATAGGGATTTCATTAAATGTGTAGATTGCTTTGAGTCGTATGGGCACTTTAATAATGTTTCTTCTTCCAGTCCATGAGCATGAAATAGCTTTCAATTTATTTGTGTCTTCTTCAATATCTTTCATCACTATTTTATAGTTCTCAGAATACAGATCTTTCATCTGCTTGGTTAAGTTTATTCCTAGACATTTTATTATTTTTGGTGTAATTATAATTTCCGTCATTTAAAAATTTTATTTTTTATTTTGTTTATCTTATTTTTTTAAAGATGTTTTTAGTATTTATTTGTTTTTGAGAGAATAAGAACACACAGGAGCAGGAGGAAGGGCTGAGCGAGGGAGACAGAAGATCCAAAGCAGGCTCCGCTCCGACAGCAGAGAGCCCCATGTGGGGCACAGCTCTTGACCTGAGCCAAAGTCAGATGCTTAACCTACTGAGCCACCCAGGTGCCCCCAATTTCAGTCATTTTAAAAGGTGACTTTAATCTGTTGCCGTTAGAGTTGTTACTGATATCGCTGGGATAGTTTCTACTTTCTTTTTCTTTTTCTTTATTTATTTTGGGGGGGGTGGGGGCAGAGAGAGAAGAAGAGAGAGAATGCCAGGCAGGCTCCATACAGTCAGCACAGAGCCCAGTGCGGGGCTCAAACTCACGAACCGTGAGATCACGACCTGAGCCAAAACTAAGAGTCCAATGCTTAACTGCTGAGCCACCCAGGCACCCCACCTCCCATTTTTTTTTTTTTTTAATTGTCAAGATGTGTGTAGTAAATTCTGGTCTTAGTATATCTGTCATTCTCTGAGTATAAAAGTCTAGGTGGATAATTATTTGCCTTTAGGACATTTGAGCTATATCTCTATGCATCTATCTCTGCTGATGATACTTTTACAGTCATTAAAATGGGGAAATCTGTCTTTTTGCTTGATAACTTTTCTTAGAGAGTTTTATTATAATATATCTTGTTTAGATTTATTTTTATTCATCTTCCTTGGTACTTTGAATAACTACCCTTTTCATTTAAAAACTCTTGTTTGGGGGCACCTGGGTGGCTCATTCGATTGAGTGTCAAACTCTTGATTTTGGCTCAGGTCATGATCTCAAGGTTCACAGGATTGAGTCCCTCGTCAGGCTCTGCGCTGACAGGTGGACCCTGCTTGGAATTCTCTCTCTTTCCCTTTGTCTCTCTCTCTCTCTCTCTGCCCACCACTCCCCCATGCATGTTCATGTGCTCTCTCTCTCCCAAAATAAATAAACTTAATAAATAAACTTAATAAATAAATAAATAAATAAATAAATAAATAAATAAATACTTATGTTTGGATTCAATTCTGGAAAAGCCTTTACTAATCTCTTTAAATATAATTTTTCCACCCTCCTCTCATTTTCTTTCTCTGTACCTTCCAACATTGCTTTTCAATGTAATCACTATTTCTGGGTGACTATTTCCATTAACTAATTTTTTCCCTTCCATTAGGTGCAATAGTTTATTCCCTTTCTTAAGGTATATTTATGCCTACATTTTTTCATTTCTAATATTTATAACTCATTATAGTTCATATCCACCCATTCTTGGTTCATCTATGCCAATTTTGTTCCATAATATTTTCTTTCCCATTTACTTTTCTTTTTGAGGAAGATGTTTCCATTTATTTTCTCTTTAAGCATCTTAAAATATTTATGTTACAACCTTTTCAGAAATTCCTATCATTTTTAATTCATCTGAACTGCGTTTACTTCATGATTTTGCCAGTTGTCCCTCTTGACATTATAATTCTATCTGCATTATGAATATTCGCTTTGCAGGCTCTTTGGATGCTGTTTCCGTTTTTGTTTTCGCCCTCCCGGTGTGCACCCCACATCGTCACGTGGTTGTAACTGCGCCCACGCAGGTGCCCCTGGAGCTGTTGCAGTTCAGTCACTGAGCCGCTAGGCGGCCTATTTCGTGCATCTCTCGCCCTCTTAACACCGCATTTGTCCCAGAGACCCTAGTGGCAAGAAGTGTGCACAGCAGGAATTCTGAATTCGATTTCAGATGCAGAGGATCCACACCAGCCTTTGCTTCAGTAGTGGGCTGGCTCTGGCTTCTGTCTTTTGTGGAGCGATTGACCCTCCAGAGCCCAGTGCCCGTTTCTCTCTGCCGGGTTCCAGAAGCACAGTTCTGGTCTTCCTTCGACCCACTCACTTCTCGCTGGTTGCTGGTCTACGTTGATCTTTATTTTGTTTTTGAATATAATCATGTCTTTGTATTTTTCCCTTTTATGCTCTACCACTGCTGGGTGTTTGGAAGGGAAGGAATGTCCCAAAGTGTGAAGTTAATGCCCACTAGAGATTCTGTATTAATTCAGACTCAAAGGACTTAAAAGGAAAAATTGTCTCTTCAGCAAATGGTGCTGGGAAAACTGGACAGCGACATGCAGAAGAATGAACCTGGACCACTTTCTTACACCAGACACAAAAAGAAACTCAAAATGGATGAAAGACCTAAGGTTAAGACAGAAAACTGTCAAAATCCTCAAAGAGAAAGCAGGTAAAAAGTTCTTTGACCTTGGACACAGCAACTTCTTACTCAGCACATCTCCAGAGGCAATGGAAACAAAAGCAAAAATGAACTACTGGGACCTCATCAAAATAAAAAGCTTCTGCACAGCAAAGGAAACAATCAGCAAAACTAAAAGGCAACTGACAGAATGGGAGAGGATATTTGCAAATGACATATCAGATAAAGGGTTAGTATCCAAAATCTATAAAGAACTTATCAAACTCCACACCCAAAAAAAACAAATAATCCAGTGAAAAAAATGGGCAAAACACATGAATAGACACTTCTCCAAAGAAGACATCCAGATGGCCAACTGACTTATGAAAAAAATGCTCAACATCACTCATCATCAGGGAAACACAAATCAAAACCACAATGAGATACCACTTCACACCTGTCACAATGGTTAACATTAACAACTCAGGCAACGACAGATGTTGGTGAGGATGCGGAGAAAGGATCTCTTTTGCAGTGTTGGTGGGAATGCAAGCTGGTGCAGCCACTCTGAAAAAAAGTATGGAGGTTCTTCAAAAAATTAAAAATAGAACTATCCTACGACCCGGCAATTGCACTACTAGGTATTTATCCACGGGATACAGGTGTGCTGTTTCGAAGGGACACGTGCACCCCCTTGCTTATAGCAGCACTATCAACAATGGCCAAAGTATGGAAAGAGCCCAAATGTCCACTGATGGATGAATGGATAAAGAAGATGTGGTATATATATACAATGGAGTATTACTCGGCAATCAAAAAGAATGAAATCTTGCCATTTGCAACTATGTGGATGGAACTGGAGGGTATTATGCTAAGTAAAATTAGTCAGTCAGAGAAAGACAAAAATCATATGACTTCACTCTTATGGGGACTTTAAGAGACAAAACAGATGAATATAAGGGAAGGGAAGCAAAAATCATATAAAAACAGGGAGAGGGACAAAACATAAGATACTCTTAAATATAGAGAACAAACAGAGGGTCACTGAAGGGTCTGTGGGAGGGGGGATGGGCTACATGGGTAAGTGGCATTAAGGAATCTACTCCTGAAATCATTGTTGCACTAGATGCTAACTAATTTGGATGCAAATTAAAAATAAATAAATAATTTCAAAAAAGAAAAAGAAAATAAAAAGACTTGGATTATTAAAAAAAGGAAAAATATGGTTTTAATGGTTGGAATATTGTATTGTAGTTTCTCAAAAGTGTTGCAAGGCATAGTAACTATGTGCTCTGATAAATAAGGGCTGGTAACAACCCTGTGTTCAGTGGCTAAGAGGTGGGATTTGTAAAGCCTTTATATAGCAACTGCCCACTAAGCATTTCATTGTGTCTTGTGATTTCTTTTCTCTTTGAAAACTGGGACTTTTCCCAAATGTATGTCCAGACTCCTAGTCTTTTCACTTTCGTGAGAATTGCAACAATCAATAAGGAAAATTAAAACCTCAGAGGACAAAATGTTGCCAAACTAGTAACGGCAGGTACTGAAAGCAGCAGAAAAATAGAATATCAGAACACAAAGCGTGACTTTATCTTTCCTAGTTCTGTTCCCTGATGGAAAGATGATCTTATTCCTCAGGGGTTGCTAGGAGAACGGAAGAGAACGTAATTTCTGAATCGCAATTGGTTATGGGGGAGGAAAAAAAAGCTATGCCTTGGAGAATAATTTTTTTCCTAAAAACATATTTTTAGTTTTAGCTTCATGCTGTTTTAATTCTCTCCGGGTATGATGCCCCTGACATTTTCTTCAACAAAATTCATGCCAAAATGGAAGCTCTTCTTGAAATATGCATTTCTTACATTCAATGTAATGGAATGTTGAGTCTAAATTTAAAAAAAAAAAAACGTTTTTTAGTGTTTATTTATTTTTGAGACAATGCGAGAGACAGAGTGCCAGCAGTGGAGGGGCAGACAGAGGGAGACACGGAATCCGAAGCAGGCTCCAGGCTCTGAGCTGTCAGCCCAGAGTCCGACGTGGGGCTCAAATTCACGAACCACGAGATCATGACCTGAGCCGAAGTCAGTCACTTAACCAACTGAGCCGCCCAGGCGCCCCTGAGTCTAAATTTTAAAGCGTGAATATAATAGAAATGGCTTGTGCATAGCTTAAAGCCTTATATTTGAAGACTATTCAGGATAGAGTTCATCATATTGATTCCTAGCTTGTTAGCATATCGGTGATGGTGTGTGTTTAGTCTAACTATATTGAACAAGTTACTATACAAATAACAACACGGAATGGTGAATATTGCATGGTTATTGGTCCCAATTATCAAAAGGCATCATCTCTTTTATTTTCCCATAGTGGGTTTAAGAGTTTTTATTTCTGGGTCACCTGTGCCTCCGTTTCTCAGTTGGTTAAGCGTCCAACTCTTGATTTTGGCTCAGGTCATGATCTCATGGTTTGTGGGATCGAGCCCCACATCTGGCTCTGTGCAGACAGCATGGAGCCTGCTTGGGATTCTCTCTCTCAAAATAAATAAATAAATAAATTGTTTAAGAGTTTTTATTTCCTTTATAAGCAATAAGCTCTATTTTTCTATATGTTGCCCATTAGAAAGAATTTTGGTACTTTTTTCAAAAAGAGTTTTGTGGATGCCATGCGCGTGAATGTGAGTCTAAATATGCACACAGACATTTACATACACAATACATATATTGGCTGAAAGAGACCTGTCAATGAACATCCTAACTCCATTCTCTTAGGACAAGTTTTATAGATTTAACATCCTAGTTTTAGGCATAGAATTGCTAATTGTGTAAAGAAGGCTGTGAAGTTGCTTGCTCAACAGTAAGAGGAACGGTCAAATCCATAAGCCTCTCATACCGAAAGCCAAACTATAGCAGCACTTTGGGAAGGAAGGACGTTGCGAGAGAGAAACCACTGACGGTGGAGCCAGGTGGATCTGGACTGGACCCTCCTGTGCCGCCAATTTACTGTGTAACCTTGGGGACTTGGGAGCCTCTTTCTACGCATCTCCCTACCTGTACAGAGAAGATGACCTCTGCCTTGAACACTCCTGTGACGTCAACGACCGTTGTCACGACGTGATATCAAGAAGACGTCATCCTCTTTGACCGATGGTGCATCCAGAAACTAGGACAGGGACGCTCTTGGAAGAAGAAAATAGGAGGATTACGAACATAAAAGTATGTTTCAAAGCAAGTGGCATGCAATGTAAACTAGATATGTAAAGACGCATGGGCGGCTATTTGCTGAGAAAAGCAGTCTTATCTGAGGTAGCCTAGCTTTATACGGTACATACTGGTCACGAGAGTCTGTGTCCTGAACTCTTTCATTGTTTCTCACTCCTTAAGGCTCCCTAGCTATAACCTACTAAAACTCGTACAGACTATTAGGTGTCTATTCAAATGTTTTCTGACGGCATCAGGGATGGGTCACGTATCCCAACATTTGTTAGAAGATTAAGAAACATAGCAGGTCAACAAATTTTAGAGTGTCAGGAGCCATTTCGTAACTACAACAAGGCACCCTTGTAGGAGCTTTAAAAATGAACTTCACGTTGAAAGTGGCACCTGGAGGGGTGCCTGGGTAGCTCAGTCACTCAAGCCTCTCTGCCCCTTGATTTCGGCTCAGGTCGTGATCTCATGGTTTGTGAGTTTGAGGCCCACATCGGGCTCTGTGCTGACAGCATGGAGTCTGCTTGAGATTCTCTCTCACCCCCTCTCTCTCTGCCCCTCCCCACTCACACTCTCTCTTTCTCTCTTTCAAAAATAAATAAATAGACATTTAAAAAAGGTGGGGGGGGGCACGTGGAGAGGATCTCCTACTGCAGTCACTGCTAAACCGTGTTGGACATCTCTGCAAACACTAACAACGATAAAAACTCACAGGGCACTGAAAACCAAACTGACATACAATGGCTGCCTGAATGCCAGAGATGTACCCCCCAATTATAAGAAAGATGAAGACGAAATAGGAAAATTAGTCATGGTCTGCCCTCTGCCCTAACCCCGGAAGCACTTGCGGCGCCTTCCAGAATCCACCCCCCCCCCCCCAACGCAACTGTCTTGCTCTCACCCCTTAGTATCCCAGGACACAACACAGGGGTATAAACACAGCACCCCTCCACACCCGCCCGATGAAACCTACATTTGTCCCTCATATTTATGCCCAACACATTCCTCACTCAAAGTCTGAGTAGTAGTTAAAATGGTGAGGACAATAATCACCACCACAGCCCATCATGAGCCAGATACTGTTGGCATCAATTTTATAGATGAGGAAACCAAGCCCTGGTTCATCTGCCTCCAAATCTGATATGAAAATAAAATGCACTTTTTATTGCTTAAGCCTCTGTGAATTGGAGTGTTCCAGTTCCTAGAAACCCAAACTAGGAGATACAGCAATATAATACCCCATCTTTGTTTGTTTGTTTGTTTTTTTAATGTTTTTTATCTTTGAGAGAGAGAGAGAGAGAGAGAGTGCAAATGGGAGAGGGGCAGAGAGAGAAGGAGACACAGAATCTGAAGCAGGATCCAGGCTCTGAGCTGTCAGCACAGAGCCTGATGTGGGGCTGGAACTCACAAACCTCGGGATCGTGACATGAGCCGAAGTCAGATGCCCAACTGACTGAGTCACCCAGGTGCCCCAATACTCCATCTTTTCTAAAGCTGATTTTGTGTGATCCATGATCCTTTCTCCTTTCTTTCAAAACGGCTTAAAAACAAAAAAAAGGGAGGGGCGCCTGGGTGGCTCAGTGGGTTGAGCGGCCGACTTCAGCTCAGGTCAAGATCTCGCGCTCCGTGAGTTCGAGCCCCGCGTGGGGCTCTGGGCTGATGGCTCAGAGCCTGGAGCCTGCTTCCGATTCTGTGTCTCCCTCTCTCTCTGCTCCTCCCCCGTTCATGCTCTGTCTCTCTCTGTCTCAAAAATAAATAAAAAACGTTAAAAAAAAAAAAATTAAAAAAAAAAAAAAAAGGGAAAGGAGAAAAGCAAGCTCTTGTCAACCTAAGCAGTTTGTGCAAGTCTCCAGTCATGCTGAACTTTCACTTTTTAAATGCTATTTCCAGAGATAACCTTTCTGTCTTTTCTCTATGTCCTTGCTTTTCTATCCCTTTTACACATGATCTTTTAAAATCCATAAACTTATTTATATCCTGCCCCATTAGGAAATGGATGGCAGGTTAGTGCTTAGAGATCTTAGATCATTTCATATTCAAGGAACCCAAAATATGACTTGCCTGAGCCTTGGCTCTGTCTGACCTGAGCCACCCCGAATATATGGGTATTATTGTTATTCTCACAGTTTTTTTAAAAAGGTGTGTCTGCCAACTTGCTTAGTAATGAGGTCACCTTCTCAAGCCAGGTAATTAATTTTAAAAAAAACAAACTTTATTTGATGTATTTTTTTAATGTTTATTTTTGAGAGAGGCAGAGACAGAATGCGAGTGGGTTAGGGGCAGAGAGAGAGGGAGACACAGAATCCGAAGCAGGCTCCAGGCTCCGAGCTGTCAGCACAGAGCCCGACGTGGGGCTCAAACTCACGGACCGTGGGATCATGACCTGAGCCGAAGTTGCACACTCAACCGACTGAGCCACCCAGGCGCCCCAATAAATTTTATTTTTATAATCATTTTGGATTTACAAAGAAAATGAAAAAAATAATATAGGGAATTCCGAGAGGTACACACGCTCTGTGCCCAGAGTCCCCTTATTAACATTAGTCTCAGGTAGTTTGTCACAGCTCTTGAACCAGCAGTGACACAACATTACTTTACTAAGGTCCAGCTTGTCATTCATTCCATTTGAACGGTTTCACTCATTTTCCGTACTGATTTCTTGTTTTCAATTTCAATGATTACTGCTCTGTTTATTTTATTGTTTCCTGCTTACTTTCGTCTTAAATTGCCCTTCTTTCTCTAGTTTCCTACAGTGGGAGCTTACATTATTGACGTTAGACCTTTCTTATCTTGTAACACGTGCACTTAATGCTATGAATTTCCCTTGAAGCTCTGCTTTCACTGCATCCCAAGAATTTTGATAAATTGTGTTTTCATTTTCATTTAGTGCAAAACATTTATCATATCTCTTAAGACTTCATCTTTGACCCATGGGTTGTTTAGGAAAGTGTTGCTTAATTTCCAAACATTAGCGTTTTTCTAACTACCTTTCTGTTGTCTATTCCTAGTTTAATTCCATCATGATCTGAGAACATTCTTCGTCTGATTTCTTTTTAAAAAAAATTTTTTTTACTCATGTGTGTTCCATGGTCTCTTGATATATTTTTCATGTAAGCTTGAGAAGAATGTGTGTTTTGCTGTTTTGGATGAAGAATTCTATGACTGTCTATTAGAGCCAGTTGATTAATGATACTGTTCAAATAAACTCTGTCCTTACTGATTTTCTGCCTGCTTGAACTATCCATTACTCAAAAAGAGGAGCGTTGAAGTCTCCAACTATAATATCGGATTTATCTATTTCTCCTTGAAGTTCCATCCATTTTTGTATCTTGACACTGTGGCAAGGTGCATAAATGTTAAAGATTATTTTATCTTCTTGGAAAATTAACCCCATTAGTTTTATGTAACGCCCTGAAATATTTCCTTACTCTGAAGAGTTTATTTCATCTGAAATTTATATAGCTATTCCATCTTTTTAAAAATTAATGCTAGCATGATATACCTTTCTCTATCCCTTTACTTTTAATGAGTCTTTATATTTAGAGTGGGTTTCTTGTAGACAACATATAATTGAGTTTTGATTTTTAATCCATTTTGACAATCTTTGTCTTTTAATTCATATATGTAGACCATTCTCCTTTAATGCAACTCTTGATATATTTGACTTAATACCTATTTTTTATTTGTTGTCTTTATTCTTTATTTTCCTCTTTTTCTGCCTCCTTTGCTTTTAATTGGGTATTTAATATGGTTCCATTTTACCTCCTTTCTTTGTATATCAACTATGCTTCTAATTTTTAGTGGTTGCTCTAGAGTTTGCATTACACATTTTTTTTTGCAATATACATTTTTGACTAATCTAAGTCAACCTTCAGATAACATAATGCCACACATCATGCAGACACTCTATAACAGAGTATCCCGATTCCTCCTTTTCATAAAAGATTGTATTCTATTTTCACGTATCCCTTTTCCAGCATCTTCTTTCTTCACGTAGATCTGAGTTTCTACATCCGTGTCAGCTTTCTTTTCCTTGAAGAACATCTTTAAACATTTCTTGTAGGACATGTCTGTTGGCAGTGGACCCCCTCAATTTTTGCTTGCCTGAAAAAAGTCTTTATTTCCCTTTCATTTTTAAAGGATAATTTTGTGGGATTTAGAATTCTAGGTTGGTGGGGTTTTTCCTCTCTATGCTCTAAATATTTCACTTCACTCTTCTTACTTGTGGGTTTTTTGATGAGATGTCGGCTATAATTCTTATCCTTGTTTTTCGAGATGTAAGGATTTTTTTTTTCATTCAAACTTAAGATTTTTCTTTGTCTTTGGCTTTCTGCAGTTTGAATGTGAATGTGATATGCCTATGTACAGACTTTTTTTGGTATTTATCTAGCTGGTGTTCTCTGAGCTTCCTAGACCTGTTGTTTTATATCTTATTAATTTTGGAAAATTCTTAGCTACAAGTTCTTCAAACATTTCTCCTCCTTCAGTCTCTTTATTCTTTTTCTGGTATTCTAGTTAGGGACAAGTTACACTTTCTGAAATTAATCCACATGCGTTGGATGATCTGTTCCATTTTATTCATTCTTTTTTTTTTCTTTTTGAATTTCAGTTTGGGAAGTTTCTATTGACAAATCAAACTCACAGATTCTTTTCTCTGTTATTTTCCTTTAATGCTTTTTTTTTTTAAATTTATTTTTGAAAGAGAGTGAGCGAGTGGAGGAGAGGCAGAGAGAGACACGGAATCTGAAGCACGCTCCAGGCTCCTCTGAGCTGTCAGCACAGAGCCTGATGTGGGGCTCGAACCCACAGACCGCGAGATCATGACCCGAGCTGAAGTCAGATGCTTAACCGACTGAGTCACCCAGGCGCCCCTCTTTTCTCTGTTACATCCAGTCTACTAATAAACACACCATGAGCATTCTGCATTTGTTTCAGGACTTTGAATTCTAGCAGTTAATTTTGATTCTTAGAGCTCCCATCTTTCTGCTCACATTTTCCATCTGCTATTGCATGTTACCTACTTTTTCCATTCCAGCTCAGGCCACAGCAATCATACTTATTTTAAATTCCCTGCTTGATCCAAACCTTGTGTCATATCCGAGTCTTGTTCTGATGCTCATACTGTCTCTGGGTTTTGCTTTTTTTTTTTTTTCTTTTTTTTTTTTTTGCCTTTCAGCATGTCTGGAAAATTTTCTGAAGGCCAGACGTTATGTATCAGGTAATAAGACCTAAGTTATAAGGCTTTACAATGCGTTTTTTTTATGTTAATTTAAGAAATCGGGCTGCGTTTACTGTAACTGTAGGTGCTAATGGCTTCAGACTCCTCTAGTGTCCGTGTTTTTGTCTCCCCTGTTGATTTTGCGACCCCTTAAGAACTACTCCGTACCCTGCAGCCTGCAGGTTTTTATTTTCTAAGAAAAGAATCAAAAGGAAATGCGAGGAATCAAAGACATTGTAACAGCAGTCCACTATTATGATACCTGAGCAGTGTGGGTGTGGTGATAAGGTGTGGGGGGCAGAGACGCATTCTTTAATCTCTGGATTAAATCCCAGCATTTCTGTCGGTCTCTGGGCTGTGACCTTCACAAACGTTTCTTATCTTCCCTCCTTAAGGGAGAAGTCTGGTGGTGGGTAGAGTGGCAGAGATGCCCTTCCCCAGTGGAGATAATGCTCTGGGGAAGTCTATTCGACAGAGTTCTCCTTTGTTATGGAGAATGCTCTGGGCCGTTTACAAAGGCTATTCTTTCTCTCCACTAGAGTCAGAGGGGATCTTTCCTGGCTCTTCATCAGGAGAAGGTGATGGGACTCCTGAGGTAAAATGTAGGGAGGTTCTAGGGGGCACCTGGGTGGCTCAGTGGGTTAAGCATCCAACTTTGGCTCAGGTCATGATCTCTCAGTCCGTGAGTTCAAGCCCCACATTGGGCTCTGTGCTGACAGCTCAGAGCCTGGAGCCTGCTTCCGATTCTGTGTCTCCCTCTCTCTCTCTCTGCCCCTCCCCTGCTTGCGTTCTGTCTCTCTCTCAAAAATAAATAAACATTATTATTATTATTTTTAATGTAGGAAAGTCTTCGGTAAAATGTTGGAAAGGCCCCTTTTAGACTGGGCCTCAGGGGTTTCCAACCCTCAAGCTAATTCATCTGCAGCCTTCAGGAGTTGATCAAACTTGTGAGTTAAGTCTTCCTACTAGTTTATAGTTCCACCAAGTTTTGTTCCTTTTAAGCAGGTATTGGCGGTGACTCTGAATACAACTTGCCTCTCCACACTCTGCGTGGCCCTTCATCCACCCTGTAACTTCAACTCTCTGATGGATCCAAGAAAAGCTGTGGCTTTTCAGTTTGTTCAGCCTTTTCTTATTGTGAACCCAGGAATGTCAACTTTCAAGCTCTTTACACGTTGGAACCGAAACCAGAAGGTCTCCAGATATTTAATTTTCATTTTTCCATGCTAAATTCAAGAAGAAGATGCTGTGAATGTGACATAATATTCCCACAGTCGAGATTTATTCCCAAGTATAGGTAGAGATATTTTCAATTCGCTCTCGTGCCGTATCCAAAAAGAAGCATAAATATATCGTATCATATCAGAATGCACCGTTTTAGGCCAAGAATTTCATGCTCCCAGTGATTTGTTGATGTGACCGTCACATTTAGACTGCCACCACCATGCCAAAGGCTGTAGTGTTTTCTTTCCTCTCTTCTTTCCTCTCTGTGTTGAGTATCATTTGCTGAGGAAGTTTTTATGCATATGCTGACAGCTCTTAGCGTCATGAAATACTTTTGTGTGTTTTGTTAAGCTTTTTCCTACTGTGATGTAAAACCTTATTGTTACATCTCTTGTTTCATTTTCCGTGAACTTGGAAACTTAAAACTCCTTGTCTCATTGGAAAACAGACCCCGGAATTTTAAGACTTGAAAGAATTGGAACTGGTAATAAGGTACAACATTTACAGAAGCACCAACGACATCCGGTGATTGAAGTAAACAATATTTTGATGCAATGTTTTTTTTTGTTTTTGTTTTTTTATTTATTTTTGAGACAGAGAGAGACAGAGCATGAACGGGGAGGGTCAGAGAGAGGGAGACACAGAATCCGAAACAGGCTCCAGGCTCTGAGCTGTCAGCACAGAGCCTGACGCGGGGCTCGAACTCACGAACTGCGAGATCATGACCTGAGCCGAAGTCGGCCGCCCAACCGACTGAGCCACCCAGGCGCCCCGATGCAATGTTTTTTTAATGAATACAAAAAAATCCACGATGAACAAAATATAAAAAGTTTTAAATCACATCAAGACATCCGTGTCTTGTCTAACCATGGCAAAGCCTTCGCACGTGGGGCAAGTGCAGAACCAGCTCTTTGTTTTCTCATTGCACAGTTGAGACAGGTTGCAGTCTTTAGTAAGACTTTACTCAAGGTTCAGGGTTATAGAAAGTCATTTCAATGCAATGGACAACAGTTTTCTTTTAGCTCTCAATGGATACTGCGGCTGCCAGAGCCCCTCGGACAAGAGTCACCCTTGTTGGATGCCTTGACCCAACGTGCATGGAGACAGGGAGTCTCATTCTCTGCTAGAGTACCCTTGAGCTGGTCTCCTGACGTTAGCATCCCATCCTACCAGCAGAAAACCCACACAACGGAGCCAGACTCCATCCACTTCCCCGCTGAGTCTTCCTCTAGATGGGTTTACATCCCAAGCCAATCTAACCCTGAATTATCAGTTTCCATTCCCTCCTGTAGAACGCACTTCTTCCTGGGATAATTAACGTGAGAATATCCCTTGCCTACAGGGCTTTAGATTTGTCATAGGGCCTCTG
The DNA here is from genome assembly GCF_024362965.1 of Panthera pardus. Taxonomy (NCBI): domain Eukaryota; kingdom Metazoa; phylum Chordata; class Mammalia; order Carnivora; family Felidae; genus Panthera; species Panthera pardus. Next base: position 18,707,270 of record NW_026526721.1, read on the forward strand.
TAGGGAATTAACGTCAGAACACATGAGTACAACATCAGAACGTGTCTCCAAATATGGATGATTCTGTTTCAACAGCTCTGCAAACAGCAGTTCAGCAGCATAGTCTGGGCTGAATTCCATCTGGGCTGTTACTTCCCTCTTTGTGCGAGATGAAGACGGGGCTTCCCAGGGTTTTCACCAACATCACGTCTCAGCTCCTGATCACTGGCGAACAATTTCTCAAATGACAGAAGCAACAACACACACACACGTCCATAAAAACGAGTAGCAAATCATAGGCGTGTGCAGTTAAATTCAAGCAGAGAAATGTGATACACTGTCTACAAGTGCCCCCCTGTCTTAATTCCTCCCCCCACCAACCCCTCTCTTTCAATTATATTACACAGACCCTTCTACATCTTTAGGCGTTCCTTTTTGGTTTACGGTATCTGCTTAATCTACCCCTAGCCAAATAATCCCTTCTGGCGGTTTCCCCAGAATGGAGGCCTCGGTATATATTTAGATCTTCAGTTCCTGCAATGTGTCTGCCAGTGTGATTAAGGTTTTGAAATACCACAGTTTAGTTAGAGCACCACGTTACAATTACTTTGTTCTCAGGGATCCTGGGTGTCTCAGCTGGTTGAGCCTCCAACTCTTGATTTTGGTCAGGTCACGATCCCAGGGTCATGGGATTGAGCCCCGCATCAAGCCCCATGTTGTGAGCATGGAGCCTGCTTAAGATTCTCTCTCTCTCTCTCTCTCTCTCTCTCTCTCTCTCTCTCTCTCTTTCTCCCTCTCTCCCTCTCTCCCTCTCTAAAAAACCCAAAAAACAAAAACCAAAAATAAACCCACAATTACTTTGTTCTCTCTTCTGGCAGATCAGCATCAGTCACTAATAAAGATGTCAAGGTTTTGCTGGTCCTAAAAACAAAGACATATCTATAAATGTTTGCTTTTAAAGTTGATTGTATTTAAAGAATACTCCTTTATTCCTTGATTATTCTTTGAAAAAAATTTTTTTAATGTTTATTTATTTTTAAAAGAGAGAGAGAGAGAGACAGAGCATGGCAATGGGCGGGGTGAGGGGAGGTAGAGAGAAGGGGAGACACAGAATCCAAAGCAGGCTCCAGGCTCTGAGCCGTCAGCATGGAGCCCAGTGTGGGGCTTGAACTCACAGACCATGAGATCATGACCTGAGCTGAAGTTGGATGCTTAACTGACTGAGCCACACAGGGGCCCCTATTCCTTGACTGTTCTTTAATAATGAATCTTTTATTAATCAAGAAATTATTTAACACTTAATCATTTATTACTGATTTATTATTTATTCTTTTTTCCCACTAATAAATTATTTCCTTTATTAAATTACGATAATAGTGAAGGGGAGCAGAATATACCATCCCAAAATATGCCACTTTGGCGTGATGGTTATTACAAATTAAAGTTACTCGAGAAATTGTCAGTGCAAGGACACTCTGACAATCCTTTGTCCCCCTGAGAGCAGGAAGTAGATCTCCCCTCTGAAAGGTACCCACCCGCCCTCCCTGTACCAGGAGGGTAGAAGTCATTCTTATCATCAGAGGTAGACTTTAGGACTGAGAAGTCTGTGTAAGCAAACTTTGTTACTTCCTCACTAATTTACTACTCCAAGCCCAAATCCCTTTGTGTTGTCAATTCTTCATGCATTTATTGGGGTTTTGTGTGTGTGTGTGTGTGTGTGTGTGTGTGTGTGTGTGTGTATCTAAAAGAACATCAACTTCCTGGGGCGCCTGGGTGGCGCAGTCGGTTGAGCCTCCGACTTCAGCCAGGTCACGATCTCGCGGTCCGTGAGTTCGAGCCCCGCGTCAGGCTCTGGGCTGAGTTCGAGCCCCGCGTCAGGCTCTGGGCTGATGGCTCGGAGCCTGGAGCCTGTTTCCGATTCTGTGTCTCCCTCTCTCTCTGCCCCTCCCCCGTTCATGCTCTGTCTCTCTCTATCCCAAAAATAAATAAAAAACGTTGAAAAAAAAAATTTTAAAAAAGAACATCAACTTCCTGCTGTGGTCACTTTTTTAGTCCCATATTTTTCTGGGGCTCTCACATGTATGAAAATTACATCTGGCTTTTTTCCTGTTAAGCTGTCTTACTTCAGTTTAATGATTAGGCCATCCAAAGAACCTAGAAAGGAAGAAAGGAAAAATTTTCCTTCCCTACAATATCATGTGTTGGTATTTTTAAACTCCTGACTTGGCCAAATGAAATGTCTGAAGCCGTGTGTCATCCACCTGGGATTACCGGTTTGTGGGTTTGTTCACCTTGTTTGCTGTGGGCTCGGCTGTGTCTCCCCACCCATTCATATGCTGACCACTAGTCCTTCAAAATAAGGAGCATAGAATTTAGTCCTTCAAAATTTTAGTCTTTCAAAATAATACCTTTAAGGAGGTAGTTAAGTTAAACTGAGGTTATTAAAGTGAAACCTGACCCAATATGACTGGTGTCCTCATGAGAGATTAGGACACAGACATGCAGACGTATAAAGGGAAGACTGTGCGAAGACAACAGACAAGATGGCCATCCATCCGCCAAGAAGAGAGAGTCCTCAGAAGAATCCAACTCTGCTGACACACTGATCTTGGACTTCCAGCCTCCAGAACTGTAAATTAAATGTTTATGATACGAGAAGATAGGACTCATTAGGCAGAGAAGGAAGGGTTAGGACCTGAGGTCCCTGGGTGGGAAAAAAACACACACTTGGGAACAAGGCTGGGAGGGTCTGACCACAGCAAACCCCCTCCCGTGTATTAACGCAGCCCTAGCAAAATGAGATATTATTGTTTGTATTGTTTTTGTAATTTTATCCTACCATGAAATCTCAATCCTAGAGTCCTTTCAATGTATTAGGGGGCAGTTTGGTAAGGGTATCACAAATGCTTCTTTTATACTGCTAGCACAAACAGACATTTAATCAAAATTTGTTGAAACCTAGAGATACAGAGGAAATTCCCAGAAAGATCACTGGGAAATTCTGGATTAAGAAAATAGTTCACCTGACTTCGGCTCAGGTCATGATCTCACAGCTCGTGGGTTCGAGCCCGCGTGAGGCTCTGTGCTGACAGCTCAGAGCCAAGAGCCTGCTTCGGATTTTGTGTCTCCCTCTCTCTCTGCCCCTCCCCTGCTCACGATCCGTGTGTCTCTGTCTCTCAAAAATAAATCAACATTAAAAAAAAAAAAATACTTAAACACAGTTCCAACAGACAAATTGGCAACGGTCTGGCTACGAATACTAAACCCAAACTTGAAAAACGAGATTCATTTGGACAAAATTTGCTTTACAAGGACGACTTTCTTTCTAGATTTTATTCTGTGAACAGGAATCATCATTTCCTCTCATCTCTTTCCCATTCTCCACTTCACCTTTGTCATTATGACTGTCCCTCTTCCTTGGATTTTTCTCTCCTCCTCCATGTGATTAAGTTACTTCAGAGATCTTTTCTAGGAACAAACTGTGTGTTCCTAGTATAATAGGAAAAGATAGGATTCAGTAGGCACAGAGGGAAAGATGTGGACCCGAGTTCCCTGGGTGGGAAAAAGCACACATTTGGGAACAATGCTGGGAGGGCCTGACAACAGCAAACCCCCTCTGGTGTAAGTTGCCTCTTAAGAATGTAACAGACCCCACAAACTCCCCCTCAGGTTTCCCTCAGGAATGTGACGAAAGACCTAACTAAAAATAAGTAGTTGACCATAAAACATATGACCCACAAGGAACCATATGGCCACCCTTCGTGCAATGAAAATGAGCCAATCAGGAATGGACAACTCAGCACTTAGAGTTATCCAGTCGATAAGGGTAAAACCTGAGAAGGAACAAGAGGGAAGGGAAGGTGGGGGGAGGGGGCAACCAGAACCTTATAAAACAAAGGCCTTTGCCTATAGTCCAGGGGCATTCACTTTCGAATGTCCCCGCTCAGCAAAGAGAGCTTTCATACTATTCTTACTTTCTAATCTTACTCAATGACACTTTTTCCTGCTGCTTATTTTACTCTGTGTCCAGCTCTTTATTCTCGGAAACAGCAAGACAACGAATCCCGGGTATTGAGGTAAAAAAAAATCTGACAATACTAGGAATCCCATTCAAGGTCCACATGTTAGAGTAGGCAGTTTAGGTTCTACGAGGATACCTGGAGGCCAGCAAAGGGGAAGTCACAGCCAGCTATGGGGAAAGTCACAGGCCTGTCCTGGTGGCACTCCACAGGAAGCCAATCACACCAGAGGGGCCTAAGATAGCGCCTGCCATGACAGGAAATCCCTGACCAAATAAGGAAGAACAGGCAGGAGACTCTGTTTCCAAGAAATCTCCACCTTGTGTGATGAATATTTCACCTCCTAGCTAACTGTTAGAAGATAGAAACCCAAACCCCAGGGCGCACAGCTCGAGGGCTCTCTCAAACTCACCCACTCTCTTATCTCTCTTATCTCCAGAGTGTACTTTTGCTTTAAGCTTTCCTGTTTGTGTTGCTTATTTGCTGTGCTGTCTGTCCTGAATTCTTTCCCTTTTTTTTAAAAAAATTTTTTAACATGTATTTATTTTTGAGAGAGAGACACACACAGAGTGCAAGCGGGGGAGAAGCAGAGAGAGAGAGGGAGACACAGAACCCAAAGCAGGCTCCAGGCTCTGAGCTGTCAGCACAGAGCCTGACAAGGGGCTCAAACGCATGAACTATGACATCATGACCTGAGCCAAAGTCGGACGTTTAACCGACTGAGCCATCCAGGCGCGCCTGTCCTGAATTGTTTCTTATGACACCAAGAACCTTCTGCAACATTTTTTGGGCTGAGCAGAGTCAAGACCCTGGGGCCTAGAGTCTCCCTAGTTCACCAGCAATACGCTTGTAATCAAGTCCTAGTCAAGGGCATGAAAACCCTAGTCACCTCTGTGGCTTTCAAGCCATCTCATTGTTTCAGTGCCTGTTTTGTTTTTTGTTTTTTTAATAATTTATTATTTATTTATTATTTTTATTTATTTTATTTTTATTTAATGATTTACTTTTATTATTTAATCTTACCCACGGACCGCTAGATCATGAGCTGAAGTCAGATGCTTAACCAACTAAGCCACCCAGGCGCCCCTCAGTGCCTGTTTTTAGAATACCTATGAGGGATTTAAGACACTGATTTTCTCCCATCTCTGCATCTGAGGACGGAGTGCCTTCCACATAAATCCCTGCCCCAGGCCTTCCCCTGAGGGCTATGACTTTACCAACAGAGGACTTCAGCAGGCAAAGCTGTGGATGACAAGGAAGGGCCACACCATCCCGACTTTTTCCAGCAGAATTCCACATACAGGCTGCGCTCCATGATCGTCATTATTACCGATTCATAAGATTTAAAACAGGAAAAGCAATTCTTAGTTGATGTGTTCAGTTCTGGCTTTAGTACCAATGACATCTCGCAGTCTTACCTTGAATTTCCTTCAGCTTTGCAAAAACCACTGTCTTCACTGGGGTGGAGTGAACTGAATCTTTTTTTTTTTCTTTTCCAAATTGAATCTTAAACAGGTTCAGTTTCCTACTTTTGGACAGAAAGAAAACAATAACCCCAAACTTTTAAAAACCACACACACACACAAGAATAGCTATTCTTGTAAACAAGGCAAGATGCAACTTATTGTTGTCTTAATTGGAAAAACCACCTTTCACCTCAAGCATGACAACAGGAAATGGTCTAAAATGAGAATCTCCTTGAAAATCAAGGTCCCGTAAAGGCAGGTTTCGTCACGGAAAACATTCGTGTGACCTCGGCTCCCGCACTTTCCACTTGCGAACATCACAATATGCTCTGTGGGGAGTGTTAATGGATACATCTGTTTGCCTCCCTGCACAGCTGAATCGTGTCTGAAAACAGGCATGTTTTTCCCATTTCAGGAAAATACCCAGTGAATGCTCGCTGATGAACGGTGGTGAGTTATGTAAGTTCCTTTACCTTGTCACTTAACACTGACACTGAGAGATGCAGGTGCCCCCAAACAGCTGCTGGAACTTAAGGACCTATTACTTACTTTGGAGCCATAAAGCGCCCAGGCAGTCATTTTTATCCCGAACTTCTGTTGATTTTCAGACACTCGGAATCATTACCACTCCTTTTAATAAACAAGGCTGTGCTGGCTTCCGACTTCCTTGGTTATCTGTCCTGTGGTCCTGCGGGGGACGGAGACACTATCCCAGACCATTGCCAGAAATACAGCCTTAAGGGGTCCATTTCCTTCTTTCTAAAGAGCATGGAAGCCGCAGTAAAGGGTGTAACCTGCTACCTCAATGCTCCTCTGCTTCGGTGGCAAAGATTTACCTGCTCGGTCATCACAAAGAGAAGCCGGTTCAGCAGCTTCCGAACTCATTACAGCTTTGTTCCCTATTTGCTGACTCAGATAAGATCAGACCAATGCGTCCCAAGAACTGAATTCTGATGTTTTGCCCCCCTCCCCATCCTCATTTTAGCAAATTTACCAAAATATACGCCTCCTCTTGGTTCAGTCACATTATTAGGTTTGTATTCTCTCCTCTCTACTGCTTTTACGCCAGATGTTTCAGATACCTTTGCCACAGTGACATCAACTGGAAATAGTTGGAACTGGACCCTCTAAGCATCACAGAAACCCCCAAATTCATATTTTTTCCTATCTTACTTAGAAATACTACTCACAAAAAAGTACTTCTCAAATAATCTCCGTATAAGTACCACAAAAAGAATCTCCGCTGTTTTTCAAAAAAGGACTTTTCAAATTCCAATGTAAATAATAAAAATTATTTTTTATTACTATAAAAACGACCATGAGAACTAACTAGTCCATATTTTTGGCTTGCACCTTGAAGAAACATACTAGCAATAATGAGTGATTTTATTTTATTTTTTAAATGTTTATTTTTTTTTTTATTTTAAGACAGAGAGAGCATAAGCAGGGGAGGGGTAGAGAGAAAGGAAGAGAGAATCCCAAGCAGGTTCTGGGCTGTCAGCGCAGAGCCTGACATGGGGCTTAAATTCACAAAACCGGGAGATCATGACCTGAGCAGAGATCAAGAGTTGGACGCTTAACTGACTGACTCACCCAAGATGACTGATTTTTTTTTTAATATAATTTGTTGTCAAATTGGCTTCCATACAACACCCAGTGCTCATCCCAACAGGTGCCCTCCTCAGTGCCCCCAAGATGAGTGATTCTTAAGCTGACCCTCACATTTTAAAAAAAGTAGAATTATACAAATTAGATGGCAATTAATACTTTTGGATAACTCTATGTAATAGTCATTTATTATTAGGCAAACGTAATTTTGAAATCAGATTATAATAAAGTATCACCAATGCAAGAGAGCTACAAATATACATACATCTTGGGTCTTCTTGGTCTCCCAGGAATCTGCAACACAACTAGATAAAATCATTTACAGTGCAACTGGATAAAACCCACAAAATATAGGCTCTGTTAAGTGCCATAAAAGAATGCTAAAGTAATTTCTTTTTTTTTAGTGCTTGTTCATTTTTGAGAGTGAGAGCCTGAGGGGCAGAGAGCGGGGAACAGAGGATCCAAAGTGGGCTCTGAGCTGACAGCAGTGAGCTGATGTGGGGCTGGAACTCACCAACCCTGAGATCATGACCTGAGCCAGAGTCAGACCCTCAACCGACTAAGCCAACCAGGAGCCCCAGAATGCTAAAAATAATTTAAAAGAAGAAAATCAATGGGAATGCAAACTGGTGAAGCCACTGTGGAAAACAGTATGGAGGTTCCTCAAAAAATTAAAAATAGAACTACCCTATGACCCAGCAATTGCACTACTAGGCATTTATCCAAGGGATACAGGTGTGCTGTTTCAAAGGGGTACATGCACCCCCATGTTTATAGCAGCGCTATCAACAGTAGCCAAAGTATGGAAAGAGCCCAAATGTCCATTGACGGATGAATGGATAAAGAAGATGTGGTATATATATACACAATGGAGTATTACTCAGCAATCAAAAAGAATGAAATCTTGCCATTTGCAACTATGTGGATGGAACTAGAAGGTATTTTGCTAAGCAAAATTAGTCAGTCAGGAAAAGACAAATATGGGACTGGGACAAAACAGAAGAGACTCTTAAATATGGAGAACTAACAGAGGGTTACTGGAGGGGCTGTGGGAGGGGGGATGGGGCTAAATGGGTAAGGGGCTTTAAGGAATCTACTCCTGAAATCATTGTTGCACTATATGCTAACTAACTTAGATGTAAATTAAAAAAAAATAAATTAAATAAAAATTTAAAAAATAATAAAAGAAGAAAATCAATTAGCATTTTTACTTGGAATTTGAGGGCTAAGGTTTTTGGTTTTTTGTTTTTGTTTTTAATAATGTAATGAAGCAATGCTTTATTATGTTTCATTCCTGCTGGTATCTTTTTAATTTTTTTTAATGTTTATTTATTTGAGACAGAGAGCCCAGGCGGGGAAGGGGCTGAAAGAGAGGAGGACAGAGGATCTGAAAGCAGGCTGCATGCTGATACCGGCCAGCCCGGTGCAGGGCTCGAACTCACAACCGCGAGATCATGACCTGAGCTGAAGTCTGACGCTCAACCGACTGAGCCACCTGGCTGCCCCCTTACTGGTAATCTTGAACTTCATCCTGGAACGAGGCTTGCTTTTTAAGCTTTGTTATCTGGGACCAGGGCAAACGTAAGTAGCTAGCCTGAGAACTCCACTCCTGGATGAATTGAATTCCACCTCTATCTGGTGGAAGCACGTATGGCTGTATGTGAGCTCCTGTCGGAGGGCTCTCTCCTGGCCGTGGGGAGTCCCACATATGGGAGACCTGCCATTGTGCTCTGCACACTCTGGCTGCCTCGGCTTCCCGCTCTTCTCTCTCTGGGCTCCGTGTCCCCCCACTGCGAGCTGCACGCTGGACTCAGTCCGTGCAGTAAACCGGGCCATCGTAGGGCTCATCTCATTTGAGCCCTCATCTCATTTCCTTCCCTGAGGATCCTGGTTCTGTGCTGCCTGGTTTTCCATGTCTGAAAAAGGTTTTACATTCCCCCACCCCCTGGTTTTGCGTATGTTTATGGAGGGAAGATAGATCCAGTCCCGTGTCTTAGTCCATTCGGGCCGCCATAACAAAGGACCCCAGCCTGGGTGGCTTCTAAACAACAAAAATTCATTCCTGAAGTTCTGGAGGCTGTAATTCCAAGATCAGGTGCCAGCAGGGCAGGGGGAGGGCCCTCTTCCAGGCTGTCTTCACGTGCTGGAGGGTCCAGCGAGCTCTCTCTCAGGCCTCAGGTAGGTTATTAATCTCATTCATGGGGGCTCCTCCCTCATGACCTTCACCTCCTAATCTCATCACCTTGGGTCCTAGGATTTCAACACGTGAATTTCTGGAGGACGCAGACATTCAGACCATAGTACCTCTTACTCCATTTTGACCGTGATTGAAAGTGCGAGTACAGTGATATAGTTTTAATGTAGAAAATGTGGAATATACAAATTTTTAAAAGTCATAATTCTCTCACCTAGAGATAACAAATGTTTGTATTTTAGTGAATTACTTAAACGTCATACACAGATATACTCAAATGTAGACACACACAAACACAATGTCAGCGGGGAGGCTTTCCACTCTTGAAGATTCAGTTATGTTTCTTGGCGGATTTGGTGCCTCCAAATCTACCTATTCAGTCCATTTGTACTGGAGACAGAATTGTGCAGGTGCAAGCAGGAGATAGTGAAAGGTATATAGCAAGGCCAACATCTTAGAATTCCACATTTGGAATCCATCTTGCTAAGAGATTCTGCAACTCAACCTTCACAGACACCACACTCAGCTTTCCTCTTCTCCCTTATTTTCTGGGTCAACGGGAACAAAATTTTATCTTTTTTTCTTTTCTTTTTTTTTTTTTTTTCCATTTTTTTTAGAGAGAGGGAGCTCGAGTGGGGGAAAGGAGCAGAGGGAGAAAGAGAGAGAATCTTAAGCAGGCTGCACGCTCAGCACAGAGCCCGAAGAGGGTCTCGATCTTACAACCCTGAGATCATGACCTGAGCCGAAATTAAGAGTCGGAGGCTCAACCGACTGAGCCACCTAGGCTCCCCCCCAAATTTTATCCTCTTATGTGGAACAGTTCAGCTATCCTCAAACCCTACTTGTAGGCTCAGTTCTAGGTTTTCTTTCACATGGCCAAAGTCATGAAGATTCTGAAGAGAGTAAAAAGGTCTGGTGAGGAACAATATCCACATTTCTTAAAAGTTAGCTGTAGTGTAAATATCACATATACGTAAATGTACATGATTTACATATATAGCTGACCCTTGAATAATGTGGGTTTGGGGCGCCTGGGTGGCTCAGTCAGTTAAGCATCCAACTTCAGCTCAGGTCATGATCTCACAGTTTGTGAGTTCAAGCCCCACGTTGGGCTCTGTGCTGACAGCTCAGAGCCTAGAGCCTGCTTCGGATTCTGTGTCTCCCTCTCTCTCTGCCCCTCCCCTGCTTGTATGCTCTCTTTCTCTCTCTCTCAGAAATAATAAATAAACAAAGTTTATAAAAAAAAAAAAAAAACCAACAATGTGGGTTCGAACTGCATGGGTCCACTTATGCATGGGTTTTTTTCAGTAAATACAGTACAGTATTTTAAATGTAATTTCTCTTCCTTATGACTTTCTTAGTAACATCTTTAGTTTAGCTTCCTTTATTGTGAGAATACAGTATATGATACATATACAAATTATGTATTAATTGACTGCTTATGTTATCATGAAATGCCCAGAGTCTAAGAGACCCCCAAAAATGAACCACCAGAGTCCAGAGTCAAAGCTAAGCAGCAAGGGTCATTTATTGCAGGTTCGAACCTGGACCTCTGCGCCCTCGTTGCCAGTGACGCCGAGAGGTCCTGAGAGAGGTTTTTACACCCCTTTTATAGACAGGTACAAACAAGTCATGGGGAAATCAGGAATTTTCCACAGTTACAGAGCTGCGATTGGTTGGTGTTTAAAGTTGGACACTTAACAGTATTCGATTGGTTCCTGCCTTTAGGTCAGACCACAACCGGGGGTACGGGTATCACAATGATTGATCAGGAATACACGGATGTGCCAGGCAACAATGATTGATCAGGAATACATGGGCGCACCAAGCAATTGTACAGAAGCGGAACAAGCTGGTTAAGCTTGGTTAGGTTTCAGTTTCCCGTAACTTAAGCTTTTAAGTTTTAATTTTCTAAGGCCTCTCAATCAGTAAGACTCTTGGTCAACAGCAGGCTGTAGTAAATATTTGAGGACTCAAAAGTTACACCAAGCCCTGCCTTTTTCAAGGGCCAACTGTACAGATGTACATATACCTCAAAGTGAAATATTTGAGTAGTAGGTCCTAACCTGTTTTCCCCCTTAATAAAATGTGCTTCATTTGTCCTATAATACGTAACGTCAGGTGTTTGTTTGTTTGTTTTGTTTTGTTTTGTTTTGTTTTTGAGAGAGAGAGGGAGGAAGAGGGGCAGAGGAAGAGGGAAAGAGAGAATCTTAAGCAGGCGGGCTCCATGCTTAAGCCCAGGACCCCAGGATCATAACCCTGGGATGGTCCTGGTCACTCAGGACCCCGGGATCATAACCAGAGCCAAAGTCAAGAGTTGGGCCCTCAACTTGACTGACCTACCCAGGTGCTCCATGCAGTATCATTAAGTTTTTTTTAATTTTTAAATTATTATTTATTTATTTATTTGAGAGAGAGAGAGAGCGTACCAGCAGGGGAGGGGTAGAGAAAGAGGGAGAGAGAGAATCCCAAGCAGACTCTGGGCTGTCAGCACAGAGCCCAATCCGGAGCTCGAACTGACAAACCTGTGAAATCATGATCTGAGCCAAAAGAAATCAAGAGTAGAACACTCAACCTACTGAGTCACCCAGACGCCCCTATGTAGCATCATTGTAAAAAAATTTTAATGGAGTGTATGTAACATTATGTTAATTTCAGGTGTAGAACATGATTCAATATTTGTACGTATTGCAAAGTGATCACCACAATGTCTCATTAACATTTGTCACCACACACAGTTACAAATTTTTTTCTCTCTTGTGATGAGAACTTTTGTGATACATTTCGTTAACAACTTTAAGATGTGCAACACAATATTAACTATAGTGGCCATGCTACCCATTGCTTCACAATGACTTACTTGTTTTGTAACTCAAAACTTGTATCTTTTGATCCCCATCACCAGTTTGACCACCCCTCACCCCCTGCCTCTGGCAACCACTAATCTGTATCTATGAGCTCGTTTCTTAGGGTTTTTGCTTTTGTTTTGTTTTTACATTTTTTAATTTTTTAATTTTTTTTTCAGATTCCACACGTACATGAGATCATACGGTATTTGTCTTCATCATTTTTCGCAGATTGAATTTTTATGGGTTTCCATAATAAATGTAAACAATACCCTTCTGAGAAATGTGGGTTATTTATAAATTTTTATAATTATAAAAAGACTGTAATAAATATTCGAAATTAAACAACATATTTTAAAACTGCCAAGGGTGCAAAGAGGAAATCATAAGAGAAGTTAGAATATATTTGAACTGAATTATAATGAAATTATAATGTTCTAAAATTTGTGTGATGCAGATAAAGCTGTGTTTAGGAGAAATGTTCAGCTTTATTTTTATTTTTTATTTTTTAGAGAGAGAGAGCATGAGCAGAGGGGTTGCTAAGAGATTCTGCAACTCAGAGGGAGAGAGAGAGAGAGAGAGAGAGAGAGAGAGAGAGAGAGTGAGAGAGAGACAGAGAGAATCTTAAGAGGGTTCCATGCTCAGTGCATAGAGCCCAACTTGGGGCTTGATCCCACAACCCTGGGATCATGACCTGAGCCAAAACCAAGAGTTGGATGCTCAAACGACTGAGCCACACAGGCACCCCAAGCTTTAAATATTTATGGTAAAAAAGTAATTAGTGTGTAAAATCAATAGACATAAGTTTCCATTCTAATAAACCAAAAGAGTATGATTATATTAAATCCAGACAAGAAGGAAAGCAATAAAGGTAAGAGTAATACATCAGTAAAGTAGAAAATAAATAGTAGAGAAAATTAATCAAGCCACAAAAATGATTCTTTGACAAGATTAATAATATTGACAAATCTCTAGTAACACCAGCCAAGAGAAAAGAGACAAACCCAGATTACCAATAACAAGAATGCAAGCAAGGTTATCACTATAGATTCTATAGACATTCAAAGAAAAATAGTATCTTTATGCCAACAATTTGACAACGTAGATGAAATTGACAAATTTCCTGAAGAAAAGATCAGCTTATCCTAAGTGACTCAAAATGAAATAAAAAATCTTAATTTTGCTAAGTGAAATAAGTCAGTCAGAGAAAGACAAATATTGTATGATTCCACTCATATGTGGAAGTTAAGAAACAAAACAAATGAACACAGGAAAAAGAGAGAGAGAGAGAGAGAGAGACCAAGAAACCAACTCTTAACTATAGAGAGAAAACTGATTGTTACCAGCAGAGGGGAAGTGGGAGGGGGGGTTGGGTGGGATAGGTGTTGGGGATTAAGAGTACACTTACCATGATGGACACTGAGGAAAGATGTATAGTATTATTGAATCACTACATGGTACATCTCATGTTAACTGTACTGGAATTAAAATCATAAACTTAATGTCTTCTCACAAAGACAACTCCAGGGCTAGATGATTTCAGTGGTGAATTCTATCAAATATTTAAGGAAGAAGTAATATCAATATTATCCAGAATTTAGAGAAGAAGGAAACCCTTTCAACTTATTTTATGGGGTCAGGATAAAATGGATAACCCAAGTCTGACAAGAAAATAATATTACAGGTGCATATCGTTATAATTATAGAACCCCCCCCTGCAAAAAAAAAAAAAAAAAAAAAAAAAAAAAACCTCAACAAAATACTAGTAAATTCAATACAGCAATGTATCAAAATGATGATATATATCAGGACCAAGTGGGATTAATTCCAGGAAAGCCAGATTGGTTTAACATTAAAAAATTACTCAATATAACTTACCATATTAGAAGAGGCTCTTCCTGAAATCCACATTGAGTGTTAGGGGCTTGGACAATGGGGTTAGTAGTAGTGGGGGTGCAAGAGAGGGGATGGACGATATTAGTGATCAAATATTTACTGACTGATTGGATGTAAGAATGAGAAAAACAGAGGAATCAGGAAAATTTTGAGTCCTTCCTTTTGAGCAGTTGAGTGGATTGGGGTGCTATGTACTGAGAAGGGAAAAACTGACAAGAGCAGAAGTGAGTTGGAGAATTAAAACTCTCTCTTTTTTTTGACCCACAGTAAGGCCTTGGATTGTGAGGTACTTGTTCTGCAAGTGCTCCACAAGACAAGCAAACATTTCTAATGCCTTTTAACTTGATAAACAAGTGATGTCCTGCAATATGAATATTGTGTGATGCTGAATGTCACATGATCACAACTGAACTAACGGTTCTTCTCTCTCTCTCTCTCACGCACGCGTTGCGGGATTGTGGGTGATTGTCTCCCATGCTTGGATGCTCGGTCTCAGGCCGTGGGGTTTGGCAGAAATCAGTGATTTTTCAGAACGTTGGAAGGTGCCCGCAACTGGCACTGGTGAATTTCCAAGCCCCTATGGACAGTCCTTCGCTTTTCCATACAAGAGTAAGCTTAGGAATGCTTTGCTTCACTCTAGGTCAGGCTGCCTGCAGATAGAGACACTTTCCTCTGCTGCCTCATTGCCAGTTACATGAAATACAATATATGACAAGAGCTTATTAACACTGTACATGTAGTCAATGTCCATGCGAGCATATACAATGGTCCCCATGCAGAAAAAGGTTGAAAAGAAAGGTGGTAAGAAGAAGGAGATGAGTAGAGTGGACGTTAAGAAGGAGATCACCAAGAAGCACGAACGAGGCATGTGAGTGGCTGAAATTGCAAGATTTTATAAGAAGTCTGCGTCTGTCTCTCATCTGCAGAGGAGGAGGAAAAGAAGGAGGAGGAATCCCTCATTTCAAATGAGATAATGGAGATGTGTAAAATGTGGAAAATAGTGCAAAATTTTGCAGAAAATCACCGCCCGAATAAGGCTGTAGCATTGTGAGAGATGAATCTGTTTAACCACAATGCGATGTCACATTTCCGCGAAATCCTCAGAAGGAGGCAAACAAGTGCCATTGGATAGGTTCCTTGTTAAAGTTGTACAGAAAGAAGAAGATTCCATTGAGCCAATAGCAGGGATTCCCTTAGTGATAGTGAAAGTCATTCCACACAATAACCCTCCTCTCTCTTGTCTCCCTCACACCAGCCACAAAGATTTTCAAAGGTGAATACAGGTGAATTTATTTTTCTTTACATTTTGTATTTTCTTCATTATTTTGTATTATATTACAGGATTGTAATCATTTTTATATGACTGTTTTTGGGTTCTGGAATGAATCATCTGAGTTTCCATTATTTCTTATGGGGAAATTTGCTTTGATATACAAGTGTTTTGGAATACAAGCATGTTTCTGGAACGAATTATGCTCACAGACCAAGGTTTTACTGTATTTAGATTAAAATGTTCTATTATATGTCCTTGTCAGCAGGTGAAGATACTATTCTTGGATTCTGCGAGAGGTCAAGTGTAGATAATTGACATTTGCTATCGCATAGATGGCTTAGATGGAAACGAAAGTATGTTTGAGAAGGAGAGAATGACCAATTCAGGACAATAAAGAACAATAAGATTTTTGACAGGCAGAGAACTGGGAAGAAAAGAAGGACAAAAAGAAAAAGCATGTCAATTAGAGAGAACAGGGTGAAGAAATACTGTCCCTATCCACACTCCACCTCAAAAGAGACACTAAATTGATCTAGTTATCAGCTTTTGGGGAATGGAGAAAATATAGGAAGATTTACTCCAGGAAACCAGTATCCTGACTCTGGAGTAAAGATGTCTAAAGCACAACATTCACTCCTGATTTCTGGGATGCTTTTTAGTAGGCTGAGATAATCATTGACACTCAGAAGGAGTGAACACGGCTTCTGGCTTCCACGGTGTATCTCATTTACTCTGAATGGGTCCCACAAGGTGATACAAGTTCAACTACTTCTCATCTGAGAGAGAACACTCAGGATCATTCTGTTTCAAAGATTTTGCCAATGACTTGAAAACCAAATAGCCAAAGGACATTCCGATATCGTCGCAGACAAAGTGAAAATGTAGAAAATAACCTTACTTTTATTTTTCTTTGGGAAGATACGTGGCATTATTTATTTCTCAACAGGGATGAGAGGAGATCATTTTTACTCAGGAAATAAATAGGAGAGAATGTTTTCCCCAGCAGTATGAAAGTTTATCCAGTACATATCAGGGAATATGTCAGCCCTAAATCCACCCAGCTGAAAGATTTCACCTCTGAAAGCCTTTTGACTTCCTGTTTGCTAAATTCTCCTGAAACTTAACTGCTCTCAGACTTCACTGCTTTGCTTCGTTTGGTTCTCAGAATTTGACAAGAACTTGTCATAAGAATTTTGCTTGACAGCTGCTTTTTTTCAGCTTGTGGAACAAGAAAGGTGAGGATGAATTTTGAGTCCCTGAATAATGTCTTAGCAGGATGGGAATCCTGCCATTTCTGGAACTCGACACCAAAAATTTTGACTTAAAAAATACAATACCGCAGATTTGTCTAATCATCCCCTCTTTGCTTTTTTTAAAATTCCATTTCTTTTTTTTTTTTTTAATGTTTTTATTTATTTTTGAGACAGAGAGAGACAGAGCATGAGCAGGGGAGGGGCAGAGAGAGAGGGAGACACAGAATCCGAAGCAGGCTCCAGGCTCTGAGCTGTCAGCACAGAGCCTGATGCAGGGCTCGAACTCACAAACCACAAGATCATGACCTGATCCGAAGTTGGACGCTTAACCGACTTGAGACATCCAGGCGCCCCCCGGAAAAAAAAAATTTTTTTTTAAGTGGATATGTACTTTAATCTTTTTCATTTTGTTTTTCTAGCATTCAGTTTTTAACTTCGTTGAGGTGTAATTTAGGTATCCTGATGCCTGCCATTTTAAATGTACATTTAAATGAGTTTTTGGAGGGGCACCTGGGTGGCTCAGTCGGTTAAGCGTCCGACTTCGGCTCAGGTCACGATCTCGCAGTCCGTGAGTTCGAGCCCCGTGTTAGGCTCTGGGCTGATGGCTCAGAGCCTGGAGACTGCTTCCGATTCTGTGCCTCCCTCTCTCTGCCTCTCCCCCGTTCATGCTCTGTCTCTCTCTGTCTCAGAAATAATAAAATAAACATTAAAAAAAAAAATGAGTTTTTGGCAAATTTTTCCAGCCATGGAATCATTGACAAAACATAATGTAGGGATATATTCATTACCCCTCAAAATTTCATTGTGCCCAATACAGAAAGTTACCCTCATCCCCAGCCCTAGGTGGCCACTGATCTGCCTTCTGTCCTTAGAGATGAGATACGCCTTTCCTAGAGGGGCTCAGTTCTTTTTATTGCTGTCTGGGTATTCCACAATTTATTCAGTTCCCTGTCGACAGGCATTTGGATTGTTCACAGTTTGGGGCCATTATGAATAAAGTGCTGTAAACACGGGTATACAGTCCTTCAATAGGTATTCTGTTTAGATAACCGTTTCTGTTAGGTAAACACCTAGGATTGGAATTGCTGGCTTGGGACAAAAATGTGTCTACCTTTCCCAAAGAAGTGTGCTAGTTTACATTTTCACCAGCAATGTGCATACTTTCCACGGGGCCCATGCCACCGCCAGCACTTGGTGTCGTGAGACTTTTTAAATTTTCGACAATTTTAGCTTTCATATGCTTTGCTGGATGTCTGTATATCATTTTTTTTGGTGAAGTATTTGTTGAAACCTGTTGGCCATGAACTCTTAGGAGTTCTATAGTTTTGTGAAATAAGAACTTTGTAAGATTATGTTTTGCAATTATTTTTCCCAGTCTGTGTTTTGCCTTTTAAAATGATCTATCAAAAAACTGAGGTTTCAACAAACGGTGATGCAGTTGATTTTGCTGACCTAAAAAAAAAAAATTATTTATTTTGAGAGAAACAGAGACAGGGAGAGAGGGAGCGAGAACCCCAAGCAGGCTCTGCAGCGTCGACACAGAGCCTGTTATATGGCTTGAAATCAGGAACCGTGAGTTCATGACCTGAGCGGAAGCGGGACGCTTCAACTCCTGAGCCACCCAGGTGCCCGATTTTACTGACTTTTTAATGCTTTTGCTTTTTCTATCTTATCTAAGAAATCTTTACCCCAAGATCATGAAAATTTCGTTTTATGTTTGTGTCTTGGTCTTTATATTTAGGTTGACGATCTGTTTCTTTATCCATCTGATGTTTACGTGTGATACGAGGTAGGGAGTGACGCTCATTCTTCTCCATAAACATATCCAGTGTTCCAACATTCGTTGAAAAGACCATCCTTCCCCTATTGAATTACCTTGGCACCTTTGCCAAAAAATCAATTAACTATCTACGTGTGAGTCTTTTTCTGGACTCTATTCTGTTCATTGGTCGTGTCTATTCCTATTTCAACACCACATCTTAATTACTGTAGCTTTTTTTTTAAGTTTAGCAACTTAAAACATTTTTTTTTAATTTTTTTTTTTTTTTTTTAGAGAAAGGGAGTGAGAGCGGGAGAAAGAGACAGACAGACACAGAGAGACAGTGAGAGACAGAATCTTCAGTAGGCCCCACGCTCAGTGAAGAGCTTGACTTGGGACTCGATCCCACAACCCTGGGATCACAACCTGAGCAAAATCAAGAGTAGGATGCTCAACTGACTGAGCCACCCAGGCACCCCGTAGTGTGGTGTTAAATAGCAAATGTTTACATAATGCCACTACTCTAATTTCTTCTCAAAATTATTTTGGCTATTCTGGGTCATTTGCACTTACAAATAAATTTCACCATCAGCTCGTTTACAAAAAAAGACTCCTAGAATTTTGAGTTGAATTGCACTATTTATACACCAACTTAGGGACAGTTAACATTTACAAAATTAAGACTTCCAATTCACAATTACGGTATACCGCTCCATTCAGATTTTCATTAGTTTCTTAGCAGTTTCTGTGGTTTTTGTTGGATGAGTCTTGCACAAATTTTGTTACATTTGTCCCTAATTATTTCATGTTTTCAAAATACTATTGTAAATGAGAACTTTTAAATTTCAATTTCCAATTATTTGTTGGTAGCATGTAGAAATAACATTGAGTTTTGTACATTGACCTGGTACCATACCTTACTAAATTCATTGATTAATTCTAGTTGTTTTCATTAATTCTAATTGTTGTGGTGGTGGTTTTAAAGTTCATTTTGAGAGAGGGAGAGAGAATCCCAAGCAGGCTCCGCACTATCAGGGTTCAATCCCAAGAACGGTGAGGTCATGACCTGAGCTGAAGTCGGATGCTAAACTGTCACCAAGGAGCCTCTAACTGTAGTTGTTTTGTTTTGTTTTGTTTTAATCGGTATGCTTTCTCTTATTTTACAGGCTCTATCTCTTTGCCTTTTCACAAATCTTAGAAGGAAGACAAACTATTACGTATGAAGTTAGCTACAGGTTTTTCAGAGATATTGTATCAGGTTAAGGAAGTTCTCTTAATTCTAGTTTGTTCAGTTTTTATCAGGAGCAGATGTGAAATTTTACTGGATACTCTTCCTGCCTCTATTGAGATGATCAGGTTTGTCCCCCTGTATTGTGTAATATGGTGAGTTACATGGAATTATTAAATTCTTCTTGTGATTCGTTTTTCAAAAAAACATTTATATTGTGGTAAAGTAGACAATTTACCGTCTTGCCCACATGTCTGTGTACAGTTTGGTAATGTTAAGTATATTCATTCTTGTGTAACCAATATCCAGAAATTTTTCGTCTTACAAAGCTAAAAATTTATACCCTTTAAACAATTTCCCATGTCCTCCACCCCTCTACTCATGCATCTGAGAGTTTTATGTAAGAGTTTCGGTCTCTGACACACTGGAAATAAAAAAGTGGTCCTTCACCAGAGGTTTTAAAATCAGTCTAAGTTAGTATTTTCAATCAGTTTGCTAGTAGTAAAAAACCTTTTAAACAAGTGGTTGGCTTGCAAATGAAGCTTTCGAGTCGTACACACACACAAAAAGCCAGTGTTTTGAGAGAACAAATGCACCTAATTTTCCGATTATTTTCATGACTTCAAGCTTAGTAAAATTAGATTGTGTTTTAAAGCAGTTCATTTCACCAAGCCGTAATTTTTGAAGCATGTCAGAGTTTGGCTTGACCATAAATAACATACAGCACGTTTTTCCCTGAATCCTTTGATTCCGTATACTCTGGTCCTGGCTGAAGTGTCTTGTTGTCACACAGGCAACATAAACAGGTAATTCTTTTTAGTTTAAAAAAAAAAAAAAATGGCTTACCAAGAACCTCTACCTGAAGAATCGTTGGCTTGCCTTTTGACAATTACTAACAGTGTCACCATTTCTTCTGTTGCTGTTCTAAACCCGTTTGGCTCTGTGGATGCGATTTCATCTATTTTCTCATAAAGACTAAACTCTAGGGGCATCTGAGTGGCTCTGTCGATTGAGCAGCCGACTCAGGCTCAGGTCACGATCTCCTGGTTCGTGAGTTTGAGCCCGGCATCTGGCTGTGCGCTGACAGCTGATGGTGTGGAGCCTGCTTGGGATTCTCTCTGCCCCTCCTCCTCCCCCACTCCTGCTCTTTCTCTCTCTCAAAATAACTAAATGAATAAACTTAAAAAATAAAGACTAAACTGTAACATCTAATTTTAGTTGTGGAGTCAGTTCTTCCCAAATCGATAGTTAAGTACATGGGACTCATGCACAATACAGCAGATGTAGACGGTCATATTTTCCTCCAACCCAATATTCCAGGAATTTGACAACCATTTTTTTTTTTATGCAGGGAAAAAAACTTCCAAAAACACAGAAATATACTGTATAATAGTTTTATTTTTCTCATATTACTATTTTTACATTTTATGCACAAATATTTTATCTGAGTAAAAATAGAAAATAACTGTTTTATGTAAAATTACAAAAAAAATAAAACCCACAAAGAAATACATAATTGTTATTATGACCGTATAAGTGTCTTTATTTAAAGAGTAAAAATGTAGGCAAAAATCCTCCTTCCTTTTACAAAAGACTGAGAATATTTTTTTTTTTCTGGCAGCAAGTGAAATATCACTGAAATATCAATATTTTTACACCTTCTAGATGTGAAGACATCAAGTTAGTCACAGGTTGTTTGGTAATTATGAATCTTAAAACATTTTTGTGCTATTTCAAAGATACACTAGTTCTTTTTAAAAGGCGGTAGCATAAAACGATGAGTATGGAAAACAGCTGACCTCACCCAAAGTGATGGGAGGTACAGCCCTTGAAAGGAGTATCATACTCGAGTGTCCCCATTAATCGGGAGAGAAAAACAAGTACTTAACGGACATGGATGCACACACGCGAACATGTCGAGCCGGTCGTTCCACGTGAAGGTCAACCACATGGCATTTCTGTTTAATGTGTCTGACTTTCTAGTATCAACACGCATTTTCCAACTTCGGGCTAGGTATGCATGAAAGTTGGCTCAGGGAGAACCTCATGCGGAAAACAAGTTTTAAAACAAAAACGGGCATTTCCTTATTTTTGTACTTAGAGGGTAGAAAAGATGGCCAATGATTCTTTCTTCCTTTAAGTATACTGTAAATTCTCCTATGGAAAATTTATTCATAAGAACAGCAAGGAGTGAATAACATGAATTCTATTTTCTCTTACGACACAAGTTATCTTTCAATAAAAGAAGAGACTACCTGGCTTTCTGATGATTTGTAACCTCAACACGGACGATGGGAACAATTTAGTATGTAAGTTGAGAAAAAGTCACTCGAGTTTCTTGACTCCACTGGGGAAATGAGTCTCATGACTTCACCTATGTTACAGTATACGAATGATGATGACAGGTGAAGAAGAAAGAAATAGCACCTGATCCTGTAGGAGAATGATCCTTGTTCAAGTGATAATGGGGAATAAAAACCGCCAAAGGAAGAAAAATGGGTAGGATGTATTTAAAAAAAAAAAAAGGAACCTGAGGACTTAGAGAAAAGAAGCAATAGTTTGACTTTAGGATCTAAAAGAACGTGGGTGTTCCTTGCCTTAAAATACACATATACAGATAACTGCAACATAGAGGAAGTCTGTCATCTTTGCTAAAACTTTAAAATAATGTCTCCGCAAAAGCATTTTAAATGTTAAAGTCAAAACTTTTAAGTTGCTGATAATATACCAGAAGAGTAAACTTTTTCATGGTTTTACAACTACAAGCAACGTGTCAACTCTCCAGACCAGAAGATGGGGCAAAACCTTTTTAGTGATCTATTTCTTACGTGAACCTGGAGCTTCTACACAGGACTTCCTGTGTCATTCTACTCAGATA
Source organism: Panthera pardus (assembly GCF_024362965.1). Taxonomy (NCBI): domain Eukaryota; kingdom Metazoa; phylum Chordata; class Mammalia; order Carnivora; family Felidae; genus Panthera; species Panthera pardus. Next base: position 18,729,669 of record NW_026526721.1, read on the forward strand.
CTCTTACAGTCGCCGTGCCCAAATTAAACTAATAGTTTGTCAGTCTCTTCTGTATGTGTTTATAAAAAGGTAAAAATAGAAGCTACAAGTTTTATTTTTTTCCGGCATCTACCGGGGGGCCTTAAATGACTTGATAATATAAAGGGACCGACATTACGCAGTCCTCCAGCCACAGCACTTCAAGTCACGATCTGAGGTGACCGGAAAAGAAGATCCTTCCTCTCCTGCTTGCTCCTAAATTCGCCTCCTGCTACGGCTCAACACAAACGACCATCTGGTTCTGGTGGCAGCGACTGCTAGCGATGCCTCCTCGACTCACTACCACCGCCTTTCCTCCGGGTTAGACAAAAGCATCAGCTGAGCTTTTATAAAGCTGTTCAGGGAGATGGCCATAAAGGAAATGATGAGGGAGAAGGTGCATAAAGAAATATCTGAGAATCAATCTCCTGCTCTAAGAGGATTAAAAAGCTCTCTGCCAGTATCTCCTTTCATGATTCATGTATCGCAGCCTTAAAACAAAAAACAAAAAGAAAAAAAGAAAGGAAACCAAGCAAAAAAGAAAGACATTTCTAGTGATTTCTGTTTAGTGTTGGATTGTGATGACGTTTTCATAGATATGGGGATCATTTAATTAAAAATTTTTTTAAAATGAGGTATTGTCTTTTAAGATACATTTCCTTTTGAATATCATCATGTATTCATATATGTGTACAGTTATACATACAACAAAATGGTCAATTGGACATGTATACAGATATATGGGTACTCACACATATATAATATTCAAAAGGAAAAAGTTAAATAGATGGGAAATTTGGTTTTGAGAGAAGACTTGCCTATACTGGAGGTCAGAATTTCCTTTTAAATGTACTGGCAACTAGTTTGTTGTTGTCTCGAAAGGTAAGGTTAACTGCAGACTGATTTCAAGGCTTCCTTTGATCAGAAACACAATGCTCTATAAGCTGCTTTTGCATAATACACCTGCAGGCAGAATAGGCAATGAAAACAAAGAAACAAAGCAAGCCATACCAAACCAAACTAAACCACACTTTTATTTTCTGGCTGAGGTATACCTTTCTGGTTTTTTCAATCTCTGACAGGAAAAACAGAGATCATTTCAGGATTTTTGTAATAGTTGGTTTATTAGAATTAAATGCCTCTCTTAAAATAATTTAAATCCTGGCCTGACATTATGAATAATCTATACAGAAAATCCTTAAAATTAGCTGGAGTTAAGCCAGATTTCAACCTGGATCTCCTTCTTCGGCAGTGCTCTTCTGCCAGTCGACTTCTTATTGTCCTTTGCTTGCAAATATATAAACTATTTTAATAACTTGATGCTCTCAGTTTAGTAACTTATTAATATTATAGTTTTATTTGATACGAATATTTTAGCTCTGCTTGATTAGATGAAACAGGCACACATGCTGTAGCTGTGAAAAATTCCACTTTCTGGTTCTATGTAAAGCAACATCTAAAGCAGCAGAGAGGGGAAACAGTTATATTTTCAAAAATAGTTAAGCCAGACTGTTTCCTGGAGATACTTCATTCATTCTTCATCCTCAGATGCTACTGGCTATTTTTGGTAGGGCTAGACATTAATACTGACCAGTTTAGCTTTCCTGACTGTTACCAAACTATCCCACAATGAGCCTGACTTCACGCTGAAGACATTGTGGTGATCCTTAACATACACGTATTCTAAAATATATGCTTCAAAGTAAAAAGATCCAAATTCACAAGAGTATGAAACATTTATAAAAAAATCATGCATCAGATTGTACAGTCTAGAAATAAAAGAAGATTCAAATTCAGTAATAAAGGTAAGAGCAACACTTGCTCTAACGTTTAAGAAAGACCTTGGGCTCCCAGAAGGTCCGGGCTCAATTATCCTTTTCCGTTTGCAGAGAAGCAGTGGCCAGGGCGACCGCCGTGACCGGCTGGGCAATCCCGTGAAGCTGCATCTTCGCCAGTTTCTTCTGTTCACACTCCGTGACCAAGCGGTTCAACTCTGCCGCACTGTATCCGATAAGAGTCTTCAAGTCACAGACAAACTTGTACACAAATCTCTTGCCTTGGACTTTACAAATCATGTCCCCATCATAATAATACCTTTAAAAAGAGAAGGACACATTGGGACCATGTAAAAAATACAGAATTGGGACTTCTTACTTACGATATTTCACAGATTCTTCCATAAACAGGAGCCTGGTAGAGTATCGCGTCTACCCCAACAGCAATTAACATTGAAGTTATGGTCCAAGCAAACTTCAAAACATGACTTACTAAAATTTCAATGCTCAACACATTTCCACAATTATGATAAAATACTACTTTAAAAATAGACAATGTTAAACAAAACAAAAAACTGTGGGAGTGGTCACAGAACCTAAGAACAAGGGCCTGGAGTCAGAATGTCAAGATTCAAAACCCAGCATCTCTACTTAACTACCTTTGTGATTTTGTGACCACAGGAAAGCCAAATTTTCTCTAAGTTGTTTTTGTTTTTTAAAGTAGGCTCTGCACCCAATGGGGGGCTTGAACTCATGACCCTGAGATCCTAGAGTTGGATGTTGTACTGACTGAGCCAGCCAGGTGCCCCGCAAAGTTTTTATTCCCCATCTATACAATGAGGTTAAAAATAGTACTTACCCTCACAGAATTGTTGAGAATTAAAAGGATTATCTTTGCAAAGTGCTTACTTGGCACACAATGACTGGCACATAGCCCTCTATAAAGTATAAGCTATGTCAATAATTAAGAACCCATATAATAAGAAGAAAATTTTAATATACATATTCAATGAATTGTGGGAATGTCCCCTTCTTTTCTGCATTGTACAAAATCCTTTGTGATGCAGCCACACCTTCACCATCACCATTTTAATATGTAAAGGCTCAACTTGGAGAGAAGTTCTCCGAATCTAAAAGGGAGCCTCAAAAGTAGAAGTAAAAGGCCAGAAGAAAGACGGGATACAGAAAACCAGGAAAGAGGACATCATAAAGAAACAAGAGTTGCCTCTGTGGGAAACCCTCTAGAAGTCTAGCTTACTGCTGGTTTGTATGGAGATGGAAATAGAGCTAGATTTATACTCTGAAAAACAGACCTGATTTCCTGTCATGCGCTGCCAATTCCAATAACAGGGAAAAGGTAAGTCAAGACTTATCTGGGCAGGTGGAATGTGAAGGCTTTGTTGTAAAACTGCACTGCCCATCTGTACCAATCTGACAATGAGCAGTTATGAAAGGCATGACTATTTGCCCAAATACCAGTGGTGTAAACTACCACAGCTGGCAGGATTTTATTACAGAAGTCATTCAATTTAATCAGGAGTCCACTAGTGAAAAGGCGGATCTATATGCAGGAAATTAAGTCACTTTTCTTTAATTCCAGAAGAGCAAAAGTGTCACAGTCAGTCACGTTGACTCTCTCAGTAAGAAAGACCACACACTGGGTGGGCACAGTTCTTGTGTTTCCTTTTGTGTCAATCACGTTAATACAGAATTTAGATCTCAGCCCAAAAACCACCAACTTCCTGTCACCCAGTTTAAAATGAGATTCGTATTTCAGCTTCTCAAGAAAATTTCTACATAATACGTAAGGCTGTAACAGACACTTGAGAAAAAAGTAAAATAAAAGAAGAAAGTGGTTTTACATGTCAAGGAGAAAAACGGAGTTGGTATAATCTTCTGTCTCTTGGTAAGAACGGATAAAGAATACAAACACTAAATTTAATTTTACTTAACGTGTCTTTCAATCTACTAGACGCATCATACAACCACACCTAATAGCAAGCATCACATCTGTACCCTCTCTACAATGAAGTCGAAAGGTACACAATACCTGTATTTTCATGGATAGGATTTTTCTTAAACTTGTCTTTTTTTAACCTTTTAAATTGTGAACTATATTACATAAACAGAAAGCACACCCAAGTGAACAGCTCAGTGATTTATTTCAGTGAACACTCGCCTGTTAACTACAACCTAGGTCAGGAGACAGAACACTGCCAGCCCCCAGAATCCCTCCAAGGCCCTTCCCAGAAATCACCACCCCTCCTTTACTCTAAAAGGTAAACACAATCCAATCCTCTTGCATGATGATAATTCATGGCTTGTATTTACATTCTCATCACCCAAAAGTGCATCCCTAAACTCTGCAATTTAGTTTTCGTTTCTTGAACTTTACACTATAAATGTAATCATATATAGTCTTTTGGGTCTGATTCTTTGACTTTGCATTTGTATCAGCGCTTGTAGCTTTGTTCATTTTCTTGGATACACAGTCCACTCTCGTTTACCATAATTCATTTATTTACTCTCCTGCAGATGGATACTTGGTTTCTGGATATTATAAATAATGCTGCTATGAGCACGTGTGCGGACATATGCAGACGCTTCTGTTGGGTAAATATTTAGGAGAGAAACCGCTGGGTTCCAGGTTCCGTCCCTACCAAAAGTGCAGAAGCACCCCCATGCTCACAACACCTGGTACCAGTGATCTTTTGAATTTCAGCCATTCGAAGCTATGTGTTGTGCCATTTTATGGTGGTTTCCAACCAAGTTTCCCTGATTACGAATGAGGTTGTGCACCACGGCATATGGTCACTGGCCATTTGTATCATCTAAATTCTGAAGTGTCTATTTAAGTCTCTTGCCTATTTTTTCTAGTTTTCCTATCGACTTGCTACATGGAACCGATTTCTAGTATAGTATAAGGAAGGGCTCAAGTTTCCCTTTGTCCATATGGATGGTCAACTGTCCTGGCTCTGCTGATTGAGAAGCAAGTCTTTCCCCCACTGCCATCTTTAAATCAAATCCTCTTATATACCTGGCTCTATGTGGGCTCTCCATTGTAGTAGCCTCCAGTCTGTTCGTCTCTCCGAGGCAAGCCATGCGCTGTCTTACTGTCGAAGCTTTCCAGCACTTCCCGCACTGCTCTCCTCCCTCACATGCCCTGCTTACTGCGCACTTTATGTTCCCATATATGTTTTACAATCAGCATGTCAAGTTCTACAAAGAAACTTATCCAGATGGTCTCTGCATTGAAACTTAATATCAATCTGGGGAGAACTGACATCTTAATGATTAATTCTAATACTTTATCTGTAATTTTGAAGGGACTTGTATATATACATTCATAGCAACCATCAAAAATGAAAGTTTTAATTCTAAGTATATGGAAAGGATCTTTAGATAGCTGGCAAAGTGTGTGAGACTAAATAAGTGATAAGCACATTGAAAAGAAAGCATTTTAGTTACTTAGGAATGCTATTTTGGAAAAGTAAATAATCCTGTAACAGTACTCACATGATCATGATCCTGTAACTGTGAATACTGATCTAACCACAATTTCCATGTAATTATGTAATGACAAGAGAGTGGAGAAAGTGTGTGTGTGTGTGTGTGTGTGCGTGCGCGTGTAGTGATGGGAGGTAAATCATAATCTCTCAGTGTGAAATTCACAATGTTCAAGTGAATCATGAAGTAGCAGTAAAAGCATATTATTTAGAAATACAGAGGTAAATTGCAAAGCTATTTTACACTATATTCACTCTTCCAAAAAAAAGACAGTAATTCCATGATATTTCTATATATCCCACTTCTCAGTTACTTAAATGAACATACTGAATTTCCCACTGTAGTAAGCATAATTTCTGAAAGTAATTCTGTCAAAAAAATTCATACAAGTTATGGGATATTATAAATAATTTTATTCTATTCCAATTCCGTGTGAAGGTTGGATATTCAGAGTTAGGCAGGTTGAAGGGGAAGAAAAAATAGAGGAATGGGTCGACCTTTTGCACCTAATTATAAAAAAGGGAAAATATCTGCATCTTTGCTAAACTTTACACTCAATTCACCTATGCAAATGGCAGCATCTTTATCTGTTAGGTAAATGACAGAAAACTCAGAGATTAAACAGTTAAACACATATATTCTTTTCAACCAGATAAAAACAAATAAGGTTGGAATCATCTTTTAAAGAAACTGTTCCTCAAAATTATCACTAAAGATCTTTGCAAAAAGTCATTTTTAACATAAATGTAAAACCTTTAGCTTTCTGGGGTCATTTTTTAGAAAGGTTTAATGTTAAAAAGAAAAAAAAAATCATCGCCTACCTTAATGCACGACTTAGTTTCTCATAGTTCATTGTAGGCTTATTTTTACGTTGTCCCCATTTTTGTGCAACCAGTTCAGGCTGATTTAGCTTAAACTCGCCTTCGTCACCAACCCAAGAAATGCAGTCTCGAGCATCCTTGTCAGTAAGAAGTTCTAGCAAAAACTGCCATAGTTGAATTTGGCCATTGTTTCCTACATGGACAAGAAGGACAAGTGCTGACCACAGTGCTATGAATTTAACAGCAGGCCAAAGACAACAAACAGATTCTCTGGGTCATTCCTTCCCAGCCATGCTAAAAATACATCTGTTTACAAATGCTGTTTAAATACTGTCAGGGAAATAGCATATTCACATTTTCATACAATGAAATGAAATACACATTAATTTGACAAATTTTAAAAATACCATTAGGTAATGCAAAAATACCTGTTCTGTTCCCAGGAGAACTTCTATCTTCTCCTGAAATCCTAGGAGCTCTCTGTACTTTAGCTGCCTTTGCACTACTATTTATGACTTTAATGGTCGTTGGTGTAGCAGACTGCACGGATGCTGGGATAATTTGCACAGCTGCAAAGAAAAACAAGGAGAAATTTTCTTCTCTTCCACAACAAGCAGTGAAAAAAATTACTGAAAGACACAGAATGCAGTTAGTTTTACTAATGCCCCTCTAATTAGCTCAACAAAAGGCCTCGTTTCAAAAAAGCCTTAATCCACAACAGTTTTGAACAAAATTACCAAAAAAGTTCAGGGGATAAGGTATGATGTTTGCTGTATGGTTTGAAATCTTAACTTGAGGAGTAAGTGTTGATCTTATTTGGAATTAACTTAGTGGTGTGTATATGTTAGGCAAAGAATTATGAAAACATTTGTTTTCAAAATATTTCTTCATTAACAACAGTGTGTCAAATGTTGGAGAAAATACGGACAAAGGAGAACTCCCATGCACTGCTGGTGAGAGCAAACCCCTGCCCCCACTTTGAGAAAAGCTACAGTAATCCCTCATCAGGTGGGAAGCATAGAACTCCTGGGATAGAGAATCTCACACTCATTCTTACAAACACTCATTCAGTGCCAGTCACAGAGTTTTAAGAACAATATTTAACAGCAGTGAAAATGAATGAAATTACACCGCCAAGTATCGATATGGGTCTCATAACTGTCAAACAAAAAAGCAAGTTACAGAAGGATATGTACAGTTTATGATCATTTTACCGAAAAAGTTTAAATATGTGTAAAACTATAAAGTGTGGTTACCTACTTGATAAAAATATAAAATATGCACAGAATAAGAAACACCAAATTCAGGACAGTCATTTAACGCGATATATAAAAGTTCTAATTCTTATGGTGTACATAAATGGTTATACTTCATTTCTTGGTATGTCTAAAATATTTCATCAAAAGTTTAAAAATTAATTTTTCTTTTTATTACCTTGCAGTGAATTAAAAAAAAAAAATTGTGACAAATGGGCCACATGTTATGTGCATGAATACTCACGCTGATCAATTGTAACTATCTCATTCATCTGTTGTTCTTGGCTTGCCAACACATCTGAAGAACATACATAAAAATTTCTGTTTATATTTAAATCCAGAAAATCAAACTCAAGTTAGTAAAACCCACCCCAACCAACCAACCAAACAAAAAAGCAAAGCATTCAACAAAACTCATTGGCACAATAACCTAAGAAATACTTGATAGTCACTTTGCAAGGAAAAGATATTTTTAAGACAAGTAGCAGATGGAAAGCTCTAATTCTTTGAATGGTAAGAAAAGTTATTCAGAGAATCACGGTTTTCTAAACATAAATATCTGTATCTATATCTCCTTCTGTATAAAACCAGGGGACTCTTCAAGATCAGATCAAAGATGAGACTATATACACCACACTGAAATGGCTTAGATCTACATTCTTTAGATGTACATCCTCAGTCAAGATGACAGATCTTCATAATTTATTAATCTAACAGACTGGATAAAAGTTTTGAATAAGATTGCTTTAATTTTATAAAGGCTCCTTCTTAAAGATAGCTAAATTTTCAATAAAATTGTAGTGGTCCTAAAAGTCACAAGTGAATCAAATAATGTAATAATGGTTACGAATATAGCTCTCATATGAGAGTTACATTGTAAAAAGTCCTAATATAACCCTTTAGAGAACCATTCATCACTCATCTGTTGCTGTTCCCTACTCAAATGCTACCCTTTCTTTTTTTTAAAGATTTATTTATTTTTGAGAGAGAGAACGTACAAGCGGGGAAGCGGAAGAGAAAGAGGGGGACAGAGGATCTGAGGGGGGCTCTGCGCTGACAGCAGTGAGCCCAATGTGGGGCTTGAGCTCACGAACGGCAAAATCATGACCTGAACTGAAATCGGACGCTCAACTGCCTGAGCCACCCAGGTGCCCCCTATTCTTTATTTCTTAAACAAGAGTTCCTATTTCCCAGTCTCTAACACTTCAACCTATTTAGTGTCCATCATGGATTGGATTCTTTTCTCTTGAAATTGTTCCTACCAGCAATCGCCTGTGTACTGAGTGAGTCCTAGAGCCTGGGCGCCCAACGCAGCTCTACTTAGGGCACCATGCCAGGGCCCGGTTCCAGGCACACAGAACTGGGAAGCGCTGAGAAACTAAAAAGAAGTCTAAACCCTACCTGTCAGAAGGGAGCTTTCTTTGGGGGTCCTGAGTTTGGGGGATTATACAATTACATGGGACTGGCCTCGATAGATCTTCGTTCTGATCTTAGCCCTCACTTACTGGCTGTGTGACTTTGGTAAATTATTCAACCAACTTAAACATTAATTTCTTCATGTTTAAATGAGATATCCCCACCCATCACCTCACAAGGTTGTTATGAGGATTAAAGAAAACTGCTTTCAAATAGCACAATGCCGAGGGTGCCTGGGTGGCTCAGTTGGTTAAGTGTCTGACTTCGGCTCAGGTCATGACCTCGCAGTTTGTGGGTTCAAGCCCTGTGTCAGGCTCTGTGTAGACAGTGCAGAGCCTGCCTGGGACTTTCTCTTCCTCTCAGAGCTCCTCTCTGACTTGTGCTTTCTCTCTCTCAAAATAAATTAATAAACTTAAACAAACAAACAAAAAGCATAATGCATGAAACAAAGCTTAACTTTCCAGAAACTGAAGATGTTACTATTTCATCCAGATTCCTAGTTCTGAGCATTCTCCTCAAGAACTGTTGTCTCTCTTGAAGAAAAATCCGTGCCCTACATTTGTAGATTTCCCCCCAAATCTTATAAAGGCACCTTGAAGAAGCAAAGTGCTACTGAAACAGAAATTGTTCCATTTGTGGCTTAAATGAACACAGATGCCCTAGCCTAAAAAGAGGCAAAAGAAGGGCACCTGGGTGGCTCAGTCAGTTGAGTGTCTGACTCTTGATTTCAGCTCAGGTCATGATCTCACAAGTTCATGAAACTGAGCCCCACACTGGGCTCTGTGCTGACAGTGTGGAGCCACCTTGGGATTCCCCACCCACCTCCTACTCCCATGCTCTCTCTCTCTCTCTCTCTCTCAAAGATAAATAAATAAATATTTAAAAAATATATTTAAAAAAAAAAAAGAGGCAAAACGGAGTCACCATCGCAAAACCCATGTGTTACCAACCTGTAAGATCAGCTTCTAAGCTCTGAGTCTCAGAATGGAGTTTGGTCTGTCTCCTGGGAACTCTCAAGATTAAGACACAACACAGAGGAGGTTTTGAAAACTGGGTTCAAGACCACACAGACTACCTATCATATTCCTCTACTGTAGCCCTCAAATCCTGGCCACGTACAAAAGAATCATCCTAAGAGGCAGCGCTCTGGGTGAAATGAATCCGTTTTATGAAGAAACTTTAGACACTAAAGATACAAGGCAATTCTTTTTCCTAAAGGAGGTCCTCTGCAAACTGAGAGCTTTGGCTTTGGTGACAGCATTTCAAGAGGCTCTTCAAAAAGCTGTCAGTAATGGAATATTCCTAATTATCCTCGCGAGTACAGCAGGACTTGGTGAAGTTTCCATATGAACTGCAGGAAGGTGGGGGTGACCCAGGTGGAGAATCTAACATAAATGAAGAAGAAGCTCGATCTGTGCAACACTGCTTCTTCTTGAAAGATCACGGAGGACGACTAGATGATAGATGCTGGGTTCGTAAGACATATGCTATAGACTTCACGCTACAAGACGGGCCAGAGTACCTGACTGTGCTCAGAAAAGCCTGTTCTGGGAAATGAGGCTTGTGAATTACAGAAAATCTGCCAGAAATAGCCTTTACACATCAGCCTACCAATCCCCCAATTCAGAACTGGGCATTAGGATCCCAAACCAGATGGGACCTTCCTTGCCAGGACAAAGCAAAGAACCATGGCCAGATAAGCAAGGAATTTGCAAGATACTTATCTAAGCTGTGGGGATTTGTTACTTTTGAAAATAAAATTCCAGGGCAGAGTTTTTCTGAGGAAGACCCGTTCCACTTCAAGGAAATGAATGAACAGATACACGAGATTCCTCTACTCCCCATACCAGGAAAAGTCGCTGAATGAGCTTTAAAGATTTTGGGAAGCACTAGGAGAACCAGACAGCCACAACAAAGTGCTGCCCTCGGGGAGAGAGAAAACCTGCCAATCTGAGAAAAATCAAACTGCAGTCTAAGCACCGTCTTTGTCCTGTCCTAATCTTTAGAGTTCCTATATGAAAACATTTCAGTAAACATGACTCATATGCCAAAAATCTGAAACAATTCAAGAGTTTTCATTATTTATCTGAAAGGCACGAAGGAGAAAAAAAACCGTGAAATCAAGGACAAAACTTCAACTAGAACATTTAATTTCTTTACCTATTAAGAAAAACTGGAAATAAACCCTGTAAATGTAATGAATGTAGTGAGTCAGTGTCATAGATACGTTTTCCCTCTAATATTTAAGAGATTCCATAAAAGAGACAAACTATAATCAGTGAAGGAAAAACCCTGTCTCCAGAGCTCATTTCTTACTCAGCAGTAGAGAATGCACCCCAGGCGGTCAATTACTATGTAAAATCCCTCCAACCTGAGCTGTTCTTTTACTGGGCACATAACAGAATAAACCCTACCAGGTACCTTTATACACCATTACAAAACCAAAGTCAGAGTTTGTCCTGTTCACCCATTCTGAAAAGTATGTGTGTCTGGCTAGCATCTCTGGCCTCTAAACTGGGTGTCAGGGAACAGGTTCCTGCTAAAATATTTTAACAGATAGTCACTGTTGGATTAAAGGGGATTAAGATGGATTAAAATTCAAACAAAATTATTTGCATTTACTTGAGCTTTTTGTTGGTCACCCAGGTAGTTTCTAATTTCTGTATATAGTCACTTAATCATAATAATAATGTCTGTGGAGCCAACATGGAAACACTTACAACCAGCTGCTTTCGATTCAAGATGGAGGGATGCACACTTACACTTCTTTCTCTTTTTTTTTTTTTTTTAAGGTTTTTTATGTATTTATTTATTTTTGAGACAGAGAGAGACAGAGCATGAACAGGGGAGGGGCAGAGAGAGAGGGAGACACAGAATCAGAAGCAGGCTCCAGGCTCTGAGCCGTCAGCCCAGAGCCTGACGCGGGGCTCGAACTCACGGACCGCGAGATCATGACCTGAGCTGAAGTCGGACGCTTAACCGACTGAGCCACCCAGGCGCCCCTACACTTCTTTCTCTTAAGATCCCATTCAATTAAAAGAAATTGTAGAAGATTTAATTCCACTAATGATGAAAAGAAACAGGGATGACATCTGTGGACAATCTTAAGTTTCTAGAAGATAAACAGTAAACGAAAGAACTGACGGATGAAATAAAAGTCAATGACTAAAATTTATGAAGAGAGCTAAGTATGCGGCACAGCATCTTAAGAACTGAGATTCTAGTGTTCACCAGCCTGGTTTTGGATCCTGGCCCTGCCACTCCCTAGCCTTGTACTGTCTAAGAGACGGTACAAGAGAGCTAAGAGAGCTGTCTAAGCCTCACTTTCCTATCTAAAAAATAGGGAAAGTAAGGATCTGTGGCATTAGAAGGATTAAATGAGATAATGCATATAAAGCTCCCAGCACAGCCTTATACAATTAAGTGTTAATTATTATTGCTATTATCTATGATCACAATGCACAATGAAGACAAAATTATAACGAAATAAAATTAAACTGAAGTTACAATGCAAATAGGTAATAACTTAAATTGTATACATTTTCGAAGAAGCTCCAGATGACTCCACAGAATTTCTCCCCGAGGGACTCGCTGAAAAAAATCTTCTTGGTTGAGACTGCATAATTCTCTTCCGGAAATGTTGAGTGTAGTAAGGTCTATATCAGTCATGCTGAATTCCTTCATTACCCAAACCACCCAGTGCAGGACTTGGTCTGTGGACCACTGTATAGGATCTAAAGAGAAAAATATTACCATTAGCCTAGCTCTATCTCGACACTACATGAATTCACGGTTAATTTGTCAATACGTATAAATATATATATACACACACATATATATGGAGATAAAATCCAGACAGGTTTTTTTTCCCCAAGTAAAGTATATAAACTCAAATAAAATTAAAAAAAAATTTGTTTAAAGTTTATTTACTTTGAGAGAGAGAGAGGGGTGGGGGCACCGAGAAGGGGCAGAGGGAGGAGGCAGAGAACCCCAAGCAGGCTCCGTGTTGTCAGTGCAGGGCCCGATGCGGGGTTCAATCTCATGAACTGTGAGATCGTGACCTGCCCAAGCTGTGATCCAGAGTCGGATGCTTAACCGACTGAGCCACCTTAGGTGCCCCCAAATAAGTTTTAATGATGTATTTTCTCCTCAGCTCCTTTTGAATTTTTCAACCTAAATTTGTAATGACTTCATCTGGTTTTACATCTGTTAGTCTGGAGTTTTACTAAGAAAAACGGTATAAAATTGCTCTCTAATGGGTCAACTAGAAGAATAAAATATGTGATTACTTTAGAGAGAATGGAGTTAAGTTATTCAAGTTTCAAACATTATTTTGTAGCTGGGTACAATTTGGTGCACTGAAAAAAACCCAAAAAAATCCATAAGGGGCTTTTGAGGAGCTAAACTTATTCTCCAAAATGTGCACAACATAACCTTCCCTCCCTTTTGCTTCTTGTAAAAAGCTAGTGCTCCTGTATCTCTACCCTTTGGTGGCACTTACAACATGAAAATTGCATGTTTACTCAGCTGTCTTTCCCTGTAACACGTTAAGGTCTTGAATATAAGGGCTGTGTCTTGTAAACCACTGTATCTTCAGCGTTTACCACAATGCCTTATGCATAATTTGTTAAATCTATAAAAAGTAAATACAAATAAATTCATTTTCCCAAACATTTGTTACTATCTAATTGAATTCACAAATGAAAAGGATGGCCAACATGTACGAATATTTAATTGTTGTATCCCCGGCATCTAACAGAGTATTTTACCCATATAAATTTAATAAATACTGACTGAATTAATTTTGATACAGATACTTCTGCATGGAGAAGATGACCTATCCAAATAGCGTTGGTTACATGCCCTAAGCTGCAGGCTATTCAATAGGAGTAAGTGGGGAAAAAAACATTTAGGTACTTATCAAGAGCCAATTTATAGTAAAAAATGAATCAAACATAATAGAGGATTGATAGTCACAGAACTGATTTTTTATTTGAAATTTTCACAAAGAGGTGAAGGGAGGAGGATGGCAGTGAAGTTTTTTAATGTCTCTAAATGCACATGTTAAAAAAACACCACTAAAAGCGACTAGAGAGCAAAACCAAAAATCCAGGTATATTTACAAAAAAACGAGGTGACAAGCTATCCCCAGGAAAGCCCAAATACACACAGGTGAAGACAAAGCTGTAACAGTCACAGACCTTCATGGTGTCAGTTATCTGTGCAGGAGACAGCAAAGCGGGGAGGAAGCAAAGGGACATGTGACCCATTCTTCATTCTGAGCACGAGAGAATTCGAACACAGCCAGGGAGTTCTTACTGAAAGCACGACAGGCCAAGCCAAAGCAGCAGCTCAACCAGTCCTGCCCAATCCAGTAACAGGAGAGCCCAAAGGTCTGAGGTAAAGGCGAAGGGGCTGGAGCAGTGTAGCATCTGTGAGCTCTAAAAACTGAGCCTGCGCATCACATCCAGGAGAGTGGACCGCAATGAGGAGAAACCGGGGGGAATGGGATCGAAATTGAGTAGCATAGGAACACCAAGGAAAAAGAGAGAGGAGGTCCAGATAAAAGTGGAGTAAGGGAACAGGCAGGAACTGAGCAAGCAAGTGGCTCTTTTTTAAAGTTTTATTTATTTAAGTAATCTCTACAACCAACGTGGGGGCTTGAACACACGACCCCAAGATCAAGAGTCACATGCTCTTCTGACTGAGCCAGCCAGGGGCCCCTACTGGCTCCATTTTTTAATATTAATTGAAAATAACAGATGAAGGAGTTCTGGGAAGTTAGAGAAGCTATCCTGAAACACAACTGCCTTTAAAAATTCAAGTAACCTCATTTTACAAAAACATGAAGAAAGTGTCAAGATCAAAAAAGTTGGGGGAAAATAGAAGTAGTCTGATTTGTTTTCTTAAATAACATTAGGACTTCTGTCCTACGTTAGGACTTCTTAACGTAACTAATTGTCCATGCATATTCGCCTGCTTATTTTCTCTAAGACCCTAGTAAAATTATAGTTAAGGATTTTTTAAAAGAAGTAAACTCACAGGACCATGAGTGGAAATGACAAATGGATGGCAGATTTTCAACTTATTTTTGAAGATCATAAGCAGAGTGAAAATCCAGTGAAGCAGGAGAAGCTATGACCTAATATATCTTTCAAGGAGGATATAGCAAGAAAAGTTTCTTGCCTGCAGAACCCCCTTATTGGCTCAGGTCATGGTGGCACCAGGTAGCAGAAGAGGTGTGCATGGTAAATGAGGGGACTGATTTCTTTCTTTCTTTATTTTTAATATGAAATTTATTGTCAAACTCGTTTCCATCCAACACCCAGTGCTCATCCCAACAGGTGCCCTCCTCAATGCCCATCACCCACCCTCCCGCCCTCCATCAACCCTCAGTTTATTCTCAGTTTTTAAGAGTCTCTTATGGTTTGGCTCCCTCCCTCTCTAACTTTTTATTTTTCCTTCCCCTCCCCCATGGTCTTCTATTAAGTTTCTCAGGATCCACATGAGAGTGAAAACATGGTGTCTGTCTTTGTCCGTATGACTTATCTCACTTAGCATAACGCTCTCCAGTTCCATCCACATTGCTATAAAAGGCCATATTTCATTCTTTCTCATTGCCAAGTAGTATTCCATTGTGTACATAAACCACAATTTCTTTATCCATTCATCAGTTGATGGACATCTGGGCTCTTTCCCTAACTTGGCTATTGGTGAAAGTGCTGCTATAAACATTGGGGTACAAGTGCCCCTAGGCATCAGCACTCCTGTATCCCTTGGGTAAATTCCAAGCAGTGCTATTGCTGGGGAATTAAAAGCAAAAATGAACTATTGGGACCTCATGAAGATAAAAATCTTCTGCACTGCAAAGGGCACAATCATCAAAACTAAAAGACAACTGACGGAATGGGAAAAGATATTTGCAAATGCCATATTGGACAAAGGGCTAGTATCCAAAATCTATAAAGAACTCACCAAACTCCACATCCGAAAAACAAATAATCCAGTGAAGAAATGGGCAGAAGACATGAATAGGCACTTCTCTAAAGAAGACATCCAGGGGCACCTGGGTGGCTCAGTCGGTTAAGCGTCTGATTTTGGCTCAGGTCATGATCTCACGGTTCGTGAGTTTGAGCCCCACATTGGGCTCTGTGCTGACAGCTCAGAGCCTGGGTCCTGCTTCAGACTCAGTGTCTCCCTCTCCCTCTGCCCTTCGCCCACTCATGCTCTGCCTCTCTCTGTCTCTCAAAAATAAACATTAAAAAAAAATTTTTTTTTAATAAAAAAAAAAAAAAAAAAAAAAGAAGACATCCAGATGGCCAACAGGCACATGAAAAGATGCTCAACGTCGCTCCTCATCAGGGAAATACAAATCAGGGGACTGATTTTAAGTGTATGGTGGTGTCAGAACCTTCAGGGCCTCTCCTTCATTCTCAGGAGCCAACTGAACAGAAGCATCCCTCAACACACATGTCCATAACCCTTCCCCCACTCCCAGGAACACTTTAAGATCAGTGACAGACATTAAACAGATCTTGGGAGGACAGATCCCAGTAATAAAAGTCTACAAACTGAAGAGTGAGACCCTCTGCCCTTCCCTTTCCACTTCCACAATGCAGCATTCACATACAAGTCAACCATAAATCCTCACTGCAATGTTCTACCCCTGTTAGGTATTTGGCCAATTCTCCAGAAAAGTTAAAGAAACCCAGGAAAAAGAGCTATACATACTGGCACTTTCAAATCTTTTAATGAAATGACCAATACCCCATTTTACCTGTGTATGGTCAAGAAACCCTTTCCAGAGCTTCAAACTAATTAGCTTTAAAGTTATTCACTCTGGGGCGCCTGGGTGGCTCAGTCGGTTGAGCATCTGACTTCAGCTCAGGTCATGATCTCAGAGTTCATGAGTTCAAGCCCCACATCTGGCTCACTGTTGTCCGTGCAGAGCATGCTTTGGATACTCTGTCTCCCACTCTCTCTGCCCCTCCCCCGCTGACGCTATCTCAAAAATAAGTAAACATTAAAAAAAAGTTAGGGGTGCCTGGGTGGCTCAGTTGGTTGAGCATCCAACTTCTGCTCAGGTCATGATCTTGTGGTTCATGGGTTCAAGCCCCGCATCGGGCTCTGTGCTGACAGCTCAGAGCCTGGAGCCTGCTTCGGATTCTGTCTCCCTCTTTGTCTCTTTGCCCCTCTCCCATTCACCTCTGTCTCTCTCTCTCTCTTTCTCTCTCTCTCTCTCTCAAAATTAAACATTAAAAAAAAGTTATTCACTCAATGAACAGATGAGCAGGAATAATCAGATATTTCAGTCTAAAAAAAAAAACAAAAATAAACAGAAAAATAGAACCCAGAAAAGACAGAAATAATGCCATAACAAAATGGAAAACAAATTTTTACAAACCCCAACACAATGATGAAAATATTCAGAGAGGTAAGAGAAAACATGATATCCATAATACTGAGCTCGAAATACTAAAATCAACAAACAAATATCAAGAGTCCTTGTAAAGTGAAAGTAACTCTCAGGACAGGTTGTTATATAAAGACAAGAAATTTGGCAAAGTTGTACAGACAGATACAGAAATGACAAGTGGAAGAGTAAAGACACAGAGGATCAGCCCATGAGACTGAACGGGAATTTCAGAGAAAAGAAAAGAAAAACACAGAAGGTAATTATCAAAAGACTAATACAGGAAAATTTCCCAGAACTGAAGGCTACAATTGTCTAGATCAGCAGCTGTCCAATAGAAATATAATGCAGGGTACTATGTAATTTAAAATTTTCTAACAGCTACATTAAAAAATAAAGAAATTAGGTGAAATTTATTTTAACAATAATTTCATTTAATGAATCCAAATGTTATTTCAGCATGTAATCAACATAAACAATTTTACATTCTTCTCTTTTTGTACCAGGTATTTTACACTTGTAGTACTAAAAAAAAATTTTTTTAATGTTTATTTTTGAGGGAGAGAGAGAGAGAGAGACATGAGCAGGGGGACAGAGAGAGAGGAAGACACAGAATCTGAAGCAGGCTCCAAGCTGTCAGCACAGAGCCTGACATGGGGCTCGAACCTATGAACCATGAGATCATGACCTGAGCTGAAGTCGGATGCTCGACTGACTGAGCCACCCAGGTGCCCCAACACTTGTAATATTTTAAAATGTTAATATTTGACAATTTTGGGAGCCAAAAACGTGACTATCTTTCTTAATTATTCAAACAACTGAAAGAAAAAATAAAAATAAATAAATATAGTCATCTTTTTAATATTCTTGTTAAAAAAGGACAAGAATAAATACTTTTAGTCAGTTTGAACATCCCATTTGACCAGACTTCTAACTACTATAAATTCATTAATTTGAATTTCATCGACAGCTTTTAAATGTGAAATAGTAAACAAAACAAAAACAAAACAGCAGGAAAATAGAGTCCTGGAAAAATCTAAAAGTGAAGGGATTGTACATATATGAACAGGTGGTTCTAAGCTCCTGTCCAGATATAAAACTGATACGTATAAAACGAACTTTAAGGAACTGTCCAATGTGGACCAATATTTCAAAGAGATTTAAAGTAGCTACGACCAGTCAGCCATATTTCAATTTTGCACAGAATTAACAAGCAATTGCAAAATGACTACCCTTATGTGCAGAAAGAAACCCGAAACGACAGTTTCCTAAGAAAACAGTAATTACATTCCTAAAACTTTCCAGTTGCTAATGATTTTAGGAACAAAAAAAAACACAATGATTTAAAAAAAATCTTCCTATACCTAAATAAATGTCAAGTGTTTGAAAAGAGCTTTATTCTAAGTAAGTAATACCCTTGGTTGGAACTTTGAGTCAAAGTTTATAATCTTGCTCTCTACAATTCATTTTTAAATATTACTCTCCATAAAAGATTCTACTCCTTGGGGGAGGAGGCAAAATGGGTGATGGGCATTGAGGAGAGTACTTCTTGGGATGAGCACAGGGTGTTGTATGTAAGCAATGAATCACGGGAATCTACCCCCAAAACCAAAAGCACACTGTATACACTGTGTGTTAGCTACCCTGACGATAAATTAAAAAAAAAAAAAAAAAAAAAAAAAGGATTCTACTCCCCAAAAGGTTCTTGTTGCAAGTCTAGCAAACCATAAAATATTATTTCAAATGTTTTTATGCTCCTTCTTTCCTTCTCAGCATTTCCCCTCTCAGTGGTGACTCAGTAACAAGAAAGTCAAGTACAACATCTATGCTGGCTTCTACACGTCAAAAATAGGTAAGAATACTGTCAACTCAGCTGTCTCTGAGGAACAGCTTGATCTCCTCCAAACTGGACTTACCTTCTTATGTTGCAATTAAAAGTCCCTCTCGTGGCTTTCTTCATCTACCCTTTTCCAGCTAGTGCCATATCATTTTATCTGCCAATACTCAGCTTATCAACAACTCTTGAACCTTCAATAACATTTACTTATTCTCTCAACACTCTTCCCATTTGCCCTCCCCATCAAAGGTTAATATTCAGTTTTTTCCATTTCCATGTCTATTTATTTCCTGTAACTCATCTTTAACTCTACAGTTACTTTTTTTCTAAATCTACCAATAAACCTCTGATCACCAAATTTAACAGATACTACTCAGTTGGCATTTTTTTACTTTGCTGGCAGTGTGGAGATTCTTGCCCATCTAAAACTCTTTCTCAATTCCACAGTCACTATATACATTTCTTGTTTTCCTTCTATCTCTTCAGCCATTCTGTGTCTCCCTTCTTTTCTCCTCAAGCTGAAATTCTGACAAGCTCCAGGAACCAGTCTTTAACACTGTGCTCCTTTCCATTTTCTCTCTCTCCATCAGAGACTGCATACACTCTACGGCTTCAATATAAATTCAACACAGTGGAGTCCCAGAAAACATCTTTATCTCCAGTCCAAATCTTGTATACCTGAAAATACTTTCTGGTTACCTTTAGTTAAGTCGGTACTATTCAAAAGTAGAACCACTTTCCCTTGAAAAAAATCTTCCCAATACCAGACTTCCCCAGCTCTCCCACTTAAGCTCCGGAGGGCATGGACTATCTTTCTTATGCACCATCAAAAGCCCAGCATTTAACATGATGCCTGGCAAATGTAGTTCACTACACATGTAATGAAGATGTCACCAATTCTCATCAATATCATGATTACCCTATATGCACCCAAGCTTGAGAAGTTGCATCAGTACTTGAATCTCTCCTCTCTGCCCTCACACAATCCATGAGTCAGCTGCTCAGCCCCATCACTATTTTCATTCATTTCTTTCCCCAGAAATTATCAAGTTTAAGCTGACCTAGACATTATCACCTAGCCACAACTCAACTATAACATGCCTCTGTTTTCCCTTCATTCGGTCTCCATGTGCACCAACATATGCCATGCACTCCCACCACGTGGTCACGTCCATCAATCAAAACAGTTCTACACTGTTAAGAGTTAACTCCACCAAACCTCACTACTCCTGAATACTCACTCCCATGTCTAACTTTTGCACATGTGTTTCCTGTCTGGTCTGCCCTTCTCTGTCCATCAGTTTCTTTGTCTGTAATAAACCTTTTCCCAGTTTCCACACAGGCCACTGTGATCCCTTGAGACTGTGACAGCATATTCCCTTTATATATGTAAGTTACAGCTTAAAACCATGCTACCTTTTACGGCAACTATTTCCTTTCACTTAGCTTCTCTGTCTTCAACTACATTATGAACACCTTGAAGGCAGATTTTATTTCTTTGTATTCCCAACATCTGCAAAAATATTTGTCCAAAGGGGATAAAAAAAATACGGAAAACGATATTCTTCCTAAATATTCTACATTTAAAATAGATTATAACTTACTCACCCTAGTATCTTCTATGTCAAGCTTAATTCCTATTATACTACTAGCACATAATTAAGTATTTTATTACCATAAGGTATCCCGAGGCGTTCTTGCTCTTTCCTGTAACCTTCCAGTGCGGCAGCCCATCTTGTCACTTGTTCTGAGGTTTCATCTGAAATAGTTGTGATGTGTTTTGTGCCATCAAGAGTTATTACTTGAGCTTCTTCAACAAGATGTGCTTCTGCTTCAGCATGGTGGGCATCTGGATCAATAACTACTTCAACTGTTTCCGCCGGTTTAACAATTTCAAGGATGTTTAGCTTAGGCTCAATTCCTTAAGAATGAATAAAAAAAAAGTAAATTCAAATGGATACATAAAAGTCACTAAAAAGTCATTAGCTTAGTTTATGCGCTCTCAAATGGTAGAGCAAATACTCTCTTGTAGACATAAATACAATTATTCAATGGAACTTTAGTAGATAACAGTATTGTGTCAAGACTAATTTCCTGATTTTGATAATTGTAATGTCATGCAAAAGAATTCCTTGTTTTCAGAAAACACATACACTGATGTATTTAGGGACAGAAAAAGATCATGTATGCAACACGTATTCTTTTTTTTATGTTCGTTTATTTTTTTTTAAATGTTTGTTTATTTTTGAGAGAGGGAAACAGAGCGTGAGCGAGGGAGGGACAGAGAGAGAGGGAGACACAGGATCCGAGGCATGCTCCAGGCTCTGAGCTGTCAGCACAGAATCTGACGTGGGGCTCGAACTGATGAACAGTGAGATCATGACCTGAGCTGAAGTCAGACACCAAATGACTAAGCCACCCAGGCACCCCACGTTTATATATTTTTGAGAGACAGACACAGAGCGTGAGCAGGCGAGGGGCACAGAGAGAGGGCAACACAGAATCCGAAGCAGCCTCCACGCTCTGAGATGTCAGCACAGAGCCTGACATGGGGCTTAAACCCATGAGCTGTGAGATCACACTTAAGCTGAAGTTGGATGCTTAACTGACTGAGCCACCCAGGCACCCCCTGCAACTTATTCTTAAACAGGGCAAAAAAGATAACAAGGGGACAGGTGGACAGAGAACAAAGCAAATGAAATAAAAGTTAACATTTGGGGAATCTAGGTAAAGGACATCCAGGAATTCTTTTACTCCTCTTGTAACATTTTTGTTTTTTGTTTTTTTTTTTAATGTTTATTTTCAAGAGAGAGAGAGAGAGAGAGAGAGGGGGCAGGGAGGGAGGAGCGGGGGAGGGGCAAGAGAGAGGGACACACAGAATCCGAAAGCAGGCTCCAGGCTCTGAGCTGACAGCACAGAGCCCTACGTGGGGCTCGATCTCAGCTGAAATCTAGCGCTTACCTGACTGAGCCACCCAGGCACCCCTGCAACTTTCCTACTAAGTCTAAGATAATTTAACACCATCACCACCACCACTACTACCACCACACGCACAGCTACTTATGAACATTTATTAGAAAGAAAAAGTACCAATATGGATTAGAAAATAAAAACTAGACTAGGGAGAATATAAAGGAGTAGCTACTCACCTGCAGAATTTGTAGAAGTCCTTCTAAGCAAATTAAGATTATTTACTGACTGATTTTCTTTTAAATTTTTTTTTATGTTTATTTTTGAGAGAGAGAGAGAGACAGAGCACAAGCATGGGAGGAGCAGAGAGGGAGACACAGAATCCAAAGCAGGCTCCAGACTCTGAGCCGTCAGCAAAGAGCCCGATGCGGGGCTCGAACTCACAAACCGTGAGATCATGACCTGAGCTGAAGTCGGACGCTTAACTGACTGAGCCACCCAGGCGCCCCTGACTGCTCTTCTTTTCAAGGGTCAAAGTACATGTGTTAAAAATGAATTGGCACTGAGTTTGCTAAATACACATTATTAACTTCTGATTTCCATTTTCAATTGAATGAAAAAAAAATACCCCAAATTCTTAAGATATTCAAAACAGAATAAACTAGGCCTTTATAAAATCATCTCAGATACTTCTGTTATGATGACAGCTCTAAGAAACTATCATATTACTTAACAGCTACTGTTTGGTCATTGCGTCTGTTACAATCTATATCAAATTTAATCAAAGTATATTTGAAAGAAAAAACAAAAGTCAACTTTAAAGTTGAAAACCTTGAAACCTCTTTGAAAACCAACTCTATAATAAACTGTATTGCTTATCATTCATTTTCTGATACAAAGATAAGTCAGTTTTCAAATATACATGAGAAAAAGAACTAGAATTTTTGAAAAAAAATTTCCTAAAATTAATCTCTAATCCTCCATTCAAATTTCATCAAGTCAACTCTCCCTACGCTTGCAAGAAGTCACTAGGCTTTTAAAGAAAACAAAGAATTTTTGGGAATGCAAGCTGGTGCAGCCACTCTGGAAAACAGTATGGAGGTTCTTCAGAAAAATAAAAATACAACTACCCTACGACCCAGCAATTGCACTACTAGGCATTTATCCAAGGGATACAGGTGTGCTGTTTCGAAGGGACACATGCACCCCCTTGTTTATAGCAGCACTATCAACAATAGCCAAAATATGGAAAGAGCCCAAATGTCCATCGATGGATGAATGGATAAAGAAGATGTGATACACACACACACACACACACACACACACACACACACACACACACACACAATGGAGTATTACTTGGCAATCAAAAAGAATGAATTCTTACCATTTGCAACTACGTGGATGGAACCAGAGGGTATTATACTAAGTGAAATTAGTCAGTCAGAGAAAGACAAAAATCATATGACTTCACTTATATGAAGACTTTAAGAAACAAAACAGATGAACATAAGGGAAGGGAAACAAAAATCATATAAAAACAGGGAGGGGGACAAAACAGAAGAGACTCATAAATATGGAGAACAAACTGAGCATTGCTGGAGGGGTTGTGGGAGGGGGGATGGGTTAAATGGGTAGGGGGCATTAAGGAATTTACTCTTGAAATCATTGCTTCACTATATGCTAACTAATTTGGATGTAAATTTTAAAAAATAAAAAATAAAACAAGTTAAAAATAAAAAAAAGAAGAAAACAAAGAATTTCTTTCTTATTGCCAATGATGGTCATTCTGGGGGAAATTGTAGATCAGGAGATAGCTACCATTTTCATAGTTTGAGAATACTTTGATTTGTGAAATGTGATTATAAGCAATACATTATGTTCAAACATGTAAATTAGTCTAAAACTGTGGTCAGAACTCCCAACAAGCCACATTTTTAAAAACCAAAATTCAACCTACCCAAAATGGTTTCCTACTTTTCTAATTTTTGTACTTAAACAAGATTAGTAAAATACTGGGTTGGATATAGGTGACTGAGTCACTCTATATCTTTTGCAAATTCCTCTCTCTGTGCTAAACTGTAGAGACTAGATTTCCTTGGAGCTACGGTTCCAGTTGGGATTCAGGTTGTAGAATCACTGGCATAAGCCTGCTGTTAGGAAATGAGTAAAGAAGGGACAAGCAGGCACGTGACATCCATGTTTTTGGCTAATGTGGATCACTGTGGGGGCAGCATGGTTCTAAGTTGACAGCTATAGTGGTGGCTTTTAGATCTGGCATTTTCCAGATCATGGCAGGGCAACAGCTTCCTCGGCAATCCAGTTCTGCAGTGTGGCTAAACTGTTCTGAGAAAATCAACCAGAACGTGTATTTCCACCTTTCTCTACTTTAAAATACATTCTTCTCTGAGTAAACTAGTAGAATATGTTATACTATCTACTTCACCCTGACAGATATAATAATTAAACCAAAGACAGGAATATGTGACTATAACATCACATAAAGTAATTCAGACAACCACGTAAAACACCTCAAACTTGTAAAACTGAGTTCTCTCATATTTAAAAAAAACACAAACTAGACTTTAAAGTAACAACATTAAAAGCAGCTTACCTTGGTAAGAAATTACCTGTACACTAAGTTGTACAGTTCCATCTGTCTTTACTCCTTGGTCAAACAAACTTCGTTCTGGGTCCAGCTAAACATGGGAAAATGATAAAGGCAAATTTTAGTTCAGTCATCTGGTTTAATATAAATGGATGCACCAAACAGGACTTAATTACTGAGGCATACTAATGGGATTATAAGAACACATCTAATTAGCCAAGTTGTCATATCACTTAATTCTTTGTCGAAATTAAAAATATTTTAACCACCATGGTAGTAATTAAAGACAACATAAATTAACCAAATGTATTTGAGGTGGTGGTTTTCTCTAGCTCTGGAGTTTAGGATTTTAAATAATGTCAAAAGGCATTATTACTGTTTATTCTGCATATATATTTAAAGTAGAAGATAATGCAATTTTCCTGTCATAAATAAAGAAGGGTGTTTAATTAGTGGGGAGATTTATATAAATCTATTAACATAATTTTTGCCAAGTCCCCTGAATTACCAATGCCACACATTTAAGATCAAGGTTAACTCTAAATCTCTGGCAATACAGTTAATAAAGTTAAAGGACTTATGAGCTCACACCTGACCTAGCTTTGGTATCTTCCACAATAAGTCTATATCCTTTCAGTATTAGTGCTTTTATCCTTCACCTCGCCTAACAGCCAATGCATTTCACACAATGGGAAATTGATGACAAAATGTAAGGTTCTGTCTTCCAGACATTCTGTCACCATTTTAAAAGCACACTAGCACTATAATTATCTTGAATAATGTATACATCTGTGTGTCTGCATTCCATGCAGCTGGAGGCACAAAGCTCCTCCCATTCCCCTTCCCAAGAATTCAGTCAATGCTGTAGTCATGGTACAAACACATTTTCTAATATTAAAAAAGCAGTCATACAAATAAAACCTAAAATCTTAAATGACTTTAGGTCTAAATGCGAACACAGACAAAACACTCTGTATAACCCTGCAGAAAGACAGGTCAAACATGGTAGTTTCACTCCTTAAAAGAAGTCTCTGCTTAACGCTCTGTTAAAAACTCTCCCGATACCCAGATTCCTCCTCTCTGCGGTAGGCACGGGTATGATCCAGCAGAAGCTACAGCATGTGGAACTCTGACAGTGAACTCTCACACAGTACTGTATATCCTAGCTAGTTCACATACTCCTCAAAGGAGCACAACTCTGCCACTCCCCATCAGCCTTCAAGTCGACATTCATCTGAAAATACAAAAGCATCACCACAAGCAGCAAGCATTCTGACTCCAGATGCATGTGGTTAATTGTTATGAAGATGAGAAGCTGCTATCCTCACATTCTTTTTAAGAGAGAAAGGGAGACAGGGAGGACTGCAAAAGGCTTTAGATACTACGGTAGCTCTGAATTCTGTGATACTACGAATGATGCATATTTCCAATATTGTTCAACTAATATTTACTGAGAACTTCTGATACTTTGGGTACTTTGCAGGTAATACTTTCATTTTGGTTAGGTCAGGTATGATTAAAAAAAAAAACAATAAATGTTAGAGCTGAAAGACAAGAGATCAAGTCCAGATTCCCCTTTATTTTAGAGGTAAAGCCCAGTGACACTAAGTTAATACAAACTTTTTTAAAAGTCTGCCTTAAACAAGTAGAGTTTGGAGTCACATAGGCCTGTGTTCAAATTCCAATGTACCTCTTTGTAGCTATGCATTGGGCAAATTTTTAACTTCTTTAAATTTCAGTTTCTACATCTGTAGAATGTAATTAAGAATATGCTGATTTGGGGGCTACTAGATGGCTAGCTGGTTGAACATCTGATGCTTGATTTCGACTCAGGTCATGATCCTAGGGTCATGGGATCGACACCTGTGATGGGTTCCGTGTTTAGTATGGAGCTTGCTTAAGGTTCTCTCTCTCCCCAACTCTGTCCCTCTCCTTACTCCTGCTCTCTCTAAAATTAAAAAAAAAAAAAAAAAAAATGCTGATTTCAAAAACTGATGTGAATGTTAAATGATGTAATGTAGCAGTGTCCTGCAATTATTATTTTTTAAAGTTTATTTATTTTGAGAGAGACATTTTTGACATTTAAGCCTTCTCTTGGAGAGAGAATAAATTAGTACAGTCTTTTTGGAAAGTAATCTGGTATTTAGTGTCTACTAATATTGAATGTGAAATACCTAGTAGCTCACCTCAGTAAATTGTTATAAATTGACACAGAGACACCAAGAATAGGGGAGAGGCAGAGAGAGAAGAAAAAGAGAATCCCAAGCAGGCTCCATGCTGTCGGCACAGAGCCTGAAGTGAGGTTCAATCCCATGATCTTCCACAACTGCGAGATCACGACCTGAGCCAAAATCAAGAGTTGGGTGACTAACCGACTGAGCCACCCAGACACCCCTGCAATTATGTTTTCATTCAAGGTAAACTGCCCATACAGTTCCATTTCACCAATTTTTAACGGCTGTCTTAAATGCCAATCTACAGAAGTTATTTATCTAAGTCCGTTTTTGGAACATTTGAGTTATTTTCAGTTTCTGCACAACAATGCAATGAATATCTCAGATGTATAACTGTTCACCTAAGTGAGGATTTCTGTAAGAACAATTTATTGAGGTGAGCTACTAGGTATTTCACATTCAATATTAGTAGACACTAAATGCCAGACTACCTTCCAAAAAGACTGTGCTAATTTATTCTCTCCAAGAGAAGAAAAGACTTAAATGTCAAAAATTCTAATATTATTAGACTCACATACATTCTCTAATTCTAGAAGAGCAAGATCCTTGTCCCTTTCAACATTCACTAGATTTACTGAAAGGAAAAGATAAAAGTATGGTTGAGTGGCAAGTGAAATGCACAAATTTCATCTAAACATTTCAACTTATTCTACATCAAAATATTATTTAAAAATAATAGACAGGGGTGCCTGGGTGGCTCAGATGGTGGAGCATCAGATTCTTGGTTTCGGTTCAGGTCATGATCCTACGGTTCATGAGTTTGAGCCCCACATCGGGCTCTGCACTGACAATGCAGAGCCTGTTTGGCATTCTCTCTCTCTCTTCCCCTCCCGCGCACTCTCTCTCAAAATAATAAACTTAAAAAAAAAAAATAGACATACGATGATTTGAATTTCTAAAAAACTAAGGTAAAAGTCCTACAACACATGGAGTACCTACGTCATAAGGCAAACAAAGGGGAGAAGAGATTAAACAAACCAAATAATCCCAAAAAGGACACCATTTGTATTCATATAAATTAGCATACAAAAACAGTATAAAACTCTAATACTTACTCTTATATTCAAGGAAGATCTAGAGAAACTATTTGAGCAATTCTATCTAAACCACTACCTTTTACACATGAAAATACTACCTTTCTTGAAAGAATACCATAAAATACGACTATGAATATGCTGAAAACATAATATACTGTTAAAATACTACCACAGGTAAAATCCTATTGCAATAAACTCTAAGAAATATATACACTGGTACTTAAGTTCTTATCTGAAATTCACTGCTGGAGCAAATAAATATGGAAGGGAATATAAAAATCATTTAGGCAATTTTTTTCTTTTTGAAGATAAGGAAACTAATGCACAAAGAAGCTAAAAGCTAGTTAGAAACAGGATGTGAGGAGGGCACACTGCAGGTTCCAACGTCAATGTGCTTCTCACTACTTTATGTTTAGGCTTTGATTCATATGTATTTGAACTTATTTTATATTTGTGAAAGTAAAAAGCAACTGTTTCGTTTAGTACTCAATCTTTTAAATGTAATTTTGAATGGAGAGAATTTTGCTGGAATAACTTTTACTCCTAAATGCTTAAATTTTGTAAAACAGGTCAAATTTAGTTATAATGACTATAGCTGTACAGATAAAAGGCTAACAAGAAAACATTTCTGGGACGCCTGGCTGGCTCAAGTTGGTAGATCATGCAACTATTGATCTGGGGGTTCTAAGTTTGAGCCCCACCTTGGGTGTAACGATTACTTAAAAAAAAAAAAATTCTAATGCAGACTTAAATGCTGAAACATAAATCTAAAAAAAAAAAAAAAAAAACCAAAACTTTTTTTTTACCTGGATATCTTGCAGGCAAATTTCATGAGCATCCAAAGAACACTGTAGTCTTGGTTCTAGCAGTTTCTTTAAATTGCCTATTGGCTCATTGATGTCTATAGCCTGGCTTACACATTCAGCCGGAGTGTAGGTTTGTTCTACAATGCTAAATGTTAAAGGACATAATTGTTAACATTTTTACCCTGGATATTAAAGTAACAATACGCTCAAACCAAAACTCAATATCAAAACACATTTCTGGTCTTTGAAACTCATTTCTGCATAGACACCATTCAGTGGTAGGCCTGTCACCAACTAGTGTTGCCAAATTGAATACTGAATTGCAGAGAAATGTGAGCTTGAAATGTGAAGATACAGTCTTGCAGACGTATCTCTCTAGGTATATAAATGTCCATATGTGTGTATACATATAGAAATACTACATATACAATATTTACAGGGAAATGTTTGCATTATGTTACATTTTCAAGTCATTTTGAAAAAATTTAGGCCCAGAATGGAAGGTAAAAGTCTCCTTAAAATTTGTATGCCATCTCTACTAGTCAATTTCCTTTCCCAACATAAATGTAAATAATAAGGCTCGAAAATGTTAAGTTACATAAAATACTTCTGATTTAACTTAACTGAGAACTACTGGTTATAATCAGCATAATTCCACATTAAAAAAATTACATTCCTGCTTTAAAGCTTTCTGAGGCTCCTCCGTATTGTTATTTCATACTTTGAATTTTATGAAATCATAAGTTCCATGAGAGTAAAATCTTGGCAAACAATTCTACATACTTTTTGAAATCCTTATATGGTGTCGAATAGAAGACACACATCAAATAATATCTGCTAAATTAGTGAATCTGGAGTTCAACGAAGTTTCACAGCATGTTTAATATGATTTGAATCTTATTTGCATCATGTATTTAAAAATTTGTCCAGTTCCATTTTCACATAAATTCCAAGTATAATGTGATATATGCACGATATTCCTAAATATCACTTACTAGTGTACATAACCCGAATTTCTTCTAAAACTTTAACAAAAGTTCATAGTAGAACACTCATGATTAAAAACAAAGATTATTTTTAAATACTAGTAAACTATTACTATTATTTTTATTAAGGTAAAACAATTGGGTCTTTTGGCCAAGTATTTCTAACAAATTCCTTAGCTATAGCACAATAGGCTATCTTTTCCTTTTTCTGTAACAATCATTCTTTAAAAGAAATGTCACTTTAAGACAGATTTTAAAGACCCACTTTATGTGAGCTCAACATTTAAAAAAATTTTAAATATTTTGTTGATACTACTTAAACTTTGGAAAGTTTCATGCAAAACTGAGTTTCTCTTGAAAAACTGAGAATGTTCTCATATCCCTGGACCTAAATTCCTGCACAACAACAATGTACAGACGACAGCTTCATAGCAATAACTGCTCCTTTACAGCTACTCCCCTGGTCAATGTAGTAGCTATCAATTTCTTACAAGAGACATCTGCAGAGATTTTCTATAAAGGGCCAAACAGTAAACACTTTAGGTTATGTGGGCCATTTGTGTGTGTTACATAAACATAAATATACGCAAGTCAGGCTCCAAGAGCCCAAATGATCCTCACTCACCTCCTAATAATCTACCTTTTAGTAGTTACCTTCCACACTGTTTGGAGGTTGGACTGTGTGACCAAAAGACTAAGACAGAAGTGATATATCACCTCTAAGGTAATTTAGAAAGAGACTACAATGTCTATCTTGGAAAGCACTATGTCAGACCATTTGTGGTTTTTTTAATTTACATCCAAGTAGTTAGCATATAGTGCAACAATGATTTCAGGAGTAGATTCCTTAATGCCCCTTACTCATTTAGCCCATCCCCCCTCCCACAACCCTCCAGTAACCCTCTGTTTGCTCTCTGTATTTAAGAGTCTCTTATGGTTTTGGCAGACCATTTATTTTAGGGGGAGCCAGCTTCCACGTCATGAGTAGCCACAGAGAAAGCCCACGTGGGTCAGGAAGTGAGTGGTCCTGCCACATGCCACATGAGTGATCTTGGAAGCAAATATGCTCGCCCCAGTCAACTTTTCAGATGACAGTGGCCCAGAGTGACAGACAGCTTAACTATAAGGTCATGAAATACCCTGAGCCAGAACCATCCAGCTAAATTGCTTCCAGGTTCTTGACTCTGAGAACCTGCAATAATAAATGCTGCACGTTTCAAGTAGCTAAGTCTTGGGGTAATTTGTGACATAAACAAATGTACATATACACACACACGTATCTGATAATTAAAGGAAGAGAAAATAGCATAATCAAACATGCTGGAAAGCTCTATTAAAAATTTAAGTTTTAAATTTCAGCTCTACTCTCAATGCTCAGCATCCTTGTCAACCTTAGTAATTCTGTCCATTCAATACAGAATTGTTCTAAACCTTTTTATTCCACAGAAGTCCTCTACTCTTCAATTCCTTTTACTTTCAATGTATTATGTCATCTGATTTACAGAGAAAAGTAGGGACCCATTATCAGCTATATTTATTACTAACTTTAGTTTAAAACTGTCTCTCCCTCCCAGCTACAAAGCCATTAAGTCAAAGGTAAAAAAGCAATACATTATCTCCCCAAAATGCTAAGGTCATTTGGAAAAAAAAAGCCTCTCCCCACCAAAAACTATGGCTTGATTTTTAAGTAGGTATGCTGAGAATTATAAAAAGTAGTAAATTCAGAAAATACCAACCTTTCTTCTGTGCACTCTGGTTTCTCTGTCCCATCAATCTCAATTTCTATCAGCTCCTCTGCTTCTCTTTTAGTCATGGTTAGAGTATTTCAATAGGTCAGTCCTGCAAGAGTTAAGGCAGAAATGCTACACAAAAAGCAGAAATCCAATTTAAATAAAAGCAGAGGGTAAGCAGAAGAGGAGGAAGTAATCTTCGCACATAAAAGAAAATCCACAACGATTATTTATATTAACCTGACATGACTTCATCATTCCACTGTATTTATTGGGATGTTTTCTGGCCCAAACTCTTGGTCAATAAACTCATCCAAGTTACTTCAATATCAAGTGAAAGGTTTGTCAATTCTATTATAGCAACTCAGTCTTAATAACAGATTCAAACCTGTACCCTAAAAATTAACATGGAGATGAACCATAGTTGTTCAGCTAAAAGCTATACATTAGTAGCAGAACTTACAGCAAAGCATTATAATGACAGAGTGTAGATTAAAGTTCATTACAGCTAGCATTTGTGTTACAAATTACAGGTCTTATAAAGGTCAGTACAGCATTCTAAAATAGCAAAATAAAATAGCAAATCATTATAGATAGGCACATTATTGTCCTGATTATATGTTATAATCTTGAGATTTTTTTAGATGTGCTTTTATGTATTTTAAACAAAGCACTAATTTCAATTTTTATTTCTCTCATGTAAAATTATTACCTGCTGCTTTAAACTATCATTGATACAAAACCATTATAATTTTAAAAATGCTAAGTAATGCATAAGAGAGCTATATATATTGATACTTCTTTGTGGCCATTTCTGAGGTATTAATGCTGTTAAGTTCCAGGTTCTGTTACTATCTCACCGGAGATCAATGAATTTGTCTTTGGACTCCATATACAGTCCAGAGCAGTTTTCTAAGTTTACTATCATATCTAAAAGGCACTTCTAAGTGTCTTTGACTTACAAGGAAATGGTCCATTAAATTTGGTATTCTAATATCTGCAAGAGTCTCCCACTTAGAAGACTTGACAAAATGAAGAATTTAAATATTCATTCCAAATAATAACCACAATTTATGGAGTGCAGGGCACAAGCATTCAAATGCTTTAGAATCTTCACAACAGGACAATGTTATTTTGAGTATATGAGTACACACACACACACACACACACGCGCGCGCACGTCCTCACATGACAACTATTCAGAGGTCAGTGATGCTTAGCTGCTTGTGGCTCCACGAGACACTTTAGGTGTAACAACCTAAGTCCATATTCTTCCAGGTGGGACTGAACCGTGGTTTGTTCAAAGACAGGCTCTATATCGTAAATGCACACGAGTACGAGAACCACCACCATCTCTAAGCTGGAATACTGCCACAACCCCTGCTAACACGTTTCCCCCTTCCTGTGCCCTTGCTCTCACTACCGTCCGTTCTCAGTCAGTACAACAGCCAGCGTGATCGTCTTTAAACTGTACACTCCTGGGGCGCCTGGGTGGCTCAGTCGGTTGAGCGTCCGACTTCGGCTCAGGTCATGAGCTCGTGTTTCAGGAGCTCGAGCCCCACATCAGGCTCTGTGCTGACAGCTCAGAGCCTGGAGCCTGCTTTGGATTCTGTGTCTCCCTCTCTCTGGTCACGCTCTATCTCTCTCTCAAAAATAAATAAACATTAAAAAAAAATTTTTTTTTTAAACTGTAGCACTCCTTTGATCAATACCAGTCACAGTAGAACCTAAACACTTCACAGTGGCCAGCAAGGCCCTACCAGATCTACCCCCAGCCCCACCCCATTACTGCTCCAATCTTGCTGCTACAGCCTTTGCTCCTGCTATTCTGTCTGGCTGGCACCTATTTCCCCCACATGTCCTCCGGGCTAAATCCCTCACCTCTTTGATGTCTCTGCTCAAATCTCCTTTTCCCAATGAGGTATACCCTGACTACCCCCATTTAATTCTGTAATCGGCCTTCTCCATACCCCTTTCTTCTGTCTTGTTGTCTGCAGCACCTAACATACTTTATTATGAATTTATGTATTCACTGTCTTTCTTCCTCCATTCTATTATCATCAAAGCACAAAGACCATATTGTCCAAGTGACTCCAGGAACGTAAATTGGTTTGTCTAGACCAGGGACTTTGTCTAGCTTCTTGAGGTGGAAAGAGTTTTGCCAGGTTTCAACTTCTCAAGGGACCAAAGTCTCTGTGAGAGACACAATAACCCCAAACCTGTGACTATATGAAGTTACATGGCAAAGGGGAATTAGGGTTACTAATCAGCTGATCTTAAAATAGAGATTATCCTGGCTTATCTAGTTGGGCCCAACAAAATCTCAAGAGTCCTTAAAAATGGAAGAGGGAATCTGAAGAGATCCAGAATGATTCAAAGGGAGAAAGACTCAGGGGTCAGTTATGACTGACTGGCTTTGATGATGGAGGCAAGGCGCCACAAGCCAAGAACACAGGCAGCCTCTAGAAGATGAAAAAAGAAACACATTGTCTCCTGAAATCTCTAGAAGAAACACAGTTCTGCCCACATCTGATTTTAGGCCAGAAAGACCCATTTCAGACTTGATTTCCAGAACAGCATATAAGTAATTGATGGTATATTTAAGCCACTACCTGTGTAGTAATTTGTCACACAGTAGAAGAAAACGGTCTTTTTTCCCACTTTAGAAGGAGTATAACTCTCCTTCAGGCCCACCATCTCTAACAGCTGGGGCTGGTTTTCTGACAAGTTAGTCTCTAGCTAGTACCTAAATCTAGACTGACTGGTGTAAGATAATCTGATTTTCCCCACATTATCAAGGTTGCTCTCACATCTGCCCTATAAGGAAGAATAAGGGGATGAGTTCTCCACTTGAATAGGTACACAACATGTACACCCAGCAGACTGACTTGGCCCCAGGTGACTTTTGTTTGGGATGGTTTAAAGATTAAGGCCTTTTCTTGTTGACTTCGGACTAATTAAGTTTTCCGTTCTCCCCACAAAGCCTGCCCCGTAACTGATGCTATGTATAAAATTGTGGAATTCAAACTGAGCACTATAGCAAAATAGGTGATGAGCCAGTAGGCACCTACCTGATAGGATAACTGAAGCTCCCAGGGCAAGAGTATTTGTTTACACACGTATACAAAGTACAGTACTGGGACCGGTGCCTCACCCTTAGCAGGCATTCCATTAGTATGTGTTGAAAAAGCAAATGCTATAAGGACTATTACACATCATATAAAATTGACTCCAGATTCTAAAAGGCTTAAACACGAAAGGTAAAAGTATAAAGCTAATAGAAGAAAATGGTGGGGAATGTTTTGCAGTCTAAGGATAGAAAGGATTTCTTAAATAAAATCCCAAACACATTAACCATAAGGTGAAAAACTGATGGATTTGATTGCATAAAAATTAAGATTTATGTTCAACAGTCAGGCTACAGAGTAGGAAAATATACTTCCAGTGTTCAAAAGTGGCAAGGGACTGGGGCGCCTGGGTGGCTCCGTCGGTTGGGCGTCCAACTTCGGCTCAGGCATGATCTCAGTTTGTGAGTTCGAGCCCCGCATTGGGCTCTGTGCTGACAGCTTGGAGCCTGGAGCCTGCTGTGGATTCTGTGATTCCCTCTCTCTCTGCCCCTCCCCCACTCGCACTCTGTCTCTCTCAAAAATAAATAAAAACGTTAAAAAAAAATTTTTTTTTAAAGTGACAAGGGACTAATAATTGGAATATTAGAAAATGAATTCCTTGAATTGATACAAAAAAATCAGGAAAAATCAGAAGACCAAAGCATGTTAAGAAAAGGAAATTCACATGAAAAGAAAACAAACTGGTGAAGGATATGAAGAAATGCTCAAATTCAAATCATCCAAAATGCAATTTAAAATAAAGAATTATCACTTTATACCATGTGCTGGTGTATGTATGGCAAAACTTAGAATGTTGACTACAGAAAATAGTAGGGACATGAGGACACGAAAATCCTCTACCTCTGTATGGACAGGTGTAGCGTTCTGGAGAAAAATCTAGCAGCACTTGCTCAACTGAAGTATGCTTATATTTACAACCCAGTAATACTGCCCTTAGATAAGCACTACAGATATTCTCACACGGATTGATAATAGGATGTCCAGGGCAGCTTTGTTGCTGATAGCCAGAAGCTGAAGCCAATAGGAGTATTCATTGTAAAAAAGCAGCACATGCTAGGAAACTTTATTAGCACAGAGAAACAACAAAATAATGTTTACACACACAATCACAAAGCTGTTCCATATAGGAAAAAGCAAGAATAAGGTTTATAGCAGAACGACACTTAAAAAGATCACTTACGTTTTGTTTTCAGGGCTTACATTTATTGCTCACTTTCACCTCCATTACTTACTTACTTATTTATTATTAGTTTTTTAATCAGGAGGCTCCACACCTAACGTGGGGGTTAAACTCAGGACCTAGAGATCAAGAGTCGCATGCTCTACCAACTGAGCCAGCCATGAGCCTCTCCATTAGCCAACTTGGCAAAAGAATTAGAAAACAAGTGAAATTTCTGGGAACTATGGAAAAATAGAAATGAAGAAGTAACCAGAGGCTGAGAAATGGCCCTACAGGCTTCACAGCAGGGATACCTGTGGTTGGACTTAAAACAAGCACTAAAACAGGGAGGTGTTTAAAAGTCATTTATCCTGTGAGCTTCCAAAAAAGTTATAGATCAGTGCCCACAAGGTGCCAAATAAAGCAAAAAATGAGCACACTTTATGTGCTTTCGGAAAAAATCACATTACTCATGAATTGATCTCAGAATTGATCTCTTTCTCTCTCACTCCAGGCTAGAGAAACAGTGGCGAGGTTTGGGAAATGATCCAAATCTTTGATATCACTGCTTGAGCTTACCTCTTTTTCTGGAACCAATTCTCCACAATTTTATGTCAATACTTAAGAAAATGAGGAAGAGAGCATTACTTGGTGCCTCTCCCCATGAGGGCTTCCCCCCAAAACCCTGTTTCTCCTAGATTAAATCTAACCTGGAGTTCAGAACACTTCACAAAATGGATACAAACTAACTTCAAAAATTCCTAGAAAGGCTAGTTTTCTTTAAAATACAGTTACGAATGGGACACCTAGGTGGCTCAATCGGTTAAGGGTCCGACTTCAGCTAGGGTCACGGTCTCTCAGTTTGTGGGTTCCGGCCATTCGTTGGGCTCTGTGCTGACAGCTCGGACCCTGGAGCCTGCTTCAGATTCTGTGTCTTCCTCTCTCTGCCCCTGCCCTGCTCGTGCTCAGTATCTCTCTCTCTCAAAAATAAACATTAAAAAAAAATTTTTTTTTTAAATACAGTTATGTTTAATATTCTCTTTTGGGGTCACAGATAAATTTGAGGATTGTATTTCTTCATTGGAATGCATTGCTGCTTTACAGAATTTAAGAAAATTTTGCCCAATAAAGGAAAATAAATAAAGGATAAAATAAATAGAAGTATGGTGTGGCAGGACCTGCAAGGATGACAGCACATTTCCCCAAGCTAACAAACACTTTTAAGTATCAGAGGAAATTAAAAGACATTTTGAAAAATAAAGTCAACGGTTAAGAAAAAACAAAACACATGCATCTGTGTGTGTAGAGAGTAAGAAAGCAAGTATGGAGAAAGGCTAACACTTGGTGACCACCCACCCCCACCCCCGCCTGGGGAGGTTTTCACTGCATAATTTCCAGGAATGCAGATTTGAAGTTTTACAAACAGAAGTTGGAGAGGGAGTAAACTCAACAGTTTTAATTTAGTAGTCAGCCTCCCCATAACTCAGCTCTCATAACTCATCTCAATTTAACATCTAGCTCCTTGTTACTTCGAGACTATGTATCTCTCATGACATGCATACAATTTCAGGTAAAATTGCCTTAAGTCCACCTAGTGCCAGACTATGTCTAAAAAAACAAACAAAAACAAAAAAAACTTCGAAAGCCTGGGTCAAATCCTGATACACACAAGTTGTTCCCCTAAAGTTGCTGTTTACGAGTTGATCAGTTTCTCCTTAAGCTTAAAATCACACAGGACCTAGGAATGTTATCACTGCTCAGCTCTTTGCTCCCGGGAACGTTTCTAAATCTCCTCCCACGAGTCAGACCTAGAATTCCTGCTAGTGAAACTCACTAGTGGAAACTATGAAGTGGGCAATATTTCTAAATCACTACTCATCATCTTGCAAGGCAGTATCAGGCACTGTTTGGCTGTTAACCAAAGCAAGTCAGGATTCCCTAATACACTGCAAACACGTACGGCTTATCTTCTAGCACACGAAATACTAAAAATGTTGGCAAACTACATTAACCCATTGTTTCCCCCTTTTCTCACTTCCCCATTTCTAAAATAGATCCCTACGGACATCATATACAGTAATAAACGGCTTTGAGGCTATTGTAGGGCAGTTCTAGAAAGATAACTGGAGTTGAAGTGTTGGCGCAACGCTGGGTCGGCGAGGAGACTGGTTGAGAACATTCCTCTGAAATCCCGGGGGCGTCAGGGTCTCGTCCCGACCTCGGCGACTGCGGACCGCCACGGACGGCGGACTGGCGAGGACGGGACAGCAGGGGAAGAGAGCAGCGAAAGGTGACACGGGTAGCCCGGGGCCCGGGGGCGCGCGGCTTCCCTGGGCCCCGCGCCGCGCGCCCCTCCCCTCCGCTCCCCGCACTGCCTCACCCGCCCCTCCCCACCCGGCTCCCTCAAGTCTCCACGAACGGAAATGGGAGTCACAGCGCCGGGGACCAGCGGAAACAAAACACAGAGGCGGCCGCGGGGGGGCCGCTGTGGGTGAGAAGGCCCCGGAACGAGGCCGGCCCGCGCGGGCCCGCGCTCCCTTCCTCCCCCGCGGCCGCACTCACCCGCTCCGGAATCGGCCCCGTCGCCCCCACCCGCGCTCCAGAGCCGGCTGAGAACAGCAGGGGCGCGGGC
The DNA here is from genome assembly GCF_024362965.1 of Panthera pardus. Lineage (NCBI taxonomy): Eukaryota > Metazoa > Chordata > Mammalia > Carnivora > Felidae > Panthera > Panthera pardus. The sequence goes on from NW_026526721.1 coordinate 18,767,942, forward strand.
TCCACGTGCAGCGCTTCTCCCAGTAAGACCCGCCGCTCCTGCGACTCGAAGTGTAAGGCCCCTGGGCCTTTCCCGCGGAATCGGCGCTGAGAAACTCCAACCCCCCTCCCGCCTCCCAGGCACCCCCGGGTCCAGGACTACAACTCCCAGCAGGTTGCGCGAAACGAACGCCCGAGGCAACGGATGCTCACGAGGCACAAGAATGCCCAACGCCCCAATCCGCTTTGTTTTACATTCTCACTTTCCGGGCAAAACCATACACCTCAACAACCACAAAGAACAGGATGCTGACTTGGGTCCGGGAGGACTGAACTAGGGGACAGGCCAACCAAAGTGCGCATGCGTACACTACAAGGATTCCAGGAGGGAAAAAGACAGCAGGTCAAGTTAGGCGAAGGAAAGATGGCGGAGGCTTCGCCAAGGGACCCGGAAGCACTTACCCTCCACTTCCTCCTCCTGTTTGGCTTCTGTCTCACCTAGAGCTGTCCGGTCGCAGACCGCCTCCGAGACGTTTCCTGTCCGGTGAGTGTCGACCGACTGAAACGGCGGCCCATAATGCATTGCGATGGCGGGTAGGCGGGTGGGGGTGGAGCCAGTGCCGGAAGTAGAACGGTGGCGGCAGCGGAGGCCCCGGCAGCTCGGGACTGAGTGCAAGGTGACTGGGAGGGTTGCTAGACTAGCTTGGCCTCTTGGGACTCAGATTCTGGGTTTCTTCTTGGGGCCTGGGCCGCCTATTACCTCTGTCCTTCAGGAGTATAGAGCAGCCTGCTGTCACAGGCACCTTTACCGTCTGGCCCAGGGTCACTGTTGACCTCGGCGCCCTTCGGTTTTGAAGTTTGCGGTAGATTCCGGCGTGGTCATCCCTGCTCTGAGGGTAAACCGGGGTAGTACGCGAGGCAAGGAGGCCAGGGGTTCCCGGACCCGCGGCTCAGCTGGGGCAGCTCAAGGTCATTCCCACGGGACAGGTCTGCGGCCAGGCCTGCCCTACCGGGGCGCGCAGGAGGTCGTGCCCAACTATTGAAAGCAGAATGCGCACCATAGGAGGGAAAGGGGTGACGGTAATCTTAAAAGTTTGCATCCCACCTGAAAATATTGATAGTGCTGAAACGTGGCTAGGCAGCTTTGTTTTACACTCTCATTTTCCTGCACAATCCTACACCCCACCCCCAAGAAACAATACGCTGACTGGGGTAGAAGGGGGTTCTTGAGTTAGGGGTGAGGCCAAAGTTCGCAGGCGAACAAAACAAGGTTTCCAGGAGGGCGAAAGAGAACGGGTCAGGTTAGGCGGGTTGTGGATTGACTTCAGGAATATGCACGGAATGGGCCGCGAAAGTACTAACCTAGGCTGGTCAGTCATCGCTGTAAACTGGAGAACCCTGCACCGTCTCACCACAAGGCCTCTTCTCATGTGTACCTTTTCTTGCTGTTGCCTTCCCCAGTCTTTCTATGTCAAATCCCAGTCACAGGTTCGGGGGGGGGGGGGGGGGGGGAGGGGGCGATCGTACTTGAATAGAGAACTTACCACACTTGGTATTTTACACCTATTTGTGTAATAACATGTGTCTTCTGCGTGACGGTGGACTGACAGTGGACACTCATATATTACTCAGTGAAAAAATAAAAGGGAGTAAAAGAGAAAGAACAAGTTTTGATAGTGAGATTATGTGTTCAGTTTTTAGACAGGTTGAATTTGATGGTCCCGTAGGACTTAGGAAAGGAAAAGACCTGTTGAATGGGTAGGTTTAGGGTTCAGAAAAAACGACTAAAATTAGAGGTGTGATTTGGGAGTCGTTAATACTTAGATGATAGAGGGGTCCCTGGCTGGCTCAGTTGGTGCAGCGTGCAACTCTTCATCTCCAGGTCTGAGTTCAAGCCCCACATTGGGCGTAGAGCTTACTTAAATAAAATACTTAGATGATAGAAATTGAAAAAATGAAAACAGACTTTACCTAATAGGAATAACACGATTTTTGCCATCGGAGTTAGAGCAAATTGACTGTGGAGATATGGGCAGTGTAATAACTTTTCTTTGACGTAGTTTTATTTTCTGTAAAGGAGGGATAAGGACACTTTCCCCTAATTGTTAATAGTGTTTTCCTAAGGGTTGAAGAGGAGAATATATATGGAAATACTTTGCAAAGTATTTTGGGATGAACCAATGTTAGGTGACCTTATTGCTGAATATTAAGCATGTCCTTAAATTGCTATAAGGGAAAATAGCACCTTGAATTGCATGATTTTCTAAAAAAAAAAAAAAAAAAAAAAAAAAATGTTTATTTTTTGAGAGAACACAGGCTCCTTGAACCGGGGAGGGGCAGGGAGAGGCAGAGAGAGAAAGAGAGAGTGAGAGAGAGAGGGAGAGAGAATGAATCCCAAGTAGGCTCAGTGCTGATACTACGAACTGGGAGATCATGACCTGAGCTGAAGTCAAGAGTCAGACGTTCAACCGACTGAGCCACCCAGGCACCCTGAGTTGCACAATTTTTAAAATAGATCTGTGTCCACTTAGATTCTACCGTGTAACCTTGGGCCAGATACTTAATCTCTAAGCCTCAGTTTATGTGTATGTAAAATGGGAATGGTAATATGTAGCACTTTGAGGTTATGTGTTGTTTGCTTTGAGTCTTCTTAAGTATTTTTCTCTGATGGGGTATAAGGGGTGATGGATGGTGAATTTCTCCAAATAGTTTGCTTTCGGGGCAGGTGAAGGATATTTTGTTGATTATGGGAGTTCTTTTGGTAGTTTTTATGTGCGATTCCAGGGCTTCTCAGCCTTTGCATTATTGACATTTTGGACCAGATAATTCTTTGTTGTGGGATGGCTGTTATTTTGTTTTGGTTTTTATAGGATGTTTAGCAACATCCCTGGCCTTTACCCACCGGAGGCCAGTAATACCCCGGTCGGGACAACCAAAAATGTCTTCAGACGTTGCCAGTAATCCCTTGAGGTATACTGCTGTCCCTACTCAAGAACTACTGTGTTACTCTACGGTCTTCTAGCTGAGTGCTTCTCAAACTGTCAGTAGTAGAGGACCATTTTGCCCCTAACCCTCTGGCTACCTTTGAAAACTACAGTAAAAGTTACTGTAAAAGTTAGATGAAAGAATATACAGTGAAGACACCCAAAATACAAACTGATTTTTTATTATTCAACAGATATATGTGACTCTGTCAAATTGTTATAAAAGTTTCTAAATCGTTATTAACGATTTTTGTTACGATAGACCAGTAACACAATTTGTATACTATTGCTGGCCCACAGACCACACTTTGAGCACTTTAATAGAAGTTCATCATCAAGATGACAGTGATCATGGTTATTAATAGGTAATTTTGGAGGCTCATGGGACTCAGGTTAGCATGGCAGGTTTCATTTTATCTGTAAGATTCAGAAATTTTAACCAGGCTGTATTGAGGTGTGAATCTTGGATCCCCATTCCAACGTAGGGTTTAGTAAACTCTGTTTAATAGACATCTTCTTTCTCAATCTGAGGGAAATTTCTTCTAATTATTTGTGGCTTTCTTATCTATTTCTTTTGGAATTCTTGTTTGCATTTATTTCTTGTAATTTGGAATTTTTTTTGGCATTTGATCTTTCAAGGTACTAAATTAGGTCTCAACTGAAATCATCTTCTGTTTTACCTGCTGAAATGCTTAAAAAAATTTTTTTAATGTTTACTTTTGAGAGAGAGAGAGAGTTGAGTTGAGCGGGGGAGGGGCAGAGAGACAGAGACACAGAATCTGAAGCAGGCTCCAGGCTCTGAGCTGTCAACACAGCACGATGCGGGGCTCAAACCCACGAACCCGCAAGATCATGACCTGAGGCGAAGTCAGACACAACCGACAGAGCCACCCAGATGCCCTTATTTGTTGAAATGTTTTAGTTAGAAAATCATATATTTTAGTTTTAGGAGCTCTAAAGACTTGGAAATCTTTAAGTCCTTATTTTTCTTTCTTTTTATTTTTTAAAAAATGCTTATTTATTTTTGAGAGCCTGATGTGGGGCTCAAACCCACGAACTGTGAGATCATGACCTGAGCCAAAATCAAGAGCCAGACTCTCAAACGACTGAGCCACCCAGGCACCCCTTTCATTCTATTTTATTGATTAGGTTGTACTGTTTGATTTTCTCTCTCTTACTGGTGGGCTCCCTTGGGATGGTTCTTTTAAACTTAGATTTGGCTGTTACAGTATTCTTGAATGCCTGGAATCCTACAGTTGGAATAGGCAGAACACTTTCCCCTGCTATGGGGCCCGTGTCTCCGTGCTCAGCTCCCTTTTGGTCTTCTGAGGGGGCTCGGGGTAACCTGGCACATTAATCTGGAGGCCAGTGTTCTTTTCTGCCTGAGATGGGCAGTTATCTAACATGCTACCTTGACTATGCTTATTCTTGACCTGTGGTCCAAGACCAAGTTTATGGAGAAGAAATACCTCATCCTAGATTTTGTGCTTTCTTTCTGCATCTAACCCAGCACACAGGCCTGAGTTGTTTCTAACTGCCCCTAGGTCCCGGGGCCTTTTGGTTAAGAAGCAGAAAAACTTGCGGTGGGGAGTGGAGAGGGGGAAGGGAGCTCTGGTCAGGTGACTGTTCTTAGCATTCAGCAAGTTCTGGTGTGATTTATGATTGACTTCTGTAACAATTAGTAGAATTAGATTCCCACTATATAATATACTTAGACGTGTTTTACAATTATGTACATTTTAAAGTATGTTAATACTCTCATGCTTGTTTTCAGTAATAGAATCACCATGATTCTCCAGAGGCTCTTCAGGTTCTCCTCTCTCATGCGGTCCATGGTCTCAGTGCATCTGAGGAGGAACATCGGTGTTACAGCAGTGGCATTTAATAAAGAACTTGATCCTGTACAGAAACTCTTCGTGGATAAGATTAGAGAATACAAAACTAAGCGACAGTAAGTGGGTAGATAACCACCTGTGGTGTAAATATAAATATTCAAGATATATGTAAGTTGTGAGATGGGGAAAAGAAATTACTAGGTGTTTGAAAATGTTGAGACCTTCACTGAGCTGATTGCTGACATAGAGGTTCATTAGGTGCTCCAAAAGAAGATAAAGATCTTGATTCTTTTTTTTAAAGTCACAAATTTTATCTTATATGAGTTCCAAGGGAGAATTCCATTATATCTATTGTCATTTTAATGTTTATTTTTGAGAGAGAGAGAGAGAGACAGAGCATGAGTGGTAGAGGGGCAGAGAGAGAGAGAGAGAGAGAGGGAGGGAGGGAGGGAGGGAGGGAGGGAGACATAGAATTAGAAGCTGGCTCCAGGCTCCGAGCTGTCAGCACAGAGCCCGACGCGGGGCCCAAACTCACAAACTGCAAGATCATGACCTGAGCTGAAGTCAGACACCCAACCGACTGAGCCACCCAGGCACCCCTCTATTGTCATTTTAGATGTATTGTCATTATAATGTCATTTATTATAAACTAGAGCCAATTCTTAGAAGTCTATAGGATCTTGGAAATCATTTAGGAACTATATTTGAAAAAATTGAGTCCCTTAGACATTAATTAGCCTAAGGTCATAAAACTAATTGTAGGAAAAACATTATCAGAATATTCTAACTATCAATTTAGTGCCCTTTCTTTGACATCATGATTTGGGGGGGAAATGTATGAACACAGCATTTTTTTCTTTAATGCTATTTCCATAGTTCTGTATTTCTGGGAATGTCAAAGGTCAAGAGGGAAGTGGCATAAAGCAAAGTCCAGGATAAACACAGTTACGGAACCACACAGCTTTGGAGGTGAATGATGACGTTAGCCATCATCAGATTCAACCCCCGATCTTATGAAAAGCAATACAGAGCAGTTTGGTGTTCATTTTATTTAGTTGTCTACCATGTGCAAAGCACTGGGCTATTAACTGTGGTAGGCCGCAGAAGGAAGCCATACTGCATTTCCATAATATTCTTGAAATCTGATGGGGTGGAAAGCTTGTAGGAATGTACAAGGTAATCTATGAGGAAAAATGGGTTAGATACTAACATAGTGACACATTCAGTGTTTGGGGACTTCATAGAAAGGAATGTTCCTTTCTTGCTGGAGGCAGTATTTGAGATCCTTAAAAAAAAGTGTTTTTTTTTTTAACATTGTTCATTTTTTGAGAGACAGAGACAGTACAAGTGGGGGAAGGACAGAGAGAGAGGGAGACACAGAATCGGAAGCAGGGTTCAGGCTCTGAGCTGTCAGCACAGAGCCCGACGCGGGGCTCGAACCCACATACCGTGAGATCATGACCTGAGCCGAACAACCGACTGAACCGCCCAGGTGCCCCTGAGATCTTTTATCCCTTTTAAGAATGTGGACAGCTATGGATCAGCCCTTCAGTTTAAAACTGTGAAGAACTTACTCACATGATTTTGTTTATAGCTTCAAAGGGTTCTCAAAACCAAGAAAGGCTATCAGTACATATCTCTACCTCTGGTTGTGAACAATTGGTGTGAAGGTTGCACAGATAAATGGGAGGGGGAGAAGGATATATTTTAGGAAGAAAGAGTGGTGTGAGCTAAAGCATGAAAACTGAAACGACCAGGTCGGTTTGAGAAATTGTGTAATGCTGCTCCCCAGGGCCGTAGAGTGTATGAGGAGAGTGGGGAGCAGTAAGGATGCGAATGGGGTCGGAATGAGGGGATTATGAGAGGCCTCGATTATAGATGGGCAGGTAAAGTATTAGATGATAGGCATTTATGAGGAGTTTAAGGTTTTTGAACAGGATGGTGGGATGAAACAAGGTTACTCTGTATTAGGAAGATAATTTTAATCAGAGTATTAGGAAGGTTGGAATGAGTAGAGAAGACGGACAGACATGGTAGGAAACTTGTAACAGTCCAAGCATTGGATTGACAAGGTTGATGAGAACCTTGTCTTTACAGCAGTGGGAACATAAAAGTGACAGTCGAGACACTGAGGGACTGAGAACTGGGTCTTGGTTATCTGGTGGAGAGAGAGAGGAGAAGGAACAGTTAAAGAGCCCTGAGACTTTGAGACTGGGCAACTAACAAAAAAGGTTTTGTTCTTACCACAGCTAAGGATGGAGAGAGCTAAAGGATTAAAATGAAGACATTGTTAAGAAATTCTCACAACAGTCTTACAGATCTTATCCCCTTATTACATGTTAGAAAAGCAAGGCTAAAAGAGAAGAATTTGTCTAAAATCACACTATTCAGTAAGCAGGTGTGCAGGATCCGTTGACACTCATTTGAGTGTCTTCTGTCCAGAGGTAGTGTGACATCTTACTCTTGATGCTGTTTGCACTCCAATTGTCCTTAAAAAGCCTGTGCAATAAGAAGTCAATCCTGAGGCGTACTCTTTTTTTTTAAGTAAGCTCTGCGCCCAAAGGAGGCTTGAATTCAGGACCCTCAAGAGTTACATGCTCTACCCTCTGAGCCAGCTAGGTGCCCCTGGGATGTACTCTGAATCTAAGGGGACTCTAGTTCATTCATTTGTGCAAATTGTGTGGGAAAATGTTCTGCACACGGACTCTGACCTGGAATGCAGCTCTGAAACTTATTAGCACTTGGGCCTTGGGCAGGTTATTCAAATGCTATACCTTATTTGTACGTAACATGGGGGTGATAATAACAGCACGTATTTCAGAGGATGTTATAAAAATGAAGTGATTCGGTAAGTTAGCATGCCTAGTATTTTTTACATGAAATAAACAAGTATCCTTTGAGTGTCTGCTTTGTCCGGGTCGCCATGCTAGATCCTGGGGATATAATAATAAGATGGGCTGGGAGACATACTCAGTTGAGGAGGTAGATGAGATCTGGCCTCTTTCTATCATAGGAATCCACATGAAAGTTCTCTAGCAGCCATCATCTGTCAGTAACCAGAATATTGGTGAGACTGGCTGGATGTACTCAAAGCACTGTCTGAAACTTGTAGCTCCCAGAGTTAGAAGACAGTCATTAAAGTGTCGGGTTGAAGACTCCACTGTCTATTTCATTAGCCATTGTCCACATGTGCCTATTGAAATCTAATTAATTGCAGTTAAGTATAAATACAAATTCAGGTCCTTAGTTACATTTCTAGTGCTCACTAGCCACATATGGCTAGTGGCCACCTTAATTAGCGCAGATACAATTCATTACGGAAGGTTCTTTTGCATGTGCTGATGTAGAAGAAAACTGGGTCCATGAGAACAAGCATCATTAACAAGTTCTTAAATTAGAGCTGTCTCTGGAAAAACACAAAACAAAAAAACCAGAGTTGTCTGTGTATTTTTTGTGGGAATTCTGTAACATAAGGCCCTCTACTTTGATCATAGGCATATGTAAAAATGTTATTACCCTTAATGGAGTTCTCACTTACGAAGTTTTTGTTTATTATGTTGTTCATGATAGGCGGGCAGTAACATGACAAACACAGAATTTCTGCAAAGAATTAATTACATCTAATTGGCCCCACTGCTGGTCTTGATGCTATATTTATCTTCCCAAAGCACAACTGTAATTTTGTCATTTTATTGCTTAACACATAAAATACACACCCCCCCCGCCTTAACATTCCAGGCCTCCCATGACCTGAGTCCTGCTGGCTTTTCCATCTAGATGGCTGATTCTCCCCATACAGCCAGTTTTTTATTACCTCCACTCTTTGCTTTTTCAGTCTTAGAATGTCTGAAATTAAAATCTGACCCAAACGCATCATTTGTCACAAATGCCACCTTTGTAAAATGAAACTTTTTTCCAATTCGCTCCGCAAAAATGCTCTCTCCTCAACTTGAGTAGCTGTTTGATAAGCCATGTCTTTGAAGCTTATCAATAACTCTCTTATAGCACGGATGTTTCTAAACATTTTTTTTCCCCTAAATGGCAAAATCTCTGAGGGTAAGAAATATTTGCAGCTTTGTTAGGCCCATATTATAGAGACTTAAAGTTACTAAGACCTTTTAAAAGACGTTTAGTGGTGGCTGAATTAAATTGGATAATAATAATAATAGCACTTACTGGCCGCTATGTCACCTCACTGTGGGCCAGGCGCTGTTAAGTGGTACATGTACGTTATCTCTGTAATTCTCATCACACCATCCTTAGGTAGGGCCCTCAGTTTTAGATGCGGAAACTAAAGTTTAGAGTGTTTCATGCCTTGCTTCAGTTTATGTAGTTTCAATAAACTGTAGAGCTGACATTGAAACCGAAGTAGTCATTGACTCAGGGAACCCATGGACTTGGCCATTATATCTTATCACGACTTAGACCTCAAGAGATTATGGCTTGATAAACATCCTTGATACTCAAACCTTGAATGTTAGAAGTTTGTTTGAAGTTGCCTCATTTATGTGATGCCTCATCGTTATAGAAGTTTGAATTGAAATTCAAGCGGAAATGCTTTGTTTCAGAAGCTACGTTTTTCCCTATATGATGACTTTTAAAAGGTCTATTGAAACTTGATGGTAAAAAGTAATTTTGGTTTTGTAAACTAGTGCATAAGAAGAGTTTTTACTTGTTCATTTGCCCACAACAGGGCATCCGGAGGACCTGTTGATACTGGCCCAGAGTATCAGCAAGAGCTGGAGAGAGAGCTTTTTAAGCTTAAGCAGATGTATGGTAAAGCAGACATGAATACTTTCCCTAACTTCAATTTTGAAGGTAAGTGTCTTCAATCATGGATTCATTCTTGGGGGAGATTTGTTTTAAGTCGAGACTATTTATGCCTTATACTTGGGTTGTTTAGAGGATTAAATGACGATCACATGTAAATTTATTAGGACAGTGACATTTGCATGAGAAGCTCTCGCACAAATGCTTGCCATCGGTCTAGGAGATTATGTAACAGGTCAAATGGTGGGGATTTGAAATCAAACTCCCTAATCTTGAATCGTGACACTATCACCTATGAAGTGTGTGATCTTGGATAGTTAACTGGTGACTGTTTCCCATCTGACATTCAGGGAGAATTCTAATACCTCTCTCGTGGTTGTTGTAATTAAATGACATAAAATATGTGAAGTCAGTTAATAGCCTGGTTTATAGTAAGTGCTTAATAAATCATTATCAATTGTAATAGTTCTATGTAGGTGTTAAAAAACCATAGAGACTAAAAAAAATCAAAAAATTGATCAGTTAAATATTGAAGCCTTCTAGATAATGCATTTTATTGCAATATAGCTAAGCGTGGACCTTTTTGTTCCTTTTCTTAGATCCCAAATTTGAAGTCATCGACAAACCCCAGTCCTGAAGAAATAGTGTAAAATGTATTTGGTAATTTGTCCTAGATTAGTTGTACAACTGGTCGGAAGTATCGGGACAAACGTACGTTTCTCAACTGTCAAATGTGTTCTTTTAATTCTGATTCCAAATAAATTATTTGGTGATGTTGAGTGTACATTTGAGTGTATTGAATTCTGTGTTTCAGCATTGTTTTTAAATCTGCCCAGTTGGCTCTAATGAAACAGGTGGAGATCTTGGGTCAGTTGGCCACAACTTGCCCACAACCTGCCAGACTCCTCTCGGTGTGCAGGGCTCGCCTTTTTTTTTTTTTTTTTTTTTAACGTTTATTTATTTTTGAGACAGAGAGAGACAGAGCATGAACGGGGGAGGGTCACAGAGAGAGGGAGACACAGAATCTGAAACAGGCTCCAGGCTCTGAGCTGTCAGCACAGAGCCCGACGCGGGGCCCGAACCCACCGACCGTGAGATCGTGACCTGAGCCGAAGTCGGACGCTTAACCGACCAAGCCACCCAGGTGCCCCGCAGGGCTCGCCTTTTACTAGTGGAGACTTCCCGCCTCAGGGGGCCGCCCTGACCTAAGAAATGTTTGCCACAGAAGGATGTTACATCCGTTCCCAGAATATAAAGGCTTGTAAACCTTTTATCATAACTTTTCCAGGAAATTCAAGTTAAGCTTGAATACGCACGGGAACATTCATTGTGTTTTAACTACCATCTCCTCAAACGTTAAATGCTTTTATCCCAACAGCCAGGTCCCTCCTCTTCCCTTGCAGTTTATGATCGTAGATCTATTACTGTGCTACACAGATGGAGGAAGGAAAGCTGGGAGCAGGCGGGGGATCTACAAAGGAACCTCCTTGGAAAGAGTAAGCTGTATGGTGTTGTTTTGCCCAAGCGATGGGAGACCCAGCAAGTAGGCGGCATAACAGGCACATCAAGATTTCAGTTAGCGTAGCTGGCTCTTGAGGAAATGATTTTTTTTTTTCAAAAGGAAATCAGCTGTGCCTTTTTATATCTGACAATCTGACTTGTGTCAGTAACTACGGATCTTAATAAACCTTTAAAGGCTTTTTTTGTTTGTTTTTTGGTACCGATTTTAAATATAATTTTATTTAAGACATTGTATTTTCCACTTAAAAAATACAGTGCTTACAAAGTGCAATGTTTATTTCCTTTCCCTGGGCACATAGTCCATATTCAAGTATCAAGAATGACCGGTTTATTTACTATGGCAACTCGACTTTGTAATAGCCATGGAATTTGCTACAAATTTGGGTCCTTCAAATGTTGTGTGTGGAACATGCCTTGTCTGGGCCCAGAGGAGGCAGCACCAGATGGGGGAGCTGCACCACCAGGGAAGCCTCCAGGCATTCCTCCCACGTGCCCCTTGCGCTTTGGTACAGCTTCGTAACCATGGGGTTGCAGACTTTCTCCAGGTCTTTCTGCTGATAAAGGTTTTTGTTTTTGTTTTTTAAATATGAAGTCAAAAGTCAGCCTTCCTTATGAGGTTAGCTCACTCAAAAAGAGGAATAGATTTTTACTGTGGGTGCCATTCTAGCTGGAGTCAAACCTGCTCAGGACTACCTTTTCCAAAAGACCTGCAAACATTTCCTAGTGATACAGGTGTGATTAAACTAGTAACATGTGTGGAATCGGAATTGGGGAGGGTAAAGTATTAGGAAGAAGAGCCCCAGTTTCTTCAAATGCTAAGCAGTGACAGTTCAGTTGACCTCCTTTTATTTAAATAACTGCAGACACTGAAACAATTCAATGTTTTTTTAATGGCGCTATTTAAAGGTAACGGAGGAAGCAGAGTTGCTCAGGTTCTTCTCTAACCTCCCCCGAAGCACCTCCACCCACCTGCGACAGGCAAGCTGCCTGACTCCGAGGTGCAGAGGCCCGTCTAGAGGGGCCTGATCCTTTTCAGCACCTGCTTCGTCTCCCTTTCCTCACTCTGCCACTCAGGTTAGTTGTATTTTACCTTTTATAATTTCACACCTACTTTCTCATACACGTTTGAGAGAGCAGAGCACGAGCAGGGAAGGGGCAGAGAGAATCCCAAGCTGGCTCTGCACTGTCAGCACAGAGCCCGATGTGGGGTTCGATCTCACAAACTGGGCGATGATCATGACCTGAGCCTAAATCAGGAGTTGTTTGCTCAACCAACTGAGCCACCCAGATACCCCTCATATTTTTAAAAATCTGTCCTGCAACTATTTGGAGTTTGCTTCAACATCCCAATCTCTTCATTCATTATGTAAACATAAGGATTCGGGGCTGTAAGAATACTGCATTAAGTACCCTACTCCCAGGCCCTACATCATAGGGCGTTTATTGCTAACTTTTGGCCAGGGAAGTACGCGCTTTTTCCCGGCTGAATGCTACAGTGGTGCTTTGAGTCAGATGTTAAAGGCCTCATCTTCCTCAGAGCCCCTTCCTCTTTCTGGTGAGGCTGCCCCAACCCTGCAAACTCCAGCCTTTATCTGTCACTTCAGTCTGCCAGTACACTCCTTATCCTGTACTTACTACCTGAGATGTTTATCACAAATGACCTCAGCCTTCTAGGTTTTCGTGTTGAAAGTAACTTTTCTTCTCCCATGCCTGGTGTCACAGGTTGAAGTGTGTTCCCCTAAAATTCATTTATGGAAGTCCTAAGCCCCAGCACCTCCGGATGTGATTGTATTTGGAGATAGGACTTTTAGATGGGATTAAGTTAAAGTTAGGCCCTTTGGGTGGGCCTGAATCCACTCCTGACTACCATCCTTTTCAAAAGAGGGAATTTGAGTTGAAGAAAGGTACAAAGAACTGGAAAGGGACACATGTCTTATCTAGTGTTACCTCTTTTTTTTTTAAGTTTATTTATTTTGAGAGAGAATGTGAGCAGGGGAGGGGCAGTGACTGGGAGAGGGAATCCCAAGCAGGCCCCATGCTCTCAGCATGGAGCCTGATGCAGAGCTCGAACCCATGAACCGTGAGATCATGACTTTAGCTGAAACCAAGAGTCAGATGCTTAAACAACTGAGCCATCCAGGTGCCCCTCTAGTGTTACCTTTAATGATAACCAAAGAAGACTTCTGTTCTAGGCAATTTTTGCTTATTTAAATCCATTTAGTGTGGGATTTTCTTTGTCTTTGTTACTAGTTCTCTGCTGCTGCCCTTGCTTTAGCAGAGCCTATAAATGCTGGCTCTCTCTGGTTAGGGGCTGCATGTGTAAATTCTTGGGGGGCTCTTTGGGCCAGGAGGTCTTCCTGTTGTACAGATTACCTAAGTGGGAGGTCTGTTTCAACTCCACCTCTTCCAAACTCCCCTCTGTTCCCCATCCCAGTGGGACAGTCTTATTTCAGATGTTTGACCTCAGTAAGACACTGGCAAGAAGGCACAAGGCCAATTACTTTAGATGATGCCTCTGCTTGAGTACGGGAAACTTATCATTCTTGTCCTAAGAACCTGGGGAAACAGGTCCTTCACCATCTCCTGCTGTCTCCTTTGATACCTTTTGCCAACTCTTTCATCCTGCTCAAAAAAGCGATTTCCTTTTTGGCAGGCACTTACAATTTGCAATTTGCAAAATTTGGGGATAGGCAAGACAGAAAAAGGTTATGAGCTGTGAGACTGGGGAGGGGTGAACTAGCCAGAGATTACTAAGGGTGAAGAGAGGGTGTGGCATGAGAGAAGTAAGAATCTAAAAGAAAGTATGTTGGGGGCAAGAGAAGAAACATCTTGTATGAAACATCCTGGATCAGATGGACCTGTGTTTCTTAGACCATGAGCCCTTACTTCCCTTTGTGAACTTGGCAGACTGACTCTTGAGTTTGTTTCCTGGTCTGCAAATGACCACATGATCCGCTTTATAATACCATTGAGATGAATGAGATTGTATACACCTGCACCTCCATCCACCCCCACTTCACATGTATAAAATGTTTAATAGTTCTGACTTTTTATTTGCAAGGTATTTTCTTTTTCCCCCAGCATTTGGGAAGTTGGCAGGCACCCAGAAGAAAGATGAGATTCTAATCTTAAGCAGCTGAAGAGCTAAACTTGTAGCTACAGATGGTAAGAGGGCATAGTTTCCCAGGTTTTATTGAACGGTATGTGGATGACTTTTCCCCTGCACCGGTTAAATGGGCCTAAAAAGTTGAACAAGCTCAGCTATTTTTGTTAACATAGACTTTAATCAAACAAAACCACTCATGAGGTGAAGGAAATTCTTCGCAAAGTTATACTAAAAAACAATCGTTCCAGATTTAGTTAGGTTAAACCCCTAACTAAAAATAAATTAAATCTAGTTACAATAACAACAACGATAATTAAAACCAAGCAAAACTTGCTATTAGAGATTTTAGAGCCCTCATCCTTATAGAACACAATTTCACTGCAGGAAAAGAAAATCAAAACTCTCTATGAATTATAATGAGGTTTTACCTCAATATTATAATATTGTTAATATTCAAGTTCCTCAAAAGCAAATGGAAACACAAGTCCAGATATAGGTGGATATACTTTTAATAAATGGAAAACGAGTGCTCAACATTATGTCCTTTGTGTGGGAGCAAGCATCCTGTACACAATGACTTACTTAGCTACGTACAATATATTAAGATAATGTATAATATATATTTGACTCAGAGAGTGTTATATGTTAACACTTTATAAGATGAATCTTCTAGCCAAATGGCTCAGCAGCTTTCATGCGTTAGTAAGGCACTGCATGTTTTCCCCCACAATCTGTGTCATTTAAATTGAAGTTGATCTTGTGTGCTGGTAGGTATGCCTGAAGAGCCGCCTTTGAGACTCACATACACTCTTGGACCCCTGGCCATGCAACAAGAAAGCATTCCTCATACCAAACCAAATCAAAGCATGGGCGACATTTAGCTTAATTTATTTTTTATTTTTATTTTTTTTGGCAAAAGCTTATAGATAGGTGTTTTTCTCATGCTTCAGCACCAGGCGTTGGGAAAGTATGCGTGTGGGCCCAGTCCTGTCTATGCCTGCTGTTTTTGTAAATTAAGTTTTGTGGGAACACAAACGTGCCATTTATTATTGTCTACGGCTGCTTTTGTGCTACCAAGGTGGAGTCGAGTAGTTGTAACAGGCACCATAAAACCAGTATGGCTTAAAATATCTACTCTCTGGCCCTTTATAGGAGATATTGCAAGGAGTCTGGTGAGAAGCATCCAATGCCACAGAAGAGTGGGGGGCAAGGCACAGTCTGACAACAGACATCTTCCCAGTGACCTGGTGTGGTATCCAGGTACCATTTGTTGGCCCAGTGAATCCTGGAATTTGCTTTGTCTATTGGGGGAAAAATGGATTCCTTTAAAAGTAGCTTAACCATGTTCAAAGTTGTCAAAGTTTGTAAGCTTTTCATCCAGGTTTGCCCAGAACTGGAAATGCCCTACCCATATTTTATTTTCAAGATAAATTGAATAATCACAGTAAGTTATAGAAGATTATGCTTTTTAACACAGCCTAGTTACTCTTACATGGATCATTGGAATTTTCACTTTGTAACACTAGCTTGGACACCGTGGAGAAACCAGATGATTGGACCCATTTTTCATTTCATTTGTTAGACAACTCTTTCTCCTCTCTGTATCTCTGGCTCTTCAATAAGCAGGACTGGATCTGATTATTAATTCTGGACTTGACCCAGCCCAGAATTTCACTGCATGATTATCAGAGACAAATATGAAGTCCCCATCATGCAGAGAAGGGTGCCTGCCTGCAAGGTTATGTGTGTGGGGTCCAGTGGCGAGGTCTGATGTCAAGTTCACTGATGATCTTCAAAGCGGTCTTAGGAGAAGGAAACAGCAACAAGCAACTCAAGGGAAAGAAGACATTTGGGTTTGGGTTCGACTCTCAAAGTTACATTTAATGAAGAAATCAATGACATCAGGTGAGTGAGCTCTGGTCATTAGGTATTTCTTCGTGTTGTTTTTGGTTCTCAGAAATAAAAATAAACACCAAGTGCAAATCCTTGGGAATAAGACCCACTCCTGCTACCTCCCTTCTGTGAATAGATTAGTGATAAATGAGCAGTGGAATAAAGATTGTATTAGGGGAGAAAAGAGGATTCTGGTAGAAATAAGACCAGAGGTTCTTTTTGCATCTGTCAAAGTGTTTTAGAGCATCTGTCTTAGAGTGTTTTCTGAACCCTCTAAATCAGACTCTTGTACAGAAAGTGGATACAGTTTATATTTTCATGCTCTGTGGGTTCATTTCACAATCGAACTTCCTCCAGAAGTTAGGGCATTTAACATCTCATAAACCCCAGAATACTATAAAGTATTGTGATTCTTTTAAGTTTGTCCAGACACAAGAAGCCAGACCGTATTTTATTTAGGTGCTGACAGAACTATTTGTTTAAAATAACAATTTCAAGTAACTTAGCGATCATAAAAATTAGAATGAAATACCAATTTAATCTCCTCATGTACCTCCTTGCAAATGTAAGACAAAGCAGAGATTTAAATCTTTTAATAGCTTGGTGTAACAACTGTGGTTTTGGTATATCTCAAAGGTGGCATTATTTTAAATTATAAAAGATTTTGTATGCTTGAAATCCTAGGAAAAGGAAAAAAAAACAAGTTTAAGTATAATGTATTCATATTTAAAGAAATAAGTACATTTTATGAGTATAAAGCTACATGCACTATGAGAATCTTACAGGTACAACCCAGCATATATTTAACTAACTCTATTTTGCGGGGAATTAAATAAATACTAGGAGACAAGATCTTTGAAACTTTGCCTAAAGAGTAAGGAAGTAAATGTGGGAGTTAGAGCAGGAGAAATCTTATTTGCTATGGGCATACTACTGGTAGTGACAGGGTGGAGGTTGGGTGCTGCTAAGCATTCTATAATGCACGGTACAGCCCCCCCAGCAAAGACTTCTACAAAATTGTAAGATTTCATTATAGCAGAATTCATAGAAGAAATTACAAATATAATGGGGCACGTGGGTGGCTCAGTCAGCTAAGTGTCCAACTCTTGATTTTGGCTCAGGTCATGATCCCACAGTTCATGAATTCGAGCCCTGTGTTGGGCTCTATGGTGACAGTGCGGAGCCTGCTTGGGATTCTCTCTCTGTCGCTCTCTCAAAATAAATAAACAAAGCTTAAAAAAAAATTACAACATAAGAATTATAAGAAATTGTCAGTAATGCCAAGACCAAGAAATTCTGCTCTGGGGCAAATTGGAGGCTCGACAATTGGAGGCTTGACTTCTCAGTGGATGAGGGCAACTGAGAGGAAGACAGTGAAAAAAATAAAATGTTTTTGCTCTTCTGACTACACCACAAAGTATCTTTTAAAAAAACCTTTTTTTAATGTTTATTTTATTTTTGAGAGAGACAGAGCATGAGCGGGGGAGGGGCGGAGAGAGAGGGAGACACAGAATCCGAAGCAGGCTCCAGGCTCCCAGCTGTCAGCACAGAGCCTGACATGGGGCTCGAATCCATGAACCGTGAGATCATGACCTGAGCCAAAATCGGACGCCCAATTGACTGAGCCACCCAGGTGCCCCACAAAGTGTCTCTTACTGTTTGGTAGGATGCAATTATTTCATTCCACATTTAAGGAGTATTTTCTAGAAATTATAGGAGTTACATATTGCTTTCTATAAATATGGAGTTATAGACTGCTTATCTACTAATGAAAATATGATTTTGGCGTAGTAAACTACAAATAAAGTGACTTCTATGATGGAGTTTGGAGTAGACGATTTTAGGAAATCAAATTTTGACAGAAAACAAGAATCCATGCAGCAGGACGTGGGTCATAAAGTTGAGTGTATCTCAACTTTCTCCTCAGGGATTTCCTCAGGGATTTCTAGAATGTGCCTTTCAGTATTAGCAGAGGATCTTCCATATCCATAAATTTTCCAACTTCTCTGTATAACCAAAGGAGAGTCCTGGAATCACAGATCTGTTGGAAGCCATATGCTGAGGCAAGCTGACAAGAGTCAAGGTCCCTGAATCCAATGCTACCACTGTAATCCTATGAGAACTTGTGTCTTAATGTTCTTATCTATGAAATGGAGCTGATAATACCCGACTTAATGATGCTAAGAAGGCTGACTAATAATAGCAAACATCATGAAAGAAAATTGTGGTATGGCAAAGCCCCGACTGGTCTACAAACGCTGGGCAACTTTATCATACCGTCCTAGACAGAGGATGGAAACTAACATTTACTCAGCTCCCTCTAAAGACCAGTAATAATAAAAAATAAATAAATAAATAAATACCAGTAATAGACACTAGCACAAAGTATATTAAAAGTCAAAATTCATCATTTCTGTACAATCACTTCACTTCCCTGCCCCATTTCCCAAACACATCTGGTCTATAAATATGCTTTAAACATACTCACATTTTCACTCATTGTGGTGGCTTTAGATGCAGAATTACTTCTCCTGTTTATAGAATATAAAAGACAGTATTAAAAAAAAAAAAAAAGGCCAGCAATCCCAACTGAATTTCTTCCGTTTGTAGACAAATTTCACAGAGAAAGCCGTGCAGCAAGGGATTGGCCCGGGAAACCCTAGGTATCTCATTGTAGCCCTAGGACTAAAGATTTCTGTGGATTATGCCAACAGAAACTTACTCACTTTTAACTTACCAATTTTTTAACATTTAGCATTTTGAAAGCTTGATCAATTATCATCAAAGTTCACTTTTTCCCATGGGAAGAAAGCTTTACACAGTAACTAGGGTTCTAGTCATCTGTTGTAGGCTGAACTGTATTCCCCTCAAAAATTCATGCTAAAGTCCCAGCTACCAGTACCTCAAAATGTGACTGTATTTGGAGATAGAGACTTTAAAATAGTAATTAAATTCAAATAAGGTCATTAGGGTGGGCCCTAATCCAATGTGGCTGGCGGCCTTATAGGAAGAGTAAATTTAGACACAAACACAGGCAGACAGAAGACAATGTGAAGACAGAGAGAAGACTATCTATAAGCCAAGGAGAGAGGTCTGAAAGAGATCCTTCCCTTGTCGTCCTCAGAGGGAACCAACCTTGCTGTCACCTTGATCTGGACCCCTAGCCTCCAGAAGTGTAAGAAAACAATTTTCTGTTTAAGCCACTCAGTCTGTGGCACTTCGTTACGGCAGCCCTAGCAAATTAATATAACATCCAATTCATTATCCCCAAAATTTTAAGGGTGATGGATTTGACAAACGGCAAAAACATATCTAGGAGAAAAGATATTGCCTCCCAGATTCCTACCTGCGTTAACAAAGACATCGTGATTGAAGAAAAGAATTACCTTCTCGCCATAGCAATGCCAGCCTTTCCCCTTGTATAAGATGATGCTGTCCAAAACCTCCAATTACTTTCTACCTTATTCAATAAAAGTGGAAGTCCCTACAATTGCCTAGGGTGGAATGCAGAGTGGCTATATCATCAGGCAACCTGTTTTCTGAACTTTTCCCCTTTGCTACTGCTATCCCTGATAACTTGGAGGTCATCTTGGACTTGTAGTGGGATATTATTAGACAGAGAGACCAGGGTTGAGTAGGAAGTCTGGGAACAGGAAATCAAAGGCAGCTAAGTCTTCAAAATGACTTAGAAGATGAGCAAGTATCTGAGGTCACGCAGCTGAGAGTAGAGGGGAATGACCATAGATCTGGGTTGGGTCTGCCATTTCCACGTACACAGAACGGACCGTCACAAATCAAGTGCACGTAAACTTGGTGATCTCTGATTCCTAGATTTCTAATCCTAGTTAACATATGTCCCCCAAACTCCAGGTTTATACATTCTGTTACTTACTAATACCTCTTTTTGGAAGCTTAGTAGGCATCTCAAATATGAAAATTCCAAAACATTCAGACCTTCCCATCTAAGCCCCCCAAACCTGCTCCCCCTGAAGTCTTGCACATTTCAGTAAATGGTAACTCTATTCTTCTCAGATCCTTGGAGCTATCTTTGATTTTTCTTTTTCTCCCATATCCACATCCAGCAAATCAGTAAATTGTTTAAAATCTATCCAGAATCCTATCATTTCTCAACATCTCCAACACCATCGCTTTGGAACCAGCCACCATTTTCTCTCGGCTAGATTACTGGGTAGTTTCCTAACTGGTCTCCCTGCTTCCTCCACTCTACGTCACCTTATAGTTTATTCCTCACAGAACAGCTAATGTGAGCTTCTAAGAATTAAGTAACAGGATACTACTCCCTCATTCAAAACCTTCCAGCGACTTCCCATCTTACTCAGAATCAAAGTCAAACTCCTCACAACTGCCCGGAAGGGGCTCCATGTAATCTGGCCTCCATTACTTTTGTGCATCCCCTCTCTCCATTGTCCTCAATCTGTTTCAGCCACACCAATCCCCTCGATATGCCTCAGATACTCCAGGCAAGCCGGGCCTCAAGACCTTTCCATCCGTTCTTTCTCCTCTGCTTGAATGCTCTTCTCATGGGTATCAGACAGATTTCTGCTCCTTCGGGTCTTTCTCAAATATCACTTCATCAGTGAGGCCCTTCCTAACCACCCTAAAGGACAGTCTCCACTCCCACCCTGTGCATTCTCTTACCCGCTTTAGTTTTCGCCATAATACTATGACAATCTGACAAACTGCAGAGTTTACATTTGTGTGTATTGTCCATCTTTTTCAATGTAAGCTCCGTGAGGCAGAGAGTTATTTGGTCTGTTTTGTTCACTGCCGTATTGCCATTCCCTAGGACAGGGTTGGGCACAAAATAAGTATTCAATTAAATGTGAAAATGCTGTTAAGTAAAAACTTATTTGAAAATTTTCAATTTAGCAAAATACAGCAAATATATTTTCCAAAGTAGTACTATGGAAATGCCTACGGGGCAAATTAGTGACTACATTTCTTCTCTAGGTAATTGAGCAACATTGACAGATAGGCATGAGGCATGAGGTGGGATGTATTTCTTGATAAGTATGAGTCACTTCCGTAGGATACTTCACAACCAACTTTTCATGTTTGACTTGAAACAGATGATTAACAGAAAATTAGTTGAGGTGGGGGAAAGGCATGCATTTAAGAAAGTATACTTACTGGAACGAGGTCTCTTCTACAAAAGAATAAGTGTATATCATTAATGCAAGAGTTAATATGGTATGATGCAGATTAATATATTAATATATTAACATAATATATGTTAATATATTAATATAAAAGTGAGTTTAGGCTTAATTTCTTTTTCTCAATCTTGATTCTCTCTTGTTATATCCGTACTTTCTAACCAAGGTTGGCAAACATTTTCTGTAAAGGGCCACTAGGCAAATATTTAAGCTTTGTAGGCCAATAGGTAAAACTGAGGATATTATGTAGGTACTTGTATAATAAGAGAGAACAAGTTTCCAAAAATTTTTATTAATAAAACTCAACATATAAAGATAATCAAAGTCTTAAGTATAGGTCTATTAATCGGAAGACTAGAATTCTTCTTTGGGGAGGGAATAACATTTCTCTTAATTAAGATTCAAAGTTAGTGTTCCTTGTTACCAAACAGATTGCAAATGTTCATTTGTAAAAACCATTTTTAGCTTGTGGGCCACAGAAAAACAGGTGGCAGGCAGGATATGGTCCACAGGTCATAGTTTGCCAATTCTTATCGGAAATGCAAGCAAGTTTAAGAAAATGATCCTCTTGCATAGGTTGTGGAGTAATGTTCTTCACTAATGAATTCGTAATACCCAAGGAGAATCTTTAATTATTTTAAGAAAAATGTATTCACCAAGTCTCCAATAAAAACATTCAGACAGATACTTTTTACAAGTGGAGATAAAGATGGCAAGAATTCTGGAGTAATCTTATCTGTCTGTACTTTCACTGGTGGCCAGCAGGGGGACTCAGCTGGATTTCATGCAGAAAGTTACATTTACACTAGTCTAAGACTGGAGCACTAAGGAAAAGAGCTATTAATTCACAGAGCAGTTATTCTTAATTATAGGGAACATTCTTGAAACAATGCTCATGGAAACATTTTATGACATAGTATCTATTTATAGGTTAAGTTTTGTGTTGCATAAAATGTTTTTTAAACCTAAATTCTAAAATTAATGTTCACTGTGAAACAATGGGTCTAAAACTTGCTTATGCTATAAATGTACTCTTCTGTTAAAAAAACCTCTGCTTTCTACACTATTGCCAATGGACGCGATGAAGTTCTACAGCTTTTGAGCTCTCAGATAATTTTAAAGACCGGGAGTAGAGAAATATGTTAAGAGAATAAAACATTATTTTTTTCATAATTCATATTATAATCACTCATATCAAACATATTTTATCATCAAATGGGGGTGTGGAGTTATAAAAAGTCTAAACTTGAAGAAGTAAAAACTATGTGGGGCACTTAGGTGGCTCAGTAAGTGGTTAAACGCCCAACTCCTGATTTTCACTCAGGTCATGACTTCATGGTTCCTGAGATCAATCCTGGCATCAGGCTCTGCACTGACACCGGGGGGCCTGCTAGAGAGTCTCTCTCTTTGCCCCTCCCCCACTTGTTTTTATTGAATAATTCTCTTGTATATACAGTGGTGCTAAATTTGATATTCCACATTCCGCTGTTCGACGCTGATAGAATATTTCACTGAAACTTCTTATGATAAAAGTGGAAATCAA
This sequence comes from Panthera pardus, assembly GCF_024362965.1. Taxonomy (NCBI): domain Eukaryota; kingdom Metazoa; phylum Chordata; class Mammalia; order Carnivora; family Felidae; genus Panthera; species Panthera pardus. The sequence continues at coordinate 18,790,749 of NW_026526721.1, forward strand.
TTTACATCTTGAGATATGTAATTCCTAACGTAAAGAGATCTTAAATACATGTAAATATACTGGAACTATCCATGGATGTTGACTATCTCCCAGTAAGTGCTGCGGCATTACGCCACTCCAGGGCGCCTCTCACATACTCTGTGGTGTTTCCTGAATGTTCCGATGAGGCAGCTCTGCCTTTTGTCCCTATGTTTGCCAAAGTGCTTCATAACTCACCTACATGTCATGTTGAACATTTTCTTCTGCAGAAAAACCAATGAAAAATAGTATCTAGGGTTTGTTAGAACTAATTGGGAGAAACAATGTCTCATAAGAAAACTATATCCACCGGAAGTTGTCTAGCAAAGAAGGGTGAAATCCACTTACTTGAAAAGTAGCCTTTCCTCTGAGCATAGCACACACCAAGGCCACAAACAGAAATCACAAAGGCCACACCTACTACAGCTGCTATGATGCCACGTATGTTGAGATTGTCTGGAATGCAAAATAAACCCTGCATGAATTTGGGTCAAACAGACAGACAGATGTAGTTATTGAATTGAAAAAAAAAATCACAAAAGCTCCCCTTGGCTTCTATACCATAAACATGGATAGTTTCATGCTGTTAAAGCCTGTTCAATTGACTCACTTCCAGGACAATGTTCAAAATTGCTTGAAAATATTAACAGAGGGCGCCTGGGTGGCTCAGTCGGTTGGGCGTCCGACTTCGGCTCAGGTCACGATCTCGCGGTATGTGAGTTCGAGCCCCGCATTGGGCTCTGTGCTGACTGCTCAGAGCCTGGAGCCCGTTTCAGATTCTGTGTCTCCCTCTCTCTCTGACCCTCCCCCGTTCATGCTCTGTCTCTCTCTGTCTCAAAAATAAATAAATGTTAAAAAAAAAAAATTTAAAAAAAGAAAATATTAACAGAATTAAGTTTTGAGGGGCACCTGGGTGACTCAGTCGGTTAAGCAGCTAACTCTTCGTTTCAGCTTAGGTCATGATCTCACTGTTCGTGGGATTGAGCCCCACCTCAGGGTCTGTGAAGGGCCCGCTTGGGATTCTCTCTCTCCCTCTCTCTGCCCCTCCCTCTCTTGCGCACACAATCTCTTTCTCAAAATAAATACACTTAAAAAAAAAAAAGAATTGGGGTGCCTGGGTGACTCAGTCGGTTGGGCATCCGACTTCAGCTCAGGTCATGATCTCACAGTTTGTGAGTTCGAGCCCTGCATTGGGCTCTGTGCTGGCAGCTTGGAGCCTGGAGCCTGCTTCAGATTCTGTGTGTGTCTCTCTCTCTCTCTGCCCCTCCTCCGCCCACACCCTGTCTCTCTCTCTCCCTCTCTCTCAAATAAACATTAAACAAATTTTTTAAATAAAAAAAAGTTTTGCAAGAATCTTACATTTAAAGAAATTCTAGCTTCAGAAATAATACGTATGGTATATTCTCTTGCAGTCATTTGTAGAGGTAAAACTTCAAAAGATTAAATATCACACTGGAAGTGACCTTCAAAGTTCAGTGAATTCAAGTATTACACCACCACATACCCCCCAAATTCTACTTAAAATTCTTCTACATCATCATCTGTGTCAATTTCACCAATGCTGGAAAACTCAATCAGCTCCAAAGAAAGCTGTGCCACTGTTGTTCTATAAAACTAAGAATCGGCAACATCTTTCTTGAATTTAATGAGGCTTGTGTGTGTGTCCATATACACATATACACATATACACACCCACCTACATATATGCCATTAAGCTGTCATCCCATTAGGTTTAAAATGAACTAAACTCCCCAAGACTTTTTCCTGTTGTTATTAAGTCATCTTCTCTCTAACCTAAACAACTGGATTTTTTGGAACTCACTTTGAAATCACTACCATTGTTACCAACCTACGAGGCTTTTTCAGATTCTGTTGTCCAAGAATTAGATTATTAACCTTTCAAGATTAATATTTATGTAATTGGGAACTGCCTCAAAAATACCCTCATTCAAGTAATTAATAAAATGATGATTATGATTTTGTTAGGGAAAGAACTATGGAAGAAGCTATTACACAACCCCCTTCATATAATAGGATCTATTACACCCTCTGGGTATGGGATCCAACTATGTGTGAATCCGTCTAAATATTTAATTTGGATCACATTTCTCCAGCTCGTCCATAAGGATTTCATGAGCCTCACTCCTCTGTCATTTGGGTACTGCCTGTGTATTGATTAATATGTAGATTACCTATACATTTTAAAGGAACAATTCCTCAAAGGGTTCTTGTTTTTAAAAGCAAGTATTAATTAGCATGTGATTAAATAACTTGGAGAAAATTTTAGGTAGCATTTTCTCAACAGTAATTTTAGATATTTAAAAGCACCACACATTTTGGGAAAGATTTTTTTAAAAGAAACATTATTTAAGTGAGTATGCTTATCATAAAACTCTCTGGTCTCAAATTTTTTTTTAAATTTTTATTTATTTTTGAGAGAGAGAGAGAGAGAGAGAAAACATAAGCAGGGGAGGGACAAAGAGAGAGGGAGACACAGAATCTGAAGCAGGCTCCAGGCTCTGAGCTGTTTGCACAGAGCCTGACGCGGGGCTCAAACTCACTAACCGTGAGATTGTGACCTGAGCCGAAGTCGGACACTTAACCAACTGAGCCACCCAGGCACCCCACAAAATTTTTTTCTAATGCCAAGTGTTATTAATTTTCTCGTATATCTCTGAAATGTTAACTGATTGTTTTAAGAAAGAAAACTGGATACACCTTTTGAAAGGCTGAGTAATTTGACCAGAGTAGAAAGCATTAATTATTGCTTGGTATAAACTCAATTCATTTTTAGGGTCAGCTGGCTGGCTCAATTGGTAGAGCATGTGACTCTTGATCTCAGGGTTGTAAGTTCGAGCCCCATGTTGGGTGTAGAGATTACTTAAAAGTAAAATCTTAAACCAACAAACAAAACAACAACTCAGGAGCACCTTGGTGGCTCAGTTGGTTAAGCATCTGACTTTGGCTTAGGTCATGATCTCACGGTTCATGAGTTCAAGCCCCACTTTGGGCTCTGTGCTGGCAGCTCAGAGCCTAGAGCCTGCTTCGAATTCTGTGTTTCCCTCCCTTTCTCTGCCCTCCCCCTCTAAGAAAATTTTAAAAAATAAACTCAGTTCAATTTTGCTTAAGTATTCAGAGGTCAATGAGACCCAGCTATTTATTTACTTAAAACAATAGAGGAGGGGCGCCTGGGTGGCTCAGTCAGTTAAGCATCCGACTCTCGATATTGGCTCAGGTCATGATCTCATGGTTCGTGGGTTTGAGCCCAAAGTCGGGCTTTGTGCTAACAGCAAGGAGCCTGGTTGGGATTTTCTCTCTCCTCTCTCGCTGCCCCTTCCTTTCAAAAATAAATGAATAAACTTTAAAAACAAAATAATCTTTATAAAAATAGCAGAGAGGCAATATCCACAGTATTCATAGTCTTTTTTTCTTTTTTTTTAAAGTTTATTTATTTATTTATTTAGAGAGAAATAAATTTATTTAGTGAGACAGAGGGAGAGAGAGAATCCCAAGCAGAGCTTGACGTGGGCCTCAAACTCACAAACTGTGAGATCATGACCTGAGCTGAAGTCAGACGCTTAACTGACAGGCACCCTACAATATTCATAATCGAAGGCAAAATGAAATTAATAGGGGAAAAAATCCACAATAATCATAATCTAAGGCAAATTGGTAACTAAATGAAACTCCTTAGAACCAAACTGTATCTACTATTTTCTTTGCAGTAGTCAAAGAATGTGGTATCTGTGGAGTTTTCAACCTCAAGGTTATTATCTGACAAAAATCTGTCTTACAGTTTGACAGTGAATTTGACATCTCACAACGACAAAAAAAAATGTCTTCTCCTGTAAGACACAGTATAAATTTTATTTTATTTTTTTTTAGTGAAATGGAAGGAGTCTTGTAAGTTAGAGGTAAGATGTTCTCATGCCATTTGCCATGTACTGCGAGACTGAGAACAAGTTCTAAAGCCGCCTTATGTCTTACTATCGAGAAAATGTAACACACACAAATCTATTGTGTTCTTTCTTTGAGAAAAAAAAAAAAAGTCCAGTATGAAAGGAAGGTATCATTATTCTCACTGAAAGGAAAGGAGCCAAAGTGTTAAAATACTAAGTGGGAGTGGGGTCTTGTGGAGTTTTACAGGGGCAGCTTGGGAATGATCACCAGACCCATGATTTACCTTCTTTCTGAACTTCAAAAAGAGCTTCTTCAAAGCAGTTAACAGATTCTGTTTGGGGTTACAAGTTACTACCGATGGTTTACCAAAAAATCCTTTGATATGTGATTTCATGAATTCTTACGGATTTCAAAAGATACACATTCCAAACCAAGGGCATGAAACACCTAGGATCAATGGATGAGCATTAAACAAACTAAATTTTAACTTGTAAGCTAACTTATACCAGAAAGAGGAGATAATGGGAAAATCCTAGTGAAATTATAGTGATGATACTAAAAAAACACCAACTACTGAATTTCATCTAGTATGTATTTATTTACTCCAGGCCAGGGAAAAACATTCACTAGTCCATTAAAACCATGCCTTCGCAGATAGGATTTCTTAAGGTGAGACTACATTAGGCACTGAAATTAAATGGGACCATGTAAAGAAAAAAAACTAAAACAGTAATACTGCAGGGGGAATAAGGCTACCGTAAAAAACATGAGGATAGTATGTGAATGAATGAAGTTGGGGAAACACTGTACTAATGCATTAATTTTAAACATGTTCTGATAAATTTTTCTAATGATAACTCCAAAGCAGCACTAAGAGGGATACTTTCTTTTTTTTTTTCTTTTTTTTTAATGTTTATTTTTATTTTTAAGAGAGAGAGAGACAGAGCATGAGCAGGGCCAGGGCAGAGAGAGACAGACAGACAGAATCCAAAGCAGGCTCCAGGCTCTGAGCTGTCAGCACAGAGCTCTACGCAGGGCTTGAACTCACAAACCGCGAGACTATGACCCGGGCTGAAGTGGGACGCTTAACTGACTAAGCCACCCAGGCGCCCCAAGAGGGATGCTTTCTGATATTTTAAGCAAACACTTATGTTTGACTGTTACCATCAACACTTGGAGTGAATTTGGTAGATAATAAGTATCTCTGAATTTCAAAAAGACACTTGTGGAAATTAGAATACCCTATTGAGTTTCTTATACGTTAGGGTATCCTGACCTCTAACAAGATCAATCATATTTTCTTTAAAAGACAATGCCAAGAATTTAACCGCACATAAACAACACAAATTAGTGTGCATGTATCTGCATATCTCCGAGCACAGCGAGAAAGCAAATTTCTGACCTCACAAAGATGAAGACAACCTCCTGAACCCAGGGGAGCCATGGGTATTCAGCTTCAGGGTGCAGCCCTCCTGAGTGACCTTTCACCCCGCAGGTGCGACCTCCGGCTACCCTCCTCCATTACATAACCATTTGCAAAACACAGGACTTTCACAAAGGGAGGACTGAACCAAATTATTAAAAATAAAAGGAAAGTAAATATCTGCTCTGGAACTCATATAATCTGAAAAGATTCCCGAGTACTAATTTTTTGAATTCTAAGAAGCTTACGTTGTGAAATATGGCAGGTATGTTTTATAGCAAATAGGGATTCATGACTACATTTAACATGTCTCATTTTTTTTAATTTAAATCAAAGTTAGTTAACATACAGCATGATAATGGTTTCGGGAGTAGAATGTAGTGATTCATCACGTACATATAACACCCGTGTACATCCCAAAAGTGCCCTCCTTAATGCCCATCGCCCATACAGCCCATCCCCCCCACACACACACACTCCAGCAACTCTCAGTTTGTTCTTTGTAAGATCTCTTATGGTTTGCCTTGAGAGCCTACTCTGGTAAGTAAAGCACTGTATTTTAGGAGATTGAAAAAAATTACCAATAATAATCTGATAACAACAACTAAAATAGCCAACAATCTGCCAGTGCTATTTCAATAACCCTTTGAGTTTTTTTTGTTTAAAAAAAATTTTTTTTAACGTTTATTTTATTTATTTTTGAGACAGAGAGAGACAGAGCATGAACGGGGGGAGGGTCAGGGAGAGGGAGACACAGAATCCGAAGCAGGCTCCAGGCTCTGAGCTGTCAGCACAGAGCCCGACGCGGGGCTCGAACTCACAGACCGCGAGATCATGACCTGAGCCGAAGTCAGACGCTTAACTGACTGAGCCACCCAGGCGCCCCTGTTTTGTTTTTTTTTAAAGTAAGCTCTACTCCCAACATGGGACTTGAACTCACGACCCCAAGATCAAGAGTCTCATGCTGTACTGACTGAGCCAGCCAGGCACCCCCTCAAATACTGATTATTTGAATCTTCATAATAACCCTATGAAGACAGCGTGTTACTACTTCCATCTTGGGGAAGCTGAGGCTAAATAATTTGCCCAAGAATATGTAGCTAGGAAGTGATGGAGCTAGAAATCCAACACCATACCAAATCCTTGACCCTGCGCAATTTATAACAGTCACAGTGTTTGTTTGAAAAAGGCCGCCTGGACAAGCATATTTTTAAAACAATTATCTGAAAAATTAAGAAACTTCAACAGTATAATGCTAAACATTCTTGGCTCGTTTGGGAGACGAACTAAGAACAGAATGTGTGCTTTTTGCAACACATCATGTCCAAGCGAATTTTAAACACTCCGTCTGGCTTATCTTTCCAATCACTCGGCCCGATCCTACCCCTTGCTCCTTCTCCCCAAGCACTCGTGCGTTCTGGCTGCCAACCACTGCTCCTCCCGGTATCTCATGCTTACCTACTTGCATTCGCTTCGCGTGACACCTGCGACGTCCCACGGAATTATGGGCTTCACAGAAATATTCTCCACTGTCTAGTTTTGAAACAGTGTTAAATTGCTATTTGCGGAAGGAAAACAAACATATACGTTAAGCAATAAATCTCTAAGTAGACTCCTAAAGCAACCGCATCCCTTGAATTTTAGCCATCAGTAGGCCTTTCCTTTTTCACCACCTAGGCCTTTATACCTTTACCGCGAATTCAAAAATCTGCCATGACTTCCAGGCGTAATTAGCCAGGCTTCCTGTTTATTTTGCCAGAGAAGGACTTAAATATATACGGGGAAGTGTCTTTGTTTTGTGATACTGAGGAGGCGGTATGGTTAAGAAGGCAGTGGGCATTTTTCACAGTTTACAGCACATGGTACTATGACGTTTTGTCAGTATTTCTAAGTCCTGGGACGTACCACTCGGAAAGGCAGGCCTCCTTGGCCTGAAGGGGCTAATGCAGTTTTCTCAGCCATGAGTGAGTTCGCTGCAGCAGCAAACAATCAACACTTCCTCTAAAGGGCCAGAACTCCTACCAGGAAGTAGCTTAGCGCCTAGGAAAATCCTAACGGGTGTAGCTTACAGGGTTACAAATCCTCTCCGTGGTAGAATTCTTGAAAATTCTGAAAGTTATATAAAGGGCTAACCTTTGCTCCTTCTACTCTCTGCCACAATAACTGAAAGGTAAGACTTTGGTATTATAGGCTTCGTAGTTTTTATTAGTGGATTTATTCCCTTTGTGAATTTCTGGAAGGAAGGAAGGAAGGAAGGAAGGAAGGAAGGCAGGCAAGGAGGGAGAGAGGGAAGGAAGGGAAGGAGGGAGGGAATGCAGTGGGTCCTGAACACCTTAAAGGATCCTGCCAGTGCAGAGGATGAGAGGGGTACTCAGAATCATTCTTTTGGTGCCCTCCTGGTCACATCCTCAATACTGCAGTGGTCACTGTGGACTGCATCCATGACAGCCATGAATCTCTAAGGAGCACCTCCTCATTGTCTTAGATCCTCATGCAATACATGTTCCTAAAAACCAGGCTTTTGATCCACGAACTCCCTTTTCTCTCTCCCTTTCCATCACCCACCACCTACACATCGCCCTTTTTTTCTGTATACTTCAACATGATAGGACAGAAAGCTTCTCCTCGTCTATTTCACTTTATGAAATCATCTCTCACTGTCCCCAAAGCCAGACTATAAAAATATTCACCAGGAATGTAAGGCCAAGGGTAAGTATTAACAACAAGTTAGACTAAAACCATAAATGATTTACTGGTGCATAAGTAGTAATTGAAAGGAAGTCATTATCATCCATCCACTGGAGTCTTTGTTGCTTATTTCTCAGGAAATAACCCATCCTTGTCCTGCCCTGGTGCCTCCCTTTGACATCATAAGATATTTCAAGGGTTGAGGCTAAGTGGGGAAGGTGAATCTATATCATTTCAAACTCACCTTGAGGCTTTTATCACCTGCTCTGAGAAAAAATAAATTTGAAAAGTAAATATAGCGAAGTGTGACGGCAGGTCTTCTGCCCAAGTTCTCAGTGTAAAATTCATCGGACCTGCTGACTGAGCCCGCTGACGCTGCAAGGGCTGGAGTGCGGCCCTCCTCAAGGAGCCACAGCCAACAATATGCTTTATTATTTCCCAGAGGATCTGGTATTTAAATGTTACGGTGCGCGTGTAGATTGAAGGAACGAACCTTTTGACAGTTGTTAAAATTATTATTGTTAGTTCTTTGTATTGCCTTCCCATCTCCTTTTCCATCACTTCCGTGGGCATGTGCCATCTGTCCGGCACCCCCCTCCCTCTCTCCACTTAAACAATGGTTATCAGCCCTCTATTCTCCATCATTTTAGTTCTAATAATTTTTCTTCTCCAAACACAAGACTGCTATTAGGCCAATGCTTATCATGACCTTACCAGAGTCCCAGATTTTGTATTCATTGTATATGAGCTGTTGCTGCCTTGGGGGCCACGTCTCGGATTCTCTAACAAATTGACGCCATCTTTAAACCACGTGTACTCAGGAGCTGGATTCCCTTCTTTGTCGTGACATCGCAGCTCTACCACAGTTCCACTCAGAGCAGAGCTGGGGACGTTACACAACGGTACTGCTGGAGCCACTGAAGGATGGAAGTCAAACGGCATTGGTTATTTATAACCTAAACAAGAATTTTAACAGCCAGGTAAAGATGGGTTTATTGGACCCCTGGGATAGAGACTGGCTACTTGTTCAAGAGATCCCTTTCCTTTCTTCATGGGGACACAGCTAGACCACGTTTGCCAGGCCCCTTGCAGCCAGATGGAGTCACATGCATGAGTTCTGGCCAATGGCGCGTGGGAAAAGTGATATATGCCATTTCTGGACCTGATTCTAGACCATAAACACTAATCTAGGTACTACTTCAAAGAGATTTTGGAGCTGTAACTAAGGTCCCAGATCTACTGTCTTTTAAAATAGGGAGATAACATAGATGGGTCTGACCTAATTGCATGACCCCTTGAAAAGTCATTTTCTCTGGTCGGTCACAGAAGGGAAAGTCAGAGATTCAAAGCACAGGAAGGATTCAACATGCTTTTGTCGGACTCTAGGTGGAGAGGGCCACGTGGCAAGAGACGTGGCGCCTCCAGGAGCCGAGTGTGGCCCTCAGCTCACAGCCAGCATGGAATGGAGACTTCAGTAGTGCAGCCACAGGAACTGAAATCTGCCAACAATAGTGAGCTTGGCAGTGGGCATCTCTGCGGAGCCTCCAGGCAAGAACTCAGCCCAGCTGACTCCCTGATTTCATCCTTGTGATACCCTAGGCAGAGAGCACGGCCTTACCTCCTGGACTTCTCTGAGCTACAGAACTGTGAGCTCATAAGTGGCTGGTGTTTTAAGCTGCTAGGCTTGTGATCATTTGTTCTGTAGCAATGGAAGACTCATGTACCAGCTGAATCTCCTGCAAGGTTTTCTGAATTAAATTTCTACTATACTGGTGCATCGCTAGCATTTTAGGAAGACCCTGGGTTGTATAGAAAAAGGAAGAGGAGTTATTTGACTCTCTATGATCAACAGTTTATATTAATATCTATGGAGAAGAAAAGACCATGTTCCTCCACTAACTGTCGGCATGAGCTATTAGGATCTATCGATGAGTCTCAGAGTAACTAAATATATTGGCTTTGGAGTTAATTCCACCAGGGTCCGAATCCTGGTCCAGACACTTATTGGCTGTGTAGACTTGGGAAATCATTTAGCTTCTGTTTTCTCATCTATAAAACTGAAGTTGTCAGTGAAGATTAAGTAAAATTACATATGTGAAAGAGCCTAACACATACTAGTTGCACGGTAAATTTCCCCTCTTTACCAAATAACCTCTAACTCTTTCTCTGGCCTACTTTTTCATTTTATTGCTTTTCCATCATCTCATGTGATAGGATTTTATGTGGTAAGAGATATACCACATATACTGAAAGGTACTGAAAAATAAACTCTTAGGGGAACTGCTCCTATGTACAGGATAGGGCCATTAAGATTCACCTTAATCTTAAATGATAAGAGATCTTGTCAGAAAAAATTAGTCAGAGTAAAATTTCAGCAGCAAATGAGGTGAAGAGGAGATACAGCCAAGATTTTGCAGGAAAGGTGCTGATTTCTAGAACTTTCCTGACTGGGGCCCCAGGTTGCCTCATTGCCCAGGGCTGGGGGATGAGGGAGGGAGGGTGGACAACAGTAATCCCACAGATACAAGCGCATCATACCTAGTACTTCCAGAGTAACCGTATCTTCTTCCAGGTTTTGGCCTTTCTTAGATGGGGCACTAATTTCACAACGATATTTTCCAGCATCATTTCTTGTAACATTTTTGATCCGTATACTGAAATCTATCATCTCAGCTCGATATTTAAAATCACCTTTTAGAAAAAGAAGACAATGACGTTAATAAGAATGCAACTAACTTTCCCTATACTACCTTCCTCAAGTCACCTCGCTTTTATTCTATTTGTGCCTCTAAGCACTGAATTATTTTGAGGCAAATTATTTTATTTTATTTTATTTTATTTTTTGAGGCAAATTATTTTAGCATGTCATCTATTATTATCAATGCTTTAAAAGCTCATTACATATTCAACAGGAAAAACAGGAAGTGGAAAGAAGTGTATAATAAATTAAAAATTAAAAATAAAGCCCCACTAGGGGCGCCTGGGTGGCTCAGTCAGTTAAGCGTCTGACTTCAGCTCAGGTCATGATCTCACGGTTTGTGGGTTTGAGCCCCGCATCAGGCTCTGTGCTCACAGCTCAGAGTCTGGAGCATGCTTCGGATTCTGTGTCTCCCTCTCTCTTTCTCTGGCCCTCTACCGCTCACACTCTGTCTCTCTGTCTCTCAAAAATAAATAAACACTAAAAAACAAATAAAAAAAAATAAAGCGCCAGTTAAAGGTAGTTGTATTTACCCTCTACCCGCTCCCCTCCCCATAAGCCTAAGTCTTAACTCCTTAGGCTTGTTAGTGATGGCCTAGCTTTCTAGACGGTGATATGGACATAGGGTAACATGACAACGACTGAGCAATAACCCTCCACCTCACTTCCACACCATCCCTTCCTCCTTTCTCTCAAGAGTCTAATCTACTGAGCCAGCAAGAACAATTGCATTTTACATCCTTTACAAATGAGCTGAGACATGAAGCGTCCAGGGTCTCCACGGACTTCGCCTTCTTCTGTTCTCTGTCCTGTTTTGGGGGTGTTGTGTTCTAGGTCTCAGTCATTGTTGGTTTCATCTCATACTTACAAAACATATTCTCTTTCACCATACACAAAAATAAACTCAAAATGGATTAAACCTAAATGTGAGACCTGAAACCATAAAAATCCTCGAAGAGAGCATAGGCAGTAATCTTTCTGACAGCAGTCATAACAACATTTTTCTAGACAGATCTCCTGAGGCAAGAGAAATAACAGCAAAAATAAACTATTGGGACTACATCAAAATAAAAAGTTTCTTCAATGAAGGAAACAATTAACAAAATTAAAAGGCAGCCTATGGAATGGAAGAACATATCTGCAAATTATATATTTGCTAAAGGGTTAGGATCCAAAATATATAAAGCACTGATATGACTCAATACCCCAAAACAAATAATCCAATTAAAAAATGGGCGGAAGACATGAACAGACATTTCTCCCAAGAAGACATACAGATGCCCAAAAGACACATGGAAAGATGCTCAACATCACGCCTCATCAAGGCAAATCAAAACTACAATGAGATATCACTTCATACCGGTCAAATGGCTAACATCAAAAACACAACAAACAACAAGTGTTGGTGAAGTTATAGAGAAAAAGGAACCCTTGTACACTGCTTGTGGGGATGCAAACTGGTGCAGCTATTGTGGAAAACTGTATGGAAGTTCCTCAAAAATTAAAAATAGAACTACCGTATGGACCAGGAATCGTACCCCTGGGTATTTACACAAAAGATACAAAAATTCTAATTCAAAGCGGTAACACACACCCCTATGTTTATTGCAGCGCAATTTACAATAGTCAAATTATGGAAGCAGCCTAAGTGTCCATCAGTAGATGTATGGATAAAGAAGATGAGGTATATATACATAATGGAATATTACTCAGCCATAAAAAGAATGAAATCTTGCCATTTGCAATAACATGGATAGAGCTAGAGGCTATTACCCTAAAAGAAATAAATCAGTCAGAGGAAGACAAATGCTGTATGATTTTCACTCATATGTGGAACTTAAGAAACAAATGAGCAAAGGAAAAAAAAAAACAACAGAGAGAGAGAGAGAGAGACAAACCAAGAAAAAGACTCTTAATTGTAGAGAACAAACTTATGGTTACCAGAGGGGAGATGGGTAGGGGAATGGGGGAAATATGGGATAGGGATTAAAGAGTATCGTTATCATGATGAAAATAAAATAAAAATAAAATAAAATAAAATAAAATGAAATAAAATGAAATAAAGTAAAATGAAATAAAATGAAATAAAATAAAATGATAAAAACCCCCACATTGTCCATAATTAGCCCTGTCCTGTTTTTATTTGTAAATTAAAGAATCTGGGCTACATTTGGTGTTCTCTTGCTCTCACCTCCTCAAGTCTACAGCATCTTACCTTGAAGAGACTGTTGGTAGTAGACAAAGGAGACACTCCGGCCCAGTTTCTTCCACTCTAACCTGGAGGACATGGTCTTCTTTGCATATTTGCAGGCTAATATAACCTCTAGGAACAACAACAAAAATACTTGTTTTCTAATTGTTCCTATGAATTTATATTTTACTTAAGTAAATTGTTAAACAGCCTTCAGCTATTCCCATTCATTCATTCATTCACTCATAAATCACTTCAACAGACTCCATGATGAACCTGAGAGCATTACAGCTCTTCTCCATAATAATTGCACGACACTATGTTACTCACCCTACTTCTTGAGCCTCGGTTACCATCTGTAAAATGAGACCGTATTTCCTAGAGTTGAAGTGAGTCCTCAAATACAATAATATATGCAAAACACACATGCCTGGACATAGTAAGTAATGTGAAAATGGCAGTCATGGTCAACGATTTATCTCACTATTCCCAGTCTCAGTCATCAAGGTTACAGTTTGGTAGAAGAGGCAAACAAGATCATGTAATTTTGATCCATTGTGATAAGTGCCATGAGTGCCATGGAGGTTAACAGAGAGGGTGCTTCACACCTAGTGCCTAAGAAAGGCTCCCAGTCCAGCCTGTGGAATCCACAAACATTCCATCAACAAGCTACAATCTCATTCAGGTTCCTTTTTTGATAACCCTCTCTATGGATGTATTAATACAAACCCAGTATGGACTTCTACTAAATCATGGATTCCTATTCTTTATCCAGATAAATTATGAAAAGATTCAGTCTTGGCATCAAGTTTAACTGCCTCCCTGTAGTTCATTTCAGTTACTTTATTACAGGAAATTTACTGCAGTCACATCTTTAAAGAATTCCTGGAACCTTGAAGGAACCCCCGCTTAACTGTCCAAACAAGATCACCAAGGTGGGGAGAAATCCTGTGTCTGCTTTGAGTTACCAAAGGAAACTCTGCTTGTAAATATTTTTAAGGCACATTTCAATCAGGCAATCTAGAGTGTCACCTTCATATTTCTGAGATTTTTTTCCCCCACGATGCATCTAGTTTGACCCCAAAACACCAATCTTTGACTAGAAGAGACATTATATTAAAATCCTTTCCATATCTCTGATTTTGATGTAGGAGATTGAATGCCATTTTAAAAAAGAATTCAGGATATTACATGATATGGTAGATTAGAAAGCAATTCTTGTACTATCCCAGGTTTATTAATATGCACACAAATATGGACAAAAAGCCTGTAGGAATATGTATGAAAATATTAACCCAGCGGTGATTTTTGTGAGATAGGATTATGACTTTTCTTTTTGTTATATGTAGCTTCTAATTTTTCTTTTAGTTTTACACATGTTGTTAGGATAAAAGGTAATGGAAAAAAGAAAACAGAACAGAGAAAAGAAAGGCAAGGGGGGGGGAGGGAAGCCCACAAAATTTGCTATCAAGAATGCCTGAAGTTTTTAGAGCAGGTTTACATTACGAAGAGACATCGTTTTACAGGCATGTTTACAACTATGCCACAAAGACAAATGTGTGCTGAGGGACTTGTCTGAGGAAACACGGTTCTGTTCTGTTGATTAAGGAGAATGGGTGGTGACTTTCCGGAGTCTTGAGTTTTAGATAGGTTTCCTTCCCGTATTTTGTTGAGTTTCCAACAATTAAACACACACCCACACTCTTTTTTAGCCCACACGCCTACATCTTAGGAATAAATTTGTATTCAGTCACACTGCTCATATATTTCATATACTTAACTAGACACACACGCACACATACACACACACGGCTCTTTTTACCAAGAAGATCTGACTTCTCTCCTCGCTGCTCCATGGAAAACCTCTGCAGAAATTATATTCAAAAATGAAACCAATGGGTTGCCTAAATACAGTGACACCACTCCAGCTTCACTCCAATGACCATGTAAGATGTGGAGGAATGTTCTCTCCAACTGGTCCAACTATTGAGTACTTACTGGGTGTCCACCTTTGTTCCTGAGCTATATCAGTGAGCAAAACAAAGATCCCTGTTCTTTTGGGTCTTGCAATTTGCAGGGGGAGTCAGGTACGTAAGAAATATCATAAAGTGAATTAAATACCACATTAGGAGGCAAGGAGCGCTATGGAAATAAAGTAGAGTAAATCAGAATAGAGAATGAGTGCTATGGAAATAAAAATAGATCAGGAATGTTGGGGTGCAGTAAAAAGAAAAAGAGAAATGGAGTAGTCAGAGTTCAACTCAATTAGAGAGTGACATTTGCCAAAGACTTAAAGAAAGAAATTAGAATTCTTTAGAATTTAAATACAAATTTCCTAGAATCCGAAATTGGAATTCATCATGTGTTTCTTCGGGAGTATTCCAAGCAGGGCAATGGCCGGTGCCTAGATCTAAAGGTGCCAACACCATGACCTCCAGAACTGTGAGAAACAGTAAATCAAATGGAACCATGGCGTCAACATCTGAGGATAAAGAACCAAATGAATGGAGAAGCTAACTACCACAGACTCTCCTCTCTCTTTGCAGCTAAAATACAGCACTTACGATCAGAGTAATTCTGTAGGTAGCCCTCAGGGTTATTAAACCCTAATGTAGTAGTTTAAGGCACGGACTTTGGAGTTGGAGCTCTCCCATATACAATGTGTGCGATGTTGGGCAAATTACTTAACTCTTTTTGAACGTTATATTCGCATTCGTATAAAGGAAAAAAAATGATGGTATTCCTCTTACGAAGTTATTGTGAAGATTACATGAGGTAATATACTTATACACTTGGGTATGTACTTATATATACTAATATGCTTGAGGTAATATACTTATATAGTTGGTACACAGCAGGTGCCCCCTCAATGGTTATAACTGCTTTCACTCACGAGAAACGTCTTGTCATTGTAGTTGAAGTACGCCTTGACGTGATAGAAACCCACGCTTTCTACAACCCAAATTTACCTAAAAAAATCACTCGAATTTGAACTAAAATGTTATCTCAGTTGTAGACAGCAAAAAATAGGATACAGACATAAATCATATTTTCCCAAAGCAAGGCATACTGAAGCATACAAATGTACCATGTTTTTTATTGTTTTTTATTTTATTTTTTTTAATATATGAAATTTATTGTCAAATTGGTTTCCATACAACACCCAGTGCTCATCCCAAAAGGTGCCCTCCTCAATACCCATCACCCACCCTCCCCTCCCTCCCACCCCCCATCAACCCTCAGTTTGTTCTCAGTTTTTAACAGTCTGTACCATGTTTTTTAAATAAGATGATCATTTCATTTCCAAAAACATGTCTCTCTTGATTCGAGGAAAGAGATTTCTTTGTTTAGAAGAACTATTAGCAATAACTATTTTCATGTAGCAAAACAGCCACTTTTAGGAATCACATCGATAGAAAGCACTGTGGGTTTTAGTTTTTCTAGGATTCTGTACTGCCACTTATCTTCTGACTTTATTCTCTGTGCTCAAGTTAAAAAATCATCAGAATCTGATGTAACGCAAAAACAGAATCGATGCTACCAAAGCAGTTCTGAAGACTTATGAAGAAATTACTTCTGTGAGAAAAAGGCGTTCTATTAAACTGATTTATAGCTCTCAGGATTGGACACTCTGCATAAAGGCTGCTTATATAATTTATAAGCCTAGCAAAGCTGCCCTCACTTCAGTCTTGCTCTGTTCTTGGCACCGCTATGGGAAGTGACACAAAACAGCAGTACCGAAAAGAAGGAATTAATTCATGATTTGTTGACATCGGAGAGACAAGAAACAAAAAATGAATGAGGTGGAAAGTACCTACACAGAGACATAAATTACAAAATATTTTAGACTTGAACTGAAATTAAGTTACTGCGTAAGATATCCTGCAACTAAAATGTGGATGAAGATAGAAATTTATTTTTGCCTTTAAGGAGAGCTAGGTTGGAATGACTGGAGCACATATGAAATTGAATCAAAGTACAATTCTTAAGTAAAAGGAGCAAAGGGGAAACAAAACAATAGAAAATGCTTACTTGGGGGTAAGACTAACATTTGATTGCAATACATCATAGAAGGATTTTTTATATTGAAAATAAAACACGCATTAAAAAGTAATGTAAATAGTACAAGATTTTATTTGGAGCGATGGAAATTTTTGCAACTAGACAGAAGTGGTTGTTACACAACATTGTGCATGTACTAAATGCTACTGAATCACTCATTCGAATGTGAATTTCACCTCAATACATTTTAAGTTTATTTATGAGAGAGAGAGAAAGAGAGACAGGAAGGGAGCAGGCAAGGGGCAGAGAGAAAGAGAGAGAGAGAATCCCAAGCAGGCTCCACACTGTCAGTGCAGAGCCCAACACAGGGCTTGAACTCTCGAACTGTGAGATATGACCTGAGCCGAGATCAAAAGTTGGATGCCTAACTGATTGAGCCACCCAGGCCCCCCTCATCTCAGTACATTTGTTGAAAAGTAATCTAAGACTGAAGAATATAATTTTGGCGACCTCACTGAGATATCATGCCATAGGGCCTGGGCAGAAGCGGGGGCAGGGACATATATTCATGGTACCCAGCTGGTTCCAACAGTAAGAACCTCCAGGAAAGTACAAAGTAGGACGGTTCACTTCCTTTGTCCCTCACAGAGTCCTGGCCCATCTTCTCTTCCCTTTTGGCCTTTCTTGTCAACTTTTTGACATCTTGTCCAGCCCTGTTAATCCTCCAAAGCCCTAAATTACCCCCAATCATTAATTTGCTCTTCCCACTTCTTTCCACTTAAAACTAATTCATGATAAAGAAGAAGTGTTTTGTTAGCTTAATCATATAAAATATTAGGACTTTTGAAAGAACTCAGTTGACTGAAATAGTTATTTAAGTGGTTTGTTATCAACTGATGTGTTACTTTTGAATGGCAGGCTGGTGGTTACGATAACACATTTTTACTGCACAAGCTTAGGTAACACTATGTGCCAGGCACTGTGCAAATACTAGTTAAATACTAATCTACTTAGTTCCTCCCCACCCAGTTCTCTTCTTCAATCTCTGTCTCTTTCCTTCAAACCTGTCTCTCTACACTCCAGGAACCTAAGACGTGCCTGAAGAAGAGGGATCAGACACATTTGAAACTTGTTTCTTAAATGTTTACAATCTCGGGCCTAAACAAGCAGCACACTCAGGAAATAGTAATTCTTCTGTCTGCCTAGTATTATTGTGTTCTAGGCAAAAGAGCCTTCAGAAAAGTAGCAGGTAGTCAATATTTGAAGTAAACTTATAAAGCCCTTAAAAAGTTTTTCTTGGTTATTAGAGCTTTGAAATTTTTTTTTTTAATTGTGGTTAAATACACATAACCTCTGCCATCTTAATAACCTTTAACTTTTTGCCACCTTAATGATTTTTAATTTTTCAGTAGTGTTAAGTACATTCACATTGTTAAGCAACCAATCTCTAGAACTTTTTATCTTGCAAAAGTGAAACTTTATACCCATTAAACACCAACTCCCTGTTATAAATGTGCTTGACAGGACAAAATCATAACAAAATGGTACCCCCAAATAGGCTATATTAATGTCATCTTAAATACGTTAAGTAGAGTGGGGTTTGCAGTGTTAATTTCCATTTGCCATATCCAGCTGCCTGGAAACTTTGCAAGACCTCCAGATCTTTGCAAGATCTACCAGTTTCACAAATTAGATTTGCTTTGTTGCAGAAAATTTACCCAACAAGAGGCCTTCTTTGTACATCAGGTCTTTCATCAAATGTCCAAAATTTCCATTGAGGAGGTGGAGAAAGAATTCTCAAGGGGAAATAGCACAGAGTGGCATGTTGGAAGGAAGGGTTAGTATGAGGCAAGGCAAAGGGTCCCAACAAATAGAAAGATAACATCATACGCATCATACTTTTGAGGTAAACAACCCAGCCCGTGAAAATCAGTAAGTTACTCTACCTTGATACTCTATTGCTGTGACTACTTGATGGCCTTTTGGGGCAGACGATCCATAGGCCTTATGATCTGAAAGATTAAAACACATAAGACAATTAAAACAGCACCAAAGGCCACTTGCAACTATCTGAATGGAATGGAACAATAAGGAAAAATGGCCTAAAGTTTGATGACTGCTTCACACATTCATAACACATCGGTGTTCAAGTATCAAAATAAGAAAAACGAAGCCAAACCGTGTATGTCTCCTCCATTTTTCTGTACTGTGCTTTTCTGCTTTTCTTTCACAAAGCCAAACCCATGAATCTATTAGGGCTCCATGACAGACAACACGATCTCTTAACAACGCCTGATTGTTAAACAGGTGTTTTTGCCCTTAATTTAGCTTAGCATGCAATATACTTACTGCCTAAGATAGTGTCCCTTTAAGATAAAAGCTAATTGTTTAAGGGTTTAAGTTGCTTTACAAACTTGTCCCTTGATTATACCTATATTATATAGAAATAGGTCATTTAACGTATTTTGTACTATGAAACATATATATAATATATACTGCATATAAATTTTATATACACAATTTTGATGAAAAATGCAAGCAGAATATCTTTATTTTTTCCCCAAACATTTCAATGTTTTTCCACGATTGGTCTATAGGATTGAAATGACTGACTAGTTATGGTGGCTCATGTGATCTAATAATAATAATAATAATAATAATAATATGATGATGATGATGATGATGGTGTATCATCACTTTCATAAACCTACACAGAAATTTTCATTTTAAAAAGAGCTTTTACTTTTTTTTTTATTTGATACAATTCAACATTCAAAACGACTTGGTGTGGTAGGCATGATTAAGACTTCAACAACAAAGTAGTAGAACCAGGAATTAAAATTTTTTTTTAATGTTTATTTTCGAGAGAGAGAGAGAGAGCGCGCGCGCACGGGTGGGGGAAGGGCAGAGAGCAAGGGAGACAGAATCTGAAGCAGGCTCCAGGCTCTGAGTGGTCAGCACAAAACATGACGCGGGGCTCGAACCCACGAACCACGAGATCATGACCTGGGCTGCAGTCGTCTAACTGACTGAGCCACCCAGGCACCCCAAAACTTTTTTTTATATTTATTTTTGAGACAGAGAGAGAGAGATAGGGAGAAAGAGAGAGAGAGAGAGAGAGAGCGAGCATGAGTGGGGGAGGGGCAGAGAGAGAGGGAGGCACAGAATCCGAACCAGGCTCCAGGCTCCGAGCTGTCAGCAGAGAGCCCGATGCAGGGCTGGAACCCACAAACCGTGAGATCATGACCTGAGCTGAAGTTGGACGCTTAACCGACTGAGCCATCCAGGCGCCCCTAGAATTTCTTAACTATGAAATAATTTACTACATTTCTGGGAAGGAAGAAAAAATGTTTCCTAAAACATGCCATCTTTGATTTATCCATCTATATGTACATTGGCATGTAAATTAATCTTCCCTGTGTTCGGTTTCATCACTCCTAAGGAATACATGCTATTTTGGATAACTTTCTTTCTTTTTCTCTCTCTTAGAAGCCTGGACAGCAAATATAACTGTGAAATTAAAACTCTCAGAAACCTACAGGCCTCAAATGTCTAGCTCTCCTGTCTAACACTGTATAACTATTCAGGTTCTATATCTCTAAATTGCAAACATCTTTGTTAGGCAAGTCAGCAAAGGTGATGTCTATGAGAAGAATGTAGAATTGAGCTGGTCCTTTTTATTGGCATTTGTAAATATATATATATATACATATACATATATACACACACACACATATATATACACAAATATATATATATGTATACATATATATATATTTTTTTAAAGATATTTATTTTTAAGTAAACTCTACACCCAACATAGGGCTTGAACTCACAACCCCAAGATCAAAAGTCACACACTCCATTGACTAAGCCAGCCAGGTGCCCCCACAGTTGTAAATATATTTATATACAGCAGATTTATGTGGCTCAGTCTTAGAGAGGCTTCAGGTCACCAAAGAATGATCTCATAATATCACTTTTGCTTGTATAGTAATAAAAAAAAAAAAAAATGAAGGGGTCCAAGCAATCTTTTTAAGTATCTCCCTTTTCCCTTTTCCATATATGTCTGTCACATACCCAGAATATGTGCCATAGTCCTCTGAACCCCACTGTCACCCCTATTTGCCTTCCTTTTCCAGTTTCTCCTCTCCTTCCCCAACTTTGTTTTGTAGATTCCAAAGGGAGGATCCAGATCTCCAGAGATCATCGGGAGGGAAGACCCTAAGCTGGCCAAGCTCAAAGAGTCAGGATCTCATACGTTCCTGCTGCATGATCGCGGACTGTTTTTCCAGTGATTCTGATTCCAAACCATTTTTCTGTGACACTTTCAAAGCTCACTCTGAAAAAGCCTCTTTTCTCCATTAGCAGTGGGTAAATTAGTGCCCTCAGAGAAGTTCTGATTGTGACAGGCATTTCTTGTGATTTTTGAACTATTTTAGTACCTTTTTTAGACAAAACAATGAAGATTTCTATTCCCTAGAAGCCAGTTGAGGGAGAAATCTGGGCAAAAGAGAAAAAGAAAATCTTTGTTCCCTCCACATCATCACATCTTTGAACTTTTCAAACACTGCACTGCCTACTGAGAAAGTTTATTTTCTTCAGCAGGCTTAGATCTGCTTTCATTTGAGGCGAATGTTAGTCTCATCTGAGATCGGAAGATTTAGCCCTGGGCTCAATTGTTTTCCCCTCTTCTCAATCCCAGTTTCCTATTTGCTAAAACATCCTTTGAGAAAGATTTCTTAAATTTTCAAAAATCGCTTGAAAAGTCCTATGGAAAAGTAGCAGCGGTGAACTTCAGAAACGTGATCAATTTCTTCAGAACTTGTATATGTATACATACGAATAGGAAAAAAAAGTGTCCCAGATACTAAGAAAGAGAGGATTGACTGAATGGGAAAAACTATGAAGGCCAAACAAATTATCAAGGGGATTAGTTTTAGTAAATTAATAAATAGATGCTACTTCTTGATACCTGAATCTTTATTTCTGCGATTTTAAGTGATGTCTTCTAGGTACCTTGCTTCCTCTGGTTCTATTTACTTCTAGGCTTGCTTTTATTTAAGTAAAAATATCAAAAATGTGTGGTCATCTATGATGAACTTATTTAAACAGAAAGCTGTGAATCTTAAAAGAAATCATTTATTATAAGATTTCTGTCTTGTTTCAAGCCTTTCTGGTCTTGGAATTCAGTTGTGTTTTGTTTGTTGGTGGTGGTGGTGGTGTTTAACTTGAACCCGGTAACTTTATGAAAACAAACATTGGGTTTTATGTCAACATTTTACTAACAGATTTTAGGAAGAGTCTCTGTTGGCTGTTTTCTCGAACTGATTTTTATTTTTTCTTCACTTTTCCAGAATGAGTTTAAAAAGAAAACAAACAAAAAATTGTCCTGTAGGTCTGCTGGCTGAGGTCAACAATTGTTTTAAAGTTAGCTACAAAACATCTCTAATAGTTTTTGGATGTGTTCCAAAATCACTGGCAGAAGTTCATAAAATGAGGTTAAGAGAGAATTATTTCCATAATTGTTAACAACTCCAAGTAATCCCTAACCAAATGAAACCTTTTATGTTTCTTTTCTCCCAACTCTAAAAATAAAATTTCTTACACTATCGCTCATCTAAAATACTCTTGTGTGACTAAGAATAATCTAGTATGATTAAGAATAAATATTTATATTTATGCCACAATTTAAAAATTTACTATAGAAGTATTTTTAAAGTAACACTTTGGGGGCGCCTGTGAGGCTCAGTTGGTTAAGCATCCAACTCTCCTCCATGGCTCAGGTCATGATCTCACAGTTCATGAGTTTGAACTTCAGGTGGGCTCCAAGCACAGAGCGTGCTTGGGATTCTCTCTCCCTCCCCTCATTCTCTCTCTCTCTCTCTCTCTCTCTCTCTCTCTCTCTCTCACGCACACATAAATAAACTTAAGAAAAAAGAAAGTAACACTTTTAATTGGACATGGTTACGAAAAATTGATGTGTCACAGAGGTTTTTTTTGCTTTAAGAGTACACTACAGAGAGTACCAAGCAAGTTCTTTAAAAACTGTGGATATTAGTTATTTCATAAGTTTTCAAAAATGAAAATAAAATGTGGCTTTAACAGTCACTAATATACAATCATTGTGCTAATGAATATTGAAAAGATGCATGGGGCTAGTGGTAATAGATAAAATAATACCATCCAGTATTTATTATGGATTAGTGTATTTATAAGGTAGAAATAACCCAATGAAGTAGGAATTAGGAGTTAGATAATATACTTATCTATCTCACTATCATGCAAGGGGGGAGAGGATGAGAGGATCAGGGAGAGGGGGAGAAGGAAGGGGAGGGAGAGAGAGACGCACACAAACAGACGTGTCGTAGTCTCTCCAACTGGACATTCTGGCCCTTCCCTTTAACGAGACCTTGACATCCTATATGCAGAGAAAGGGAAATCACGCCAAAGTATAAGGAAAAATAAAAGATGTGACTTTGGACCTACCCGTGGCTGATGTCCTGATGAGTTAATGATGATCTAAAGAATTAAAGGGTGATTTTGACTGTGAATAAATTTTCCCCTTAAGAACCTAGCATCTAAATAAGATGCGACTCCACTGTGTTAATATCCTCATTTGACAGATGTGACGATTGAGAGAGGCCCTTGCTCAAGGTCACAATGTTAGAAAGCAGAGAAGCAAAGATGTGCAGTTTCTTCTAGTTAGTGTGGCTGCACAGACCCTTCCCCCTCCTCTCATTCTCAAATCAGCACAAGGCATTGTGAGAAAGTCATGTAAAACTGGATTCTGTGAGAAGCTCTGCAGATGGCTTCACATCCATTTTCTTCCCTTTTTTTTTTTAAAGTTTATTTATTTTGAGAGAGAGTGTGAGCAGGGGAGGGGCAGAGAGAGGGAGGGAGAGAGAATCTCAAGCAGGCTCCATGCTGTCAGCACAGAGCCCGTTCCATCTCACAAACCGTGAGATCATGATCTGAGCCGAAATTAAGAGTCAGACGCTTAAAGGACGGAGCCAGCCAGCACCCCCACACTCATTTTCAATCTTTAGGGTTGTAAAGATATTGTTCTGAAATACAACAAATTGTCATTTTAACAGAGCAAGTGTTAACAGGCAAATATTCATGATGAATGAATAATTTGAATAAACCTTGTATATTTACTATATACTCCACTAAAGTTTTATGCCCTCTCCTCGTTTCTGTTTTTTTAATCACTTGAGTATAAAAAGAATGATTGGTGCTTCAGAATTGAGTATATAGTTGTTTTCATGTAAGTTATATGCTTTAGCATATTTAGGGAAACTTTCAGGGCATTCTGTTACCAAAACCATTGAATGATTAAATTTGGAGGGGGGGGGGTGATATTAGATAGAGATGAAGTAAATTAACTTCTTACAGTAAAATAAATTCTTAAAAAATGTTTAAAATGTTCTTCAAGCCCATCTTGCAATGTTTAATGGTGCCTGTGATATTGGAAAGCCATCAACTGGCTGAATTTCTCACTAGGTACTCCCCATTAGGACATGAAAGAAACCATTTTAGGATTCTGAGATCTTTCTTTAATATTCCCCAAGTGACAATCCCAGTCAAACACAGTATGTTCACCAATGGCATTAACCATAGATTTAAAAATTTTTTTAATGTTTTTTTTGAGAGGGAGAGAGGCAGAGGAGAGGAGGGGTGGGGGCAGAGAGAGAAGGAGACACAGAATCGAAGGAGGCTCCAGGCTCTGAGCTGTCAGCACAGAGCTCGACGCAGGGCTTGAACTCACAGACGGCAAGATCATGACCTGGGCTGAAGTCAGGTGCTCAACCGACTGAGCCACCCAGGCGCCCGTAACCATAGATTTTAGATAGACGACAACAGTCAACTGAACTCCAGTAGGCTCTCAAGGTAAGATGAAGAAATGCCAGGGTGCCTGGGTGGCTCAGTCAGTGAAGTGTCCGACTCCTGATTTCGGCTCAGGTCATGATCTCATGGTTTGTGGGATGGAGCCCCGCATGGGGCTCTACAGTGACATCACTGAGCCTGCTTGGGATTCCCTCTCTCTGCATCTCTCCCTCTCTCAAAATAAATAAATAAACATTAAAAAAAAAGATGGAGATGTTAATATGAGTCACATACTCAATGGAAGGTATGGATGTCGACCATTCTATGTTCTGATCGGTTCTCCCTAAGATTAAGGTGCCAGGAAGCCTAAATCTTTGTAAAAGTAAGATAAATTGTTACTAAAGATGTCAGCTATCAAAATAGACACATGGTGTAAAGGCAAAGAACATTAAAATGGGAGAGATCAAGAAAATAAACCTGAGTGTCTCTCCTAATTGACTCATGTGGTCAGGATTGTGTCTCAGGCACATCCTTTTATTAGAGATGGTGCATCAAGCTTTGAGAGCTTGATGACATTTTAACTTAACATTATTCATTGCCCTTTGATCTGAAATTGTAGTCACTAACTCCTAACTTGCAATATGGTTTTTCACGATTCAAAGTACAGAACTACCACCAATATCTGATAGTTATATTCCTAAGCAGAAATGGACATACTAGTATAATTGTCAAATAAATAATTTTTGAGAGCAGGTATTGTAAATCATTTCTCCAGAGTTCGGATCAGCTCTGGGCAAAGAGAGCTAAAACCATGTTTCTGAATCTGGGTTCTGCACTCTGGTTCTGAATCACCGAAGTGTGTGAGCCTGGGAATCCCTGCCCCAAATGTCCTAACAGCTGATACACACAGATCACTCAGTGGCTGACTGGGTCAGGGGATAGTGAAATGGTTATTCGGCGGTCATTTGATATGTATAAAGCCACTTAAGCAACATATGCGAGCAGAACTCTACCATCTACTAAGCTCTTTCCACCCTGACCCTACATAGATGCTTGTTTTAAACTTGCTGGACCTCCAGAGTCTTACTTCTCTGCTTTACTGAATGAATTTGGGGAATCACTTTGATGCATCCAATGTTTTCATGTTTTGAAAGCACAATCATGCAGTAGTGAGTACAAATTAAGTTTTACAGGGATTAGCACAGAATGTCGAAAATATTCTCTAATATTTCTAATCTGTCAAGTTTATAGCCTGCAAATAAAGTTATCTTTGCATTTATTTTTTTATTTTTTTAATTTAATTTTTTATTTTTTAAAATTTACATCCAAATTAGTTAGCATATAGTGCAACAATGATTTCAGGAGTAGATTCCTTAGTGCCCCTTACCCATTTAGCCCATCCCCCCTCCCACAACCCATCCAGTAACCCTCAGTTCTCCATATTTATGAGTCTCTTCTGTTTTGTCTCCCTCCCTCTTTTTATATTATTTTTGCTTCCGCTCCCTTATGTTCATCTGTTTTGTCTCTTAAAGTCCTCATAAGAGTGAAGTCATATGATTTTTGTCTTTCTCTAATTTCACTTAGCAGAATACCTTCAAGTTCCATCCACGTAGTTGCAAATGGCAAGACTTCATTCTTTTTGATTGCCGAGTAATACTCCATTGTATATATAAACCACATCTTCTTTATCCATTCATCCATCGATGGACATTTGGGCTCTCTCCATACTTTGGCTATTGTTGATAGTGCTGCGATAAACATGGGGTGTGTGTGTCCCTTCGAAATAGGACACCTGTATCCCGTGGATAAATGCGTAGTAGTACAATTGCTGGGTCGTAGGGTAGTCCTATTTTTAGTTTTTTGAGCAACCTCCACACTGTTTTCCAGAGTGGCTGCACCAGCTTGCATTCCCATACATTTCTTAAATGAAGACAGAGCACTGCTAATGTTTAAATCTTTCTCTGAGTTAGGAGATTTACAAATAATGAATAAATGCATCAAGGGAGGCCAGACGTGAATTGAACAAGGCTTAAGCTTTGGGGCCTTCCCTCGCAATAGCACCTCCGATGCCCTGGGTGGGAAGGCCTAGCAATGGGTGTACATTCTGTAAAACTTGCAAGGACAAGATTTTTTTTTTTCTTGGTACAATTTTTCTCAGCGAGGGCTCTAATAATCCATCTTTGCACAGAATTATGGGCTTCTCCATATTGAGTTTACTTAGCTTTCTAGACTTGACTACCTATAATAAAGAAAGCGATCTCCAGAAATCATTGTCTGATAGTTCAACCTTTAAAGCACTAAGGATTTTATATGGTCAACAACTTAGTGCACCCCTGCCCTCTCCCTCTGTCTCAACTTTCATTTCTTAAAATATGGGGGTTGCATGAATCTTATTTTTCATCTCTTCTGCTGGATGATGATTCTTAAAAGCTTTAGCCCTTACAGGGCATACATATGTTATTAATTAAATTCTATTACCATAAACACTTGCAGAAGAGATTTGAAAACTAAGGGAAACCCTCCCAATTTTTATTGTTGCTTCATGTTTCCTTTCATTAGTCTTCAGGAAGCCAGAGGAACAAGAACCATTTATTCTGAAATGCAGAACATGGAAACAATGGTTTGGCATTGCTTAACTGTCATATTTTACCACTGTTAGGTAAGACTCCTCAGAATTAAGTACCCTGATTTCTCAGGTGCTTTACATCCAGGGACTATAATCCCCCCCCCCCCCCACTTTTTTTAGGTAAAGACAGTTCTCTCACTCATTATTTTCATTTTGAAACTGGTTCTACACAACCAGCAGTGAGCTAACACCAAAACATACCTTTTAAAGTCAGTCAACTAGACCAGTCAACTAGGAAATGGTTTAATGAAAGTTTGTGTCATGGATAGAATGTTTGTGTCCATCCCCCCCTCACTCCCAAAATTCGCGCGTTGAAATCCTAACGCCCAATATGGTGGGATCAGGAAGCAGGGCTTTGGGGATGAGTAGGTCATGAGGACGAAGACTTCCCAACTGGGAATAGTGCCCTTATGAGAGAGACCCCAGAGATGCCCATCTCAGCCACGTGAGGACCCAACAGGAAGGTGGCAGTGTCTAACCAGGAAGCAGGCTCTCACCAGACACCGGATCTGCCACCACCTTGGTCATGGAATTTCTAACCTCCAGAACCACGAGAAATAGAGGTTTGTTTCTGAGCCACCCGGTCTACGGTGTCTTCCCTCTTGCAGCCTGAACTAAGACAATCTGTCGACATTCAAATCAGAGCTGCGTCCTGAGCTGCTCAGGACATGAGCAGGTACCATTCAAGATCCTATTTTTGAAACTTATTCAGATGAAGCAGTTAAAAATGGACAAAGGTATCTGTGCACAAATAGGGTGTAGAAGTCTAATTGCCACAACACTATTCAGGTGAAACGGTTGTTTGATATCTTGTGTAGCGTGGGGATGACTGGATTTGTGACAGAATCAACCAGATAGTTTCAATGTAGAGGCAATCTTAGCACTTCATTTTTTGATGAGGTGCTATCAGAACTGACTTCTCATCCAATGGGATAAAGAGCGAAATACACCAGCGCCATTTTCAACAGCTTGGCTTTTTGACTAAACTGTTGATTATCTGAAATCAAACAAAGAGCAACATTCAAGCCCAGATGGCTGAGGAAAGGGTTGTCTGTTTAAAGGTGGCAGCCCAAGGCTTGATTACAGATGAGGACAGAATAAATCTTTGTCTTCAGGAAATCACAACTAACAGAGATAAAATGAGACCTAACTGGCTTTGAAACCCAGTGCTGTGAATTACTGGTCACACCGCCTTGGGCAAGCTACAGCCTTAACCTTGTAAACCTGTTTCCATTTTCGTAAAATGAAGCTAGTGGTGCCTTCCCTCATTGGTTATAAGATTAAATAAAGTATGTAATTGCTTAGCCCACCTCCTGGCACACAGTGGATGCTCTACACATGTTTGCTTCTTAGCTCGCTCCTCTCACTTGACTGCTTTTTATCCAATGTGGCAATGCGAGTTCAGTGCATTACAAATGATTCCGCGGATTGCATGGATGGATTGCAAAAACAGTGAATGAATTGGTAGGGTTATATTTTTTCTTCCTTTTTAAATGATTAGCATGATGTCCTCATTGCAGTGGCCCCTCAGAGTGGTGGGAAGTCCTGTGTTTAAATTCTACCTCCTCTTTATGTTTGCTGTGACATATTTGGGACAGCTATAGCCTCTTTGGGCTGCAAAACATGACGCATGACTTATGATGATGAAGCCTTCCCTAACTACTTTCACTGACACAAGCCACCACACCCTTCACCTTGGTAACACCTTCTACTCTCAGCATCCAGGACAACACGCTTCCCTGCTTTTCCTTCTCACAAGTCTTATTCTTGGTCCTCTCCTCTTCTCTATGCTTCTCCATTAATACTGTGATCCAGACTCATGGCATCAAAACACCCCCAGATCCTAACAATTCCCAAGTATATGTGTCCAGTCTGGATCTCTGCTGAACTCTGGACTTGGATTCAAATGCCTATTTATCTTTGCCACTGGAAGGCTTAACAGCCATTTCAAACACTATGTCCAAACCTCATCTTTCTCTCTAAACCTACCTCACTTACCTCACCTCAGATGATGGCAACTCTATTATTCCAATTGCTCTGGCCAAAAAGTTTGCACTTGTCCTTAATGAGTCCCGTTGCTATAGCCCATGTCCAATTCACCAGCAAATCCTATTAGCTCTACCTTCAACATGCATCCAGAACTATTTCTTACTACCGCCGCTCCTACCACCTGCTCTGAGCACCATACTCTCTGCCTGGACCACTGCAATAGACTCCTGACTGGTCTTCTACTCTATCCTGGCCCTCTCAGATCTAATGTCAGCACATCCACTAGAGTGATCTGTTAAAATGCTAAGTCGGATCACGGCACTCTTGCTCAAAACCTTGGACCAGTTCTCCATTTTCCCCAGACTAACGGTAGAAGCCCTTACACTGGCCTGGAAACCCTACACAGTCTGGTCTCACTTCCTTTCAACCTCCTCTCCTCAATTCTTCCCTCCCTCTGGCCTCCCGGTTCATCCTCAAAACAGGCCAGGTTTAGGCTGCTCCCTCTGCCCCAAAGGCTCTTCCTTCAGATGTCGACTGTGTTCAAAGGACACCTCCTTATTGAAGGCTACTCTGGGCATCCTATTCAATATTGCAACCCCACCTTTATCTGGCCTTTTTCCTTCCAAACTTCCTGATTTCCTTTATCCTGCTTTGATGTTTCTTTTTCCCATCGTACCTATCACCTTCTAACATACTATATAATGTACTGAGGCACTGAAGGCAGGGACCTTTATTTTCCTACCTGTATCCCAAGGGTCAAGAAGTGTTTGATATGTAGTAAACACTAAGTAAATATTTGCCAAATGAATGGAAACAAAGTTCATTTATGGGGGGAATGAAAATGGAATATAAAGAGCTATGCTTAATTTTTTTAATTAAGAGATGTGCTGCACAAGATTGATCTGTGAAAGATTTTGAAGCAGCTAATTGTGAAATTAAAAACACTTTATCACAATGGAATCATTTTCACATTATGCTGCAGCAAAAAATAATGCTGTAATGGTAGTAGTATATAATAGGTAGTATGTAGGAATAGTTACCTAAAATGTGATTTTAAAAGGCACAAATCACCGTTCTTGTTTTTAGAAATATGTTTTAAAAATGTATAATTTAGTAAAAAAAAAATTCTAATTTTAATAACACAAGATGAGAAGTTTTAGTTTTTTAATTTTTAAAAAAATGTTTATTTATTTTTGGGAGAGCAAGAGACCACGTGAGCAGGGGAGGGGCAGAGAGAGAGACACACACACACACACACACACACACACACACACACACACACACAGAATCCACTGGTTCCAGGCTCTGATCTGTCAGCACAGAGCCTGATGTGGGGCTCAAACTCATGAACTACAAGATCATGACCTGAGCTGAAGTCGGACACTTAACAGACCTGGGTGCCCTGAGAAGTTTTATTTTTTAAAGTAAAATTATTTGCTTTAAAACTTTTGATATATAATTTAAAATAACACTGTGATGGTTAATTTTGTGTTAATTTGGACGGGCCAGAATGTCCAGATATGTGGTCAGAGATTATTCTAGATGTTTCTGTGAAGGATGAAATTAACACTTCAATGGACAGCTTTCGAGTCAAGCAGCTTGCCCTTCATAATGTGGGTGGGCTTCATCCAGTGAGTTGGACTGACCTCCCCCGAGCAAGAGGACAGCCGGCAGACAGCCACTGGACTTGGCTCTTCCAACGTTGGCTCTTCCTAAGTCTCCAGCCTGCTGGCCACTCTGCAGATTTTAGACTTGTTGGCCTCCTTAATCGCACAAGTCAAGTCCTCAAAATAAATCTTTTTATTTATATACACATCCTCTTGGTTCTGTTTCTCTGAAGAACTCTAATACCAGAATCATAATGAATTACAGTGATATATTAATTTGGGGGTGTCTACTTTAATACAAGTGTGCTTTGTGTCTTAGCAGTTCTTTTCGGAGGTTCAGCAATGTACCGTAATATTTTAGAATGTTCCATAGTCATTTATGTTCCAAGAAGAGTGACCTAGAACAAACACCCTGCTCTGAGCCATGTCTATATCCTCAAGGACAATGAGTAGTCTTCCTTATCTTTTCACACAGCCTTCACTTGGAGAGGAGGTGGGCACAGGAGTGGAAGCTCAGCCTCCTCTCCATTAAAATTCTCTCCAATCTTCAAGGCCTCTCCTAAGTCTCACCACCTCTAGCAAGTTCTCCTGTCAGAGCTGTAGGTAACATCTTGACTACCCATGGAACTTTCCTTCCCCATCCACTAAGAGAAAGTTAAACAGCATTTATAATTTGTCATAGTGGATGGCTTTTGTGATACCGTTCTCTCCTGGTTCTCTTTTCTGACGCCCCTTTCCTGTCTCCTCTCCCTCAGACTGGCCACTGACTTTTAGCATTTTAGAGAAGGATGAAGGTTCCATGGTCATGAAAGTTTGAGAAAATTCCATTAATGAGTTAAACAGGGGGGTACTTGGCTGGTTCAGTCAGTACAACATGCGATTCTTGATCTTGATCTTGATCTTGGTGAGTTCGAGCCCCATGTTGGGTGTAGAGATTACTTAAAAATAAAATCTTTTATTAGATTTTTTTTTTTAAGTAGGTTCCACACTTGGTGGAGCCCCAACATGGGGCTTGAAATCACAATCCTGAGATCAAGACCTGAGCTAAGATCAAGAGTTGGATATTCAACCCACCGAGCCACCCAGGCACCCCAAAAATAAAATCTTAAAAAAATTAAAATTCTTCATTGTGGGAGATATTAGAGTCTTTACGCTAGGAAACATTGTGATTCTCCAAGAGGAAGCGTAATTTAGAGCATGAACACTGGAGTAGAATAAGAGAGAAAAAAGCCCAAGAAAAACTCCTATAAAAGAGAAGAGAATCAGAGAAACAAGAAAAACTAGGGCAGAATGATGTCATGGAAGTCAGGGATGGGCAGACTTTCAAGGAGGGAGAGTCAACAATGTTGGATGTTCCAGAGGGTCAAGTAAGGTTTTGACTGAAAGTAAGCTGTGAATTTAGAGACTAGTAAATCGTTGGCAATACAGTGATAGCAAGTTCAATGGCATGAGAAAGGAAGTCTGCAGTGGGCTGAACAGTCAGTAAAAAAACAGAGACCAATAGAGATCACCGATTCCGGAACTTTATTACAGAATCATGGTGAGTATTTTTCCCCACTGAAATTGTAGAGACTTGAACATGTGTGTAACCCATGATGAGAGAGCTGGCAATGAAAATAAGGTGAAGGTATATGAGGGAGGATGGAACAAAGGACACAAGGAGACTCTCATGAGCAAAAGAAACTAGCTTTCAACAGGAGGGAGGGCTCTTTGGTTCAGGAGGGAAATTACGAAGGATGAGTAATGAATGTGCACAAGTTTGTAATTCATCTGCCTCACTCCTGCATGAGGTAGTTTCTTCTTTTTTTTGTTACAAAGAATTTTTAAATTTTATTTATTTTTGAGAGAGAGAGGGAGAGCACGGGTGTGCGCAAGCAAATGGGGGAGGGGCAGAGAGAGAGAGGGAGACACAGAATCCAAAGCAGGCTCCAGGCTCTGAGCTGTCAGCACAGAGCCCAATACAGGGCTCGAACTCATGAACCTCAGGAACAGTGAGATCATGGCCTGAACCGAAGTGAGACGCTTAACCAACTGAGCCACCCAGGCGCCCCATGAGGTAGCTTCTTAAAATACAATCTGATCCTACGTAGCTTCCTTCAGCGGCTTCCCCTTGACTTCAGGATCAATGCCAAATTCCCTTAAATAGCCTTTCAGAACTGGCTTGTCTTTCCAGCCTCCCCCTCAATCGCTGACCCCCCCCCCCCGAACAAACCCCATGTTCAAGTCCCCCCATCTCCCATAGGGCTCCCACACTCCTTGAACACCACATTTGCAATGTCCATCCTCTCTTCCTGGAGTCCCCTCGCTCCAATACTCCTCTGACAAATGGTGAACTTCTGTGGATAACTCAATGTCCCACTCAAATGTCATGAAAGGTAAAGCCTTCCCCAGCCCCTTCGATCCTTCAGTGCATAGTCAGCCCTCCCTCTAACTGACACAGCACTTTTTATAAGCCTTTATTACTTTTTTGTTACAAACTCTCTTTTACGTATCAGTTTCTTCCATTGAATAGTGTTAGGAACATGATGATGTTAGGAACTGTTGACATGTTTGTATCTACATCATACAATAAGAGATAATTAAATGTCTGTTGTAAACAAAACTGAACGTGTCTTGTCTTCAAATGAGATGTACACACTTTTTTTTTACTGTATTTTACATATAGTATAACTATATTTATAAATAGCATAAAATATATTTTAAATATAGTATAGGGGCACCTGGCTGGCTCAGTTGGTGGAGCGTGTGACTCTTGATCTTGGGGTTTTGGGTTTGAGCCCCACCCTGGGTGTGTAGATTACTTAAAAATAAAATCTTAAAAAAAAAAAAAATATA
This sequence comes from Panthera pardus, assembly GCF_024362965.1. Lineage (NCBI taxonomy): Eukaryota > Metazoa > Chordata > Mammalia > Carnivora > Felidae > Panthera > Panthera pardus. The sequence goes on from NW_026526721.1 coordinate 18,824,556, forward strand.
TATATATATATATATATATATATATATATATACAGTATAAACAACATATCTTTGTAATTTAGCATACCACCTGGCATACTAGACCCATAAATATTAGTTGATTTAAAATATAGTATTAGGCTTTAGTTATATTTTAACAATTCTTTGATAATATTAAAGGTTTATAGCCTCTTTGCACAAAAATCTACAAGGAATTTTCACACTGCAGAAATCTAAACTACCCTCACCATGACTACATATAAAAGGAAAAAATGACAAACATTTTAGTGAAATGTGTGTGCTTGTACACATAGGTATTCTTCAGTGCATTCTGCAGAGTCATTTTAACATTTTTCTCCCATTTAATTTTTTTTCTCACATCAGCTAAGAATGAACCTTAGAAAGGGAAAAGCTAAAAATAGAATATATAATAAATTTCCTGTCTTCAACTGCCACAAACTGAAGAATTTACTGTAGTAATGAAATACATGTAATTTGCATCCATTTATTTTAATTGGTTGGTTTTCAGCACTACCAGAAGCTCTTTTTCTAATAAATTTTTGATGCCCTTCACTATCCTGAAACAATTTATGGGTAATATAACATTTCATATGTTCATATATATATGTTATGTGTGTATATATATATATAGTTATATATATATAGTTATATATATATAGTTATATATATATAGTTATACACACACACACATATATGCATACATCAAATTTGGAAAACTAAATATAATGTTCTTTTAATGTCAAAGAGAAATAAAAAGAAAATTTATAGTAAAATAATACATATTTCAACTGATAAATGTTTGTACACAAATACACTAGAACGACACAATGATGAAGAATTCAGATATCAGCCTGTACTTATAATGTTACATTGGATTTAGGAGAAAAAAAACCAGAAGCCATTCCAAATGGTACAGGAAAATGAAGAAAAGGCTTACTGTGGACACTGGAATAGAAGCGTGTATATTTAGTTATGTAAGAAGGTTGTGCAAAAAACAATTTTGTTTACAGCTAAATTAGTGTTAGTTATAGGCTCAGATGGTCATAAAGTCCTCACTTATAGGGACATTCAGTGAGACCTGGGAGAGAGTCCCTGCAGGGGGAGGCACACAAGGAAATTCTTTATTTTACCACATTGTCTGGCACACGGAGATTTATCAGCTCTGGTCCCTGCCCAGCAGATGTATAGCACCCAGCCACTCTTGTGACAAATAGGTCCCCCGGAACCCCCACAACACTCCCTGGGGCCGTGAGGCCCCTCCTGTTGGTAGCTCCCCCATTGAATTCCTTGGACACACTTTCAGCTAACAGAAACTTGGAAGCTTTGCATTACAAACTGAGTGTTCTCCACTGAGCTGAGGGAACGTGGCTTATAAAGTTAATTTTTTAAGGGCCTGCGATTTCCCGTGTTCCACTGGTGGTACTTGTTCACACAGGAAAATTACGAAGGAGGTTTTGGAGAGGACACGGGATTTACTGAGGCCTTTTGGGTACAGTTTGGTGGCTTTTCAATGCTGTTATTTTCTATCCCACCTCTTGAGTTTCAATCACTCACTGCCAAATCTAAGCCCAATATAATTCTTCCTACTCACAATATGCTGGTTTCAAAGGATAGCATTTTTAGCTAAGACACATTTAACCAATTTTGATGATTTAACTGAGATAATTGATGTCTCTTAAGTCTTCTTATCTGTCAAGAATAGTAAGCCTAAAGATATTTCTTTCCTTTTTTTTTAGGCATGCACTCCCACGCCCTTAAATGATTTTTAGAGCTCTCTGCCCCAAATCTTTAATAAAAATCTTTGACAAGCAAACACATCGTGCGATCATAACCCACTTTTCTTTACCTTCGAAGATGTAACACAGAGACTCATGTTAATTAAGCTGCAAGTGCCTGAAGCCTAATTAGGAATCCTGGACTCAACATTCTGAAAGAGTCCCACATATTTTCTGACTGATCCTGCTCCCATGGAAACTAAAGTTGGGAAGTAGTAAAAGCCAGAAGAAATTACAAAATGGTACCACAGAAATTAGCTAAAGGAGTTATTCTTCATTTCAAAATAAAGGGAAAAAAAATCCTTGTTTCCTATCATCAGGTAGCACATGGTAATTTAAAAGGCAATACATATAAGAAATTTAGGAAGGGCGTGATATATGAAAATATTTATTTTTGCTTATGACAACATTAATGTTTTTCTTTTAATATCAGCTTTTAGAAAGCAAGCCAGAAAATTATGGGGACTTTTTCTATTTCCCTCGTAAATGATCTGTGTTGCCGTAGTGTGACTAAATTTGATAATAAATCCCTCAACGATATTGAATGATCTCATGTTTGAGTATTTTTTCCCATTTAAGTAAACAATATTTTTCAGATCATGAAATATGTATTACAGGCTTATGGCTTACCCTTCAGGTGAATATCGCTTTGAATTCAATTTGAGTTGTGAATGCAGAAGGCATTTGTATATGTTAAGAGACAACTAGGCTACAAATATACTAAATGTGAAAAAGCATTTTAATAACATATTATGATATTGAAGCCGTTAACCATGGTCTAAATGGAGGACTCAAATTCTTTTCTTTTCTTTCTTTAATTTTTTTTTAATGTTTTTCTTTATTTTTGAGAGAGACAGAAACAGAATGCGAGTGGGTTAGGGGCAGAGAGAGAGGGAGGCACAGAATCCGAAGCAGGCTCCAGGCTCTGAGCTGTCAGCACAGAGCCCCACGCGGGGCTCGAACTCACGATCTGTGAGATCATGACCTGAGCAGAAGTTAGATGCTCAACCGACTGAGACACCCAGGCACCCCTCGAATTATTTTCTTATTATGACAAAAAACATCAGCCATTTTTGCAGTGCCCCTGCAGGATACTGTATGCTGAGTCTAAATCTGTACATGGGAGAGGGCCCCCCTCTTTTGTCCTTGGGACTTTATAGTGCCAAAGTGAACACCAGAAAAGAGCGCCTTCAATGGCGCCTTCAAAGAGCGCCTTCAAAATCTCCTCAATCCTTTACCTTTCCTTAGACTTTCCAGTATCCTCATCCCCTACATGGAAAAACAAGGGATCTGGAGTCAGCAGTTCCAATTTCTTCAAGTTCTGCCTCTGTGTGTTCCTAAAAATATTCTGAGCCTCTGCTTCTCATTTATGAAGACTTGATAAAAAATAGTTCTAGGATAGCTCGCAAGAACAATAACAGGAAAATCAAGTAATGTAATTCCTGTGAAGTGTTTTGTCAATCGTAATTCCATTCAAATGCTAATTTTTTCTTTTTTAATCCTTCAGGTTAGCCAAGACTTCACTCTGATCTCCCTTCGTTCTTTCTGGCCTCCAGATAATAACCGACTTGGCAAAATTCCTCCCCGCTTCCATGACTTCCATGATGCTGGTGCTGTTGGCTGTCTATTATTATTTCCCGGGGGCACTTTTTCTTCATTGTCTCTGCTCTTTTATATTCTTTAACGGAGCGTGTTCTCAGGAGTTCAGTCCTTTGGCCCTACTCATCAGCCTCCACGTATTCTCCCAGAGAATGTCTTCTCCCTGAGTGAATTGAACTTTCTGTTTTTGTTTGCCACTTAAGTACAGGGGATAGGTACAGATGATTTACACTTTCATCCTCTTTCCAATGCTCTATAGAGGCATTTTTAGTTGCATATTTTGTTGCCTCTTGATATATACAAAATAATCATTCCTTCTTGGTTTAAATACTATGGTTTTGCTGGTTCTTCAAATTTACAAATTGAAATTACTGTTTTGATTCCTTTGATGTCTCCCTCTATTTAATCAGCCACTAAATCTTACCAACTTCTAATTTCCAAGCCTTCTGGATTTAACTCTTCCTAAACAGCGTTGACAGGTGCTACCTTAATCCTGTACCCCATCACCTCATGCTTGGGCTATGGTCACCTCTTTCCTTCTAAGTCTATCCTATATATAAGGCTCAAAATTATTGTTTACCTTAAATACCATTATTTTTTTGTATATTGCTTTAACCTTCAAAACTTCCAGCAACTTCCTAATAACTACTGCATCAAACAGAGACTTTAGGCATAATATATAATCGACTTCACATATACAAAGCCATTTCTTGCTTCTTTTCAGAACAAGCTCTGTGTTCTATCCAATAAGAACTGTGAAAAAGGCAGTTTAGACGAAAACATATTCTCAATGCCATACAAAATAATTTTATCATCTAAGTATGGTCCGGTTTTTTTGCATTTGAAAACAAAATATTAAATTATAAAGAACTCTAATCATCATTAAATCAAACCTCCTCATTTCACAAATAAGGAAAACAAGATGCAAATAAAATAGTTTTCTAAAGCCTTATCATAACCAAGACCAGAACTGACACCACCTTAGTTCTTTGCACCCCCAAGCTCCATTTTATTTAGACCATACTTTTTGCTTCCTTGTAAACATGTGACATTTCTGGTTTAAAGTATAAGGAGGTCCTTTGACCCTCCAGTAGAGACTTTTCACCTGGACATTTAACTGACGAATCCAACAAGGTACCAAAGTCAAACATACTCAGAATTCTAATTTATAAAATTGAACAATTTAAAAAGTGAAGGTGATTCTGCCCACCATCCCAGTCAGGGGAAATGTGACTCATATTCTTTCAGGTAAAAGATGAGAATCCGTTGTGCTCTGAGAAAACAATGTATATTCAACACACTCACTGGTGAGATAACTCGGTTGTCCAAAAGCAGTGTTTCTGTATCCCATTTCCAAAATTATTTGTCCTTTTATTTTCTAATAGTAAGAAATAAATTTTCTCAAACATTCTAGCCCATGAAATGAAAAAGTCTTACTTTTTTTTTTTTTTAATGTTTGAGAGAGAGAAAGAGAGAGCACATGCACGCGGAGGAGGGGCAGAGAGAGAAGGAGAGCGAGAATCCCAAGCAGGCTCTGCAACGTCAGCACAGAGCCTGATGTGGGGCTCAAACTCACCCATTGTGAGATCGTGACATGAGCTAAAATCAAGAGTCTGATGCGTAATGGATGGAGCCACTCCCAGTCAAGGCTTGTCTTAACTGATCTCATCATTACTCGGCAGATTTCGGTATCTCACCACCAAAGACAGCAGTTGAATGTACGGGAAGGCACAAGCAAGGGAGACGTGACCTGTTTGTTCACATAAGGAGGGCTCTAAATAAATATAAATTCTGTTAGAGGACTGAACGCGGGCTTCCTTCCACTCTAAACCTAAGAGGTTTGTAGGGGATGGGAGGTGAAGTGAAAGTCCCGCCTCTATTTTCTCTTGCTCATGAATTCGTGGTGTATCTGGAGTAAGTGTTATCCTGCATAGAAACAGCTTCTGACATAAAGGGCTACAATGAGAGTGTGCATACGCTGCCGACACAGGCTCTGGGCTGCCCGTAATGCCTCTACTTCTTTCATTCTTCCCCCATAACCAGAGTCTTCTCTAGAGAAATCGTTAGAGCTTTGGAGTCCTCAAGGTTCCAGGAACCATGGGAAATTAAGTCCTACCAGGAACTCATTGGGAACTTGATATTAAGTTATTAATGACACGGATTTGAACATGAAATGAATATTTTAGAAAGCGCGAGCAATTCTGAAGTGTGCTTGAGTTGGTACATTAAATGCTGGATATGCCCTTACCCCATAAAAAAGACTGTTGTTCAGAAGAGCCAGAGGGTTCACAAAGGAGGCTTGATTGGACTGCCCTCCATTAAATAAATGCAAGGGAAAATTTTTAAGTTTTTAGGAATTTAATCAACTCTTTTTTACATTCACCTTTCTTGCCATCAGTCTATGGCTGTGACATGCATTCATCTATTGGGTACTTTTACATTTTAGGGAATAAAATATTAAAGTCCCTTTCAAAGGAAATGCACTGAAAGGTTCATGCTACATTATGAAGAAAAATGTAGCTGTTATGCAGATTTACTAATGGATTTTGCCGTATAACCCAGGATCTTGGAGTTCAGTTAATGACAGGGTGTTTTGTTTGTGTTAAGGCATTTTATTTTTCTGTTTGTGTGAACTAGACTAACTAAAGAGGGGGCTATTCAGACAGAATTTGGGTTTCTTATACTGACTAGCTAAGGTATAGAGCTTAAGAGAGCACATATTTCAGATATTTCAAGTAGACTCTGGTCTATTTATTCTTTCATTAAACCAGTAGACTTTAAGGTGGATTGTCCAACAAAACCCAGGTGAAGAAAATAAATATTGGATTTTTTATATATTTATCACACTCTTTTTTCTGTTTTTATGGGTTTAGTTTTTTTAGTATGAAAATTTTCTTTTTTTTTTAAGTTTATTTTTTTTCAGAGAGAGCACACGTGAGGGTGTGAGTACAGAGAACACACGTGAGGGGCAGAGAACGAGGGAGAGAGAGAATCCCAAGCAGGCTTTGCACTGTCAGTACAGAGCTCAACCCGGGGCTTGAACTCACGAACTGTTGAGATCATGACCCGAGCTGAAATCAAGAGTCAGATGCTTAACCAACCGAGCCACTCAGGCACCCTTAAAGATTTATTTGTTTAAGTAATCTATACACCTAACATGGGGCTCGATCTCACAACCCTGAGATCAAGAATCTCACGCTTTACCAACTGAGCCACCCAGGCACCCCTACAACAAATTTGCAAATAGACACAAAAGTAGAGCGAACAGAACGATAAACTCCATATATTCCTAATTTTGATTCAACAGTTGTAAAGACTGCCACATTTACTTCATCTATCCTTTTTGTCGTTGAGAGTTTTAAAGCAAATCACACATATCAATCTCTTTTCTTTATTATTTTAGTAGTATCGATACAAATTAAAGACATATAGCTATGATAACATTAAATAACAAATTATAATTCATTCCTTAATATAATCTAATACCTCACCCTAGTCCAATTCCCCTAATATCTTGCTTGAATTGGGATCCGCATTTCAGTATTACACTTGCCTCCTGGGCTCTTTGTCTCATCTTGTTTTTAATCTAGAGTTAACCTGCCCTCTTCTCCCTTCTGCCTTTATTTTTTCCTTCCATGACATTGACTTGTCATGGAAAGCTGGTCAGTTATTCTATAGAACCACCCACTTTCTAAGTTTATCCGTATCTTTAATTTGTGTATCTACCTTCCTGTAAAGAGATGTTAGCTTGGTTAGAGGCTCGATCCAAATAAAGGTCAATTATTCTTTTTTTTTTTTGAGGGGATGAGCATAAACACTACATGGGGAACGCTATGTGCCTCCTGTTGTATCATACAATGTTTGAATGTCCTACTTTTAATGATGTTAAGATTAGTCAGTAGTTTCAGGTGATAACAGACTGGTCCTTCCATAGCCTCCCAGTAGTGGGGTTGATGAGTCAGAGTAGACATGTAATTTTTGTACGTATTGCTGAATTCCTCTCCATAGCAGATTAATCACTACACAGCCCATCAGCAGCGAGAGTGCCTGTTTGCACACAGCTTCAATAGTAGAGTATGCAGATGAGTTCTGTGTTTTTGCTAATCTGGCAGCGAAGAGACGTTATCTCTGTGACAGTTTAATTTGCATTTAAGTGATGTTGAGGGCAGCGTTGTATTTGAAGAACTATTACAATTTTTCTTCTGGGAACTCTCTGGGGTTTGTGTTGTATGTGCACCATTTTTCTATTTTGTTCTTTATATTTTTATTTTCTTTCCATATTTAGGGCTTGTTCGTACATCAGTGACAATACTGTTTGGTTGAGATTTAAATTGCAGACATCTTTTTTAATTTTTTTTTTTAACGTTTATTTACTTTTGAGACAGAGAGACAGAGCATGAACAGGGGAGGATCGGAGAGAGAGGGAGACACAGAATCTGAAACAGGCTTCAGGCTCTGAGCGGTCAGCACAGAGCCCGACGCGGGGCTCGAACTCACGGACCGTGAGATCATGACCTGAGCCGAAGTCGGACACCCAACCGACTGAGCCACCCAGGCACCCCATGCAGACATCTTTTTTTAATCAGTCATTTGTCTTTTGACTTGTGTATGTTATTTTTTTTTTCATGCAGATGCTCTTTTGATATATATTTTACAGAAAAATGTACCCATGGTTTTGGGTTTTTTTTGGGGGGGGTGGTGAGTTTATAACTCACTTAACATTTAGATCTTTGATCCATTTGGACTTTATCTTCATGCACAGTGTCAGGATCAGATCCATTTTCCCACGAATGGCTACCCAATCATAATGATATTTGTTAAGCATTCTCTATGGTTTGAGATGCTAGTATTTTATATACATAAATAGAAAGATAGGTCTCACATCTATACTAAATTTCCAATGAACTTGGGCCAACTTATATTCTGTTCTATTAGTCTGTGAGTCTATTCAGTACCAGTCTCACAGAGTTTTAATGATAGAGGTTTTATCATATCAAGCAAGGGCTGTAATATGGGGCCATTACCACCTCATTTCTGCCCCAAGACGTTACTACTTATTTTTCATTATCTCATTTGTTTTTTTTACTTTACATATGTTTTATAATTAGTATAATATATTGATACAGAAATACATGTATATAATCCATTACTAAAAATGTATGTTGGGGCACATGCTCTTTTTAAGAGAAGTAGGGCATGGAATAAAAAAAAAAAAAGTCTAGGGCCAGTGTTCCAGGCAGTGTTTTTCAAACATTTCAACATGCTCATTAGATTTTATGGGGGCGAGTAGCGCAAAGAGCTGAATTTCTTAGGATGCATCGAATCCTAGCATTTGCAGTGAGACGATACCCTTGGACCTTCTTGATGAATCATCTGGATCCAGAAAAAAAATTTTTTCCCTGCTAATGAGCAGGTGTCAAAATCCCACAAGAAGATATAATTACTGGAGAAGAATGCCTAGGAAAGTCATCTTTGGTTTGGAAATAAAGATAACGTTATAAGGCTCCCTTTCTTTTATCAAACTTTTACCTACTGTGGGACATGGGTTGCTATGATATCAATTGTGGCAGAGGGATTGGACCGTGAGGGGAAAAAACTGGACCCTTATCCCAGAGAGTACTTTTACCACTCTCTAATATCCTGTATTGTGTTTTATCTCAGGCAACTTGTGAGGAGGTATTCTTTTATTCATCTGAGCTTTTAGTCAAGCTTACCAATCCAAGAGGAGCTTATACGGGTTTTTTTTTTTCTTCTTACAATACAAGGAGGCATCAGGCAGTCAGTAAAATGTCTTAAAACTCCCTAAGGCAGACCAGTTTGTATATTACCTTGTAACTCTAAACTCGAGGGAAACCATATTAACAGGGGAGGAGGGAGTTCTAAGAGCAGTAAAATTATGCATTCATTAGGAAATACTCATTTTACATATGTCTTGCAACTTTCGTTATTAAAATGTTATTCTAGGGGCACCTTGGTGGCTCAGTCTGTTAAGCGTCAAACTCTTGGTTTCAGCTCAGATCATGATCTCATGGTCATGAGACTGAGTCCTGTGTCAGGCTCCAGGCAGAGTGTGGAGCTTGCTTAAGATTCTCTCTCTCTCTCTCTCTCTCTCTCTCTTTCTCTCTCTGCCTGTCTCTCCTGCTTGCACTCGCTCTGTCTCTCAAAAAAATTTTAAAAAAATTGTTAAATGTAATTTTAGGAAGGTAAGAAACAAATAAACATTACACTTGAGGTTACTTACTTACATTCAACTAATTACTAGAGAACCATTAGGTGTCAGGCACGATTCTAGGTGCTAGAGACACAAAGATGTGTTCTCTCTGGCCTTAAGAAACTCACATCCAGAGAGAAGCACATGTAAACATGGTAAGGGTCCAGCCCAGTAAGTACCATAAGAGAACCAGGAACACACTAACATCACCGGGAATGGGGAATTGAGGAGGGTTAAGAGAACAAGGAAGGGGCTTAGACCTTCAGGGAGGAGTTGCATTTGGCACACGGAGAAAATTTCAACAATGACAACAGAAGAGCAGAGAAGATGGCTGGGAAGGAGAAACACTGTATCTAAAATGGCATAGTTCACTCCCTTACACACACAGGACACAAAAGCACCTGACTTGTTCTGGGACCAAAAGTATTGCACAGAGCCAAAGGGCAACAATCCATGGCTCCAATCAGCTTATGTAGAATTTTTATCCTATCTTTTAAGACATAGCCAACTGCGTGTTTAGATTATTGGACAGACACTCAAGTTACTATTCACGCTACTGTGGGAGTTCTGACTTCTGATTAGAATCCATTCCTATTTGAAAGTGCCTCTCGAGCCTTTTTTAAAACATGAGCACAATACTGCCTTTTCAAATTTAGCACTTTCCCAGTAGTTCAACGTGTTCCCTTTTTATTTGCGGTCATTACTTCTTCTTTGGTCTCCTTTAAAAATAGCACCAGTTTGCACTTGTCTGTAAGTCTTAGCTGGTGCTGGTGTTGGTTTTCTCTGGGCGTTGGCCTTTACACTTTTCTTTGGACTTTTTCATTGCATCTGAGTTGGAATTTCTCCCTTCCTAGGTTTCGTCACTGGTCTGGGAATTTATCTCCCTCTGTTTTGTTCTATTCACTTTGTTTCACTATTTACTTTTGTTGGTTTGCTGTATTTTACCTTAAGGATTTTTTTTTTTTTTTTTTTTTTATACCTTAAGGATTTTAAAGGCCTCTGCGAGATGCTGTCACGAGTCCTGTTTGTGACAAGTTGCTTTGGGTTGTGGCTTCATTACTAGTAAAAATAAAGCTTTGCAGGAAGTCACAGAATATCATACATAATATGATCTGGTTTGTTGGAAGGACAGAACAAGAAGCACAGTAAATTTTTATTTATCTTTATTTTTTTATTAAATTTTTTTAACATTTATTTATTTTTGAGAGACAGAACACAGCATGGGTGGGGGAGGCACAGAGAGAGAGGGAGACACAGGATCCGAAGCAGGCTCCAGGCTCCGAGCTGTCAGCACAGAGCCCGACGTGGAGCGCGAACCCACAAACTGTGAGGCCATGACCTGTGTCAAAGTCACAGGCTTAACTGACTGAGCCACCCAGGTACCCCTAAATTTTGAGTCTTTATTTTTAAAGAAACTATACAGGTATGCTCATATATGCTAGAACTATATTTTTCCCCCAAGTTTTCTGAAACTATATGCCAAAAACTTAAGAGTGGGTTATCTGTGAGGAGTGGAATAGAAGGCCAGGGGTGGGGGGCTGGAGAGTTATTTTTCACCTTATAACCTTTCTGTACTGTTTGAACTTACCATATACATACACTGTTTTTAATGAAACATGTAAGTAAATTCATCCAACAGTGATCTATTTTTGTCTTTGATTATGGCCATAATAATGTATTTAACAAGTTTTTAGAGTGTGGGCAAAGCTAAAACTAAAAACCAAAAACAAGGGACTGTTTTGACAAAATGAGAGTGAGTGAACTAGAAACACCCAGAATAATGGAGTAAGCCCAGGTCAGGCTTTTTCACTCTTTGCCATTATAAAAACAACTCAGTCCCAAACCGTCCCTGTAAAAAATGTTGAAAACTGAAACAGAACAGAAAATCTAATGAAACAAATAAAACCTTGATGCCGTTGACATAAGAAAGAAAGAGAGAAAAGCAAAAGTTTTCAGTTAAGCACTAAAACTCCTATCTGTTAAGATCACAAGGCTTCCTGCTCAGGGCTGTTTGACCCAAGACCATGCAGAGCTAAGAGGGTAGCTCTTGAAACACCTTCATGGGACCAGGTGCAGGAGCTCTTTGCTTCTCTGTTCAGAAAATGTAGGAAGAATTCAAACTACAGAACATTTCCAATCCACTCACTGGCCTAAAGGTCCCAAGAGTAGGATTTTGTGGTCCTGTTACCAGGCATTCATGTGAGCACACACATTCTCTCCCTCTCTCTCTCCCCACCCCTACCTCTCTCTTTCTGTGTCTCCGACACATACGTGCACACCCTCACATACTTACTAACACAGAAGGCTACTCCTCTCCCTATCAAATGCAATCCAGTCACCTGTCTAAGGATGGCAACATAGGAAATACGTAAGACGATACTGAAGGAAGACAAACCCAGGGGTGGGAAAGAGAATAATACTGAAAAATGATAAATAGTAGCCCCCAAAGCTACTGTTTCATGCTCAGATGTTAGGGGCTGAACAGAAACTTAGAAACATTTGCAGCACACACAATTTTTAAAAATTCCTTAAAAACCAATGAACAATTTTTTCTCAAATCCCTGATTAAATTCAATTAACTACATCTCAGATATAAAACAATTTTCTGTGGGTGTGTGGGTTCGGCTTTTGGCTTTGTCCAGCAAAGCCGAGGGCAGCAGAAAGAATTACTCAAGACTCCATGCAAGTCAAGAGAGGTGAGAGGGAGGCTAAGAGAAGTCTCCCCAAGCTGCTCTCAAGCTCCCATATTTATTAGGCATACATCAAAGGGAAGACATTGCGTAATATGTCAGTGGCTACGTGCCCGAAAGAACGTATGGGAAGCGCGTGCTTCCCAAGACTACAAAAGAGCAGATGCCGAAAGCAGGGTGGAGAACAAGATAAGATATTCCATAGATAACACAGTCTAAGGAATTCATGAGTACAGGTAAGACCTGACTTCTATATATCATTGACTAGATACTGGTCAGCTGTTTTCAGCAGGGCCAGAAAGCAGTGTAATGTGTTCCCTATAATTTCCTTAACCAGGACCTAGCTATTTGATTTCCCACGTGGGTGAATGTAAATGTCTAATTATATATGTGCACATATAGGGGCGCCTGGGTGGCTCGGTCGGTTGAACATCCGACTTCAGCTCAGGTCATGATCTCATGGTTCATGAGTTCGAGCCCCACATCGGGCTCTTTGCTGATGGCTCAGAGCCTGGAGCGTGTTTCGGATTCTGTGTCTCCCTCTCTCTCTGCTCCTCCCCCACTTGTCTCTGTCACTCAAAAATAAATAAATTATATATATATATATATATATATATATATATATATATATATATATGCATGTATAGATTTCAATAAGCCATATCAAGGAAATACTTAGGATGTGATAGCCTGGACCACTCTACTAACATCTCACTGGGTTCCTCACCTCAACTTCCCATCCATCCACCCTGCCCATTCTCATTACTCCATCCAGTATGTTCTCTTTGAAATGCAAATCTAATTGATATTCAGTGATTAAAAACCTTCAATGGGCTTCTCCTAGTTTTGAGGATAAATTCGAACATCGTAAATCTGTCCCACAAGGCCCTCCGCCACCTGGGTGCTGCGTTTTGCCCTCTCCTCTCCTCCACGTTCTGGCCATAAGGGACTTCTTCCATTCCTGCTTGCTCTTGCCCAAGTACCTCTGGGCAACATCGTTCCCTCCGTATCTGAAGTGGTCTCCACCCCCACTTTGACTTGCCTAGCATGTTCTTTTCATGGAGATAGGTATACAGATATACAGTCCTATTAGACAGGACTCTCATATATACAGGAAATCCATTATAAACAATAACATGAATATTTAACTCCACTGCCTCCAAATGTTGTCAATACTAACAGGACCATTTTTCTAACGTGTGCTATACGTGTGTACACATTTCATTCTCCCTATGCCTCTAGGACGTGAGTCTATTACTGGGATTATCGCCAGTACAGATGGGTAAAGTGACACACACAGAAATCAAATAACTTGTACAAGGTCATACAGTTAGTTAGTAACTGAACATAGAGCTCAGCCTCGGAGTGCATGGTCACTACTGCTACAATACGTGATCTGAAATATGACTCAAAAAACACAATTCTATATCACGATGAATTATAATTTAAAGGTAACTGTTACAGGGGCTCCTGGGTGGCTCAGTGGGTTAAGCGTCTGACTTTGGCTCTGGTCATGATCTCGCGGTCTGTGAGTTCGAGCCCCGCGTCGGGCTCTGTGCTGACAGCTCAGAGCCTGGAGCCTGCTTCGGATTTTTTGTCTCCCTCTCTCTCTACCCCTCCCCCACTTGCACTCTCTCTGTCTCTCAAAAATAAATAAACATTAAAACCATTTAAAAAAACAATAAAGGTAAGAGTTACAGTTGTCCCATGGGATCTAGAGCATTCTTGGCTACAGCGCTGATTGCACTGCTTCTGTGCACTTCGTAATTTTGGTTGGTGCGATGGCCTCCCAGATATGTCTACATCCTAATCCCAGGAACCTATACACGTGTTATTTCACATGGCAAATAGGATTTAAGATTGTAGATGGAATTAAAGTTGCTAACCAGCTAACTTTGGGATGGATAGATTATCCTGGATTACCTAGGTGGGCCCAATGTAATTATGAGGGTCCTTTTAAGTGGAAGAGGGAGGCTGAGAGACAGAACCAGATTGGTGGCAGCCTGGCACCGCTGGCTTTGAGGCTGAAGGAATGGGACGATGAGGCAGTGGCCTCTAGAAGCTGGAAAAACACCTTGGAAGCTGATTCTCGCCTAGAACCTCCAGAAGATAGCTGCCCTTTGCGTACTTTGATTTTACTTTTTTTTTTCTTTTTTTAGTGTTTGTTTATTTTTGAGAGAGAGAGAGAGAAATGGAGTGTGACTAGGCGGTGGGGGGAGAGAGGGAGACACAGAATCCAAAGCAGGCTCCAGGCTCCGAGCTGTCAGCACAGAGCCCGACACGGGGCTCGAACTCATGACCCGTGCGGTCATAACCTGAGCTGCAGTTGGACTGATGCTTAACCGACTGAGCCACCCAGGCGCCCCAAGCATAATGTGATTTTCGCCAAGTGACACCTATTTCAGACTTCTGGTGTCCAGAACTTTAAGGTAATAAGTCTGTGTTGCATTAAATCTGTGGTAATTTGTTTCTGCAGCAATAGGAAACTAACACAGTTGGGTTGTTTTTCTGAGTCCCAGTCATGTTAAGAGTAACCCCTCCCAAGAAAACAGTACCCGGTTTTAAGTTTTCTTTCTCTGCTTTTGCCAAAGTAAGCACTTGACCTACATCCTGGCCCCCTTTTCCCCTCCTCGACTTTATCTTCCTCAAAGCATCAATCTGGCAACACAGGAGTACTGAGTCAGCAGTGCTATGGGATGAAAAGGTTATTTTAAATAATGGCCTTTACAGAGATCTTCTGGTCCAACTTCGACAAACAGAGCAGCGCTAGCTTGCATAGTTTAAAACATCTTCTCTACCAGCAAGGCCAGCAGGAGGAAACCAAAGTGATAGAAAATGGGTAGAGCAAACATACGTAAATTCACACAGACTCCTCTCATTAAACTGCTCCGGGGGAAAGATAAAGGAGTGTTCTCAGCCAAGGGGAACTCACGGTTCTCTTTATGCTAACTTTTTGTTTTAGACTTATTTTTGAATGCCATTTGTGTCTGAGTCTTAAACCGGTCATCAGGTCTACCAGCAAGCCCAGTTTGACCTTTACGTTCATCAAATAATTAAGACCATGCCTGGATGGAGCCAGTTCTCCCCCCACAAATGGATTGTGCTTTGTTCTTAACAATGTTTATAGAGGGCAGGATTTTCCTGGCACTGGATCCCTGGCGTGCTGTTTTGGGTAAGTCCCACCCCTGGGGCAGAACCTTGTGATTTTGCAGAAGATCCAGATTTCTCCCTGCTCCACAGTCCTCATCAGTTGATGAGAGATTACAGACTCACAGGCCAAGTGGCCTGGCTTTGGTTCCAGTCCAGATTTGAGGACCGACTGCTACCAGCCATGTAGTGTTAAGAACAGCACATTGCTCTCATTCACATTTGACTCCTTGGCTTAGATGTCGCCTCAGAGAAATCTGAGACGTCACCTACTTAGAATTAGGGCTTCATGATGTGTATCAGAATCATTAATTCCACCCATACATTTCTTTCATTTATTCCACCTCATTCTCTTCAGAGCTGGTCAAGAGATATCTATTTACACTTACTATTAGCCAGGCACTGTGCTCAGCATTGCACATACACAGTGGTGTGCAAACATGAAGAAATTCTTCCCCTCGTGGAGTTCCCATTTTAATGGTAAAGAAAAATACAGTTCCACTAAACACACAAATAAATGCCCATATATCAACAGGTACACCGAAATCATAGTCTAAATAACAGCAGCAACCACAAAAATCTTCTAGACTACTAAGATGAAAATACGGGCAAATAGAAATGAAAGAATGGAATAAGTGTGATATTATATATATAATAGGATCAAGGATAAAAGGGTGGTACAGTTATATTTGGGGTGGATATTAAGAAGATGAGTATATAATTAGAGCATAAGAAATCCACAGTCTTGGGGCGCCTGGGTGGTTAAGCGTCCGACTTCGGCTCAGGTCATGATCTCACGGTCTGTGAGTTCGAGTCCCACGTTGGGCTCTGTGCTCATAACTCAGAGCCCGGAGCCTGTTTCAGATTCTGTGTCTCCCTCTCTCTGACCCTCCCCCCTTCATGTTCTGTCTCTCTCTGTCTCACAAACAAATAAACATTAAAAAAATTTAAAAAAAAAAAAAAAAAAAAAAGAAATCCACAGTCTTTTCCTGAACGAAGACAGCGGAAAGGGTTCAGTGCTTGGATTCAAAAAGAAAGACAGAAGTCCAATAATCTATGGAACAAATCCTCAGACCCTCAAATCCCAGCTTCACTTCTTTTCAGCCTCCGTAAGTGAGCTTTCCTGAGCCTTGGGGGTCATTATCTGTAAGTTGAAGATATGTTCAGTCTTGTGCATTTTTGAGAACTTAAAAAAAGAATATTCAAGAAAGTCCCTAGAACAGTGGCTGATATATACATAGCCTGTAATACCCAGTTTTGGGATCTGGACATGAAACCTGAATGGATAAACCACAAACAGGATTGTGGAGTGAAACCTGGCCCTGAAGAAGACTCTTGTTTTTCAACAACACTGACAGCACGTTGGTTTCTAACCGTTCTCCACTACAAGGAACCAGGGCTCCTGAGAGAAACGGCTCATCCTAGGACTAGAGCAGGAAATACACACGATCAGCATGAGGCATTTTGTGTTGCCAGAAAGTGAGGAAGCACTAAAAACAAACAAAAAGGCACATATACATTTATACAACGAGAGGGTTATGTCCAAGGATACAGAAACCACTGGAAGAACTCCCAATGGCCAAAGCTGGAAGAATGTTAGCACTAAAATAAATACAATCATATTAGACTGTAATCCAAAGTATAAAATAAATATTCACAAGCCCATACTGGTATAGAAATCATGAGAAAACATCAGAAAAATACCCACTAAGGGCCATTCTACAAAGTACTTCACCAGTACTCCTCCAACTTGACAAGGTAAAAAAAAGGTAAGTCTGAGGAATTATCACAGCCAAGAGCCTAAGGAGACATGACTACTAAGTGTAATATGGTATCCTGCATGAGATCCTGCAATAAAAAAGGACATTAGATAAGAATGAAAGAAATCTGAATAAAGTGTGGACTTTAGTTAATAATAATGTGTCAAAATTGTTTCATTAATTATGACAAACGTAACGGACTAATGTAAAATATTAATAAAAGGAGAAAGTGGGTGTGGTATGTATGGGAAATCTCCATACTATCTTCACAATATTTGTTTAAATCAACTGTTATAAAATAACAAAGTTAATTAAAAAAAAAAAAAGACAAAGAAATGAAAACATTCTTGCAATGCCAGGCTTTTAGGCATCCTAGGAACCATACAGAAAAGATCCCCCCACACACCCAAATTATTCCTCCACTGGAGTCAGGGTGAGAAGAGCCAATGGTTAGATTTAATCAAAGCCTGAAGAAGAGGTTATTCCTCCCATTTGATCACTGAATAAGAAGGAGCAGAGTAAAACCATTTGGTCTGTTTTCAATTAGTGACAATTCTTAAAGTCAGTCTTGTTTTAATTTGAAATTTAGGACCATCAACAAAATATGTATCTTTCCCAGCAGTTTTGTTACAGTTGCCCCACTGTGTGTCTTTGCTGCCTTTCTTCATCACTGCATTTCTTTTGTGTGTTCAACCTGATACCAATTGATATTTCAAAATTGCATAATGGTTTTATTGTGAAGCCTTGCCTCCCCGGTTTGATTTTCTATAATATAGGTCAGCGCACCCCGTTCCCTGAGACAACTTGTGCCTTCCTCCCCCAGGAACAAAGCTCACGTCACGTCGAGTTCAGGAATACTCACTTTGGCAGTAAGAGCGTGAGAAAAAAGTCACTGTATTATGGTATTAGACACTTATCCGGCGGGTTATTTTAAATACTATATTACCAGAACTTGAATAGCAACAATAACCCATTCTGTTAAAAAAAAAAAAAAAAGAGGAAAAAAAATAAAACAAAGTAAAAGGAGGATTGCTTAAGTGCTTCAGATCTATTGCAATTTCGTCCATTTTCCTAAAAAGTTAAGGCGAAGAAAACAAAATAATAGGAAACGTTCCCAGGATTTTAAATCTCATGAGCTCAGAATCCGTGCAAATCCTGTTTAGAACCACCCCGTGAAATTGGCTTTGGGACGTCCCCCCGCTACTCGTTCATTCAGCTTCTGAATCTTTCTAACAATCATTCCGCTGGAAGTCCCCTGAGGACACAGCAGCTGGCTGGAATCTCCAGACCAGACCTCCCTAACCGAATGCAGAAGTGCAGGTGGGAGGATAAAAGGAATTCTGGCTCAGCAGTCACGAACTCCCCTCATCCGCTGCCCCGCAAGGGCACTGCGTCGCACCCGTGCGGTCGGGAGCCTCGGAAACCCGAGAAAGACTCTGACCCTACCCCCTTCTCTGGTCCTGAGGAGTGTAGCCAGCGCCTGCCTCCCTGTGATGCCATCTTGAGATCTCAGCATCTTAGAAGTAGCGCTTGAGTTTTGCGTTCTGTTCGCGTCCCTGGGTCTCTGAAAAGTTACCCCAACTTTGCAAGAAGCCTGCTGGTGTGGACTTTTAATGTTCTTGAACCAGAACTGACAAAATCGGAGGCTATCGACCGCGGATGCCCGCCCTCCCCCCCCCCCCCGCCGCCCCCGCGCCGGCCCGCACCCCGATTCCCGCTCGCCGGGGTGCCAAGCCAGACGGCCCCCCGCGGCACACGCGCGCAGCCCGGGGCGCCAGAGACAGCCGTCGGCGCGCGCCGCGTCCCGGGGCTGGAGGTCCGGGTGGGGGGAACGGTCCCAGCACGCGCGGGCGGAAGGGTGGAGGTACCCCAGCAACTTACAGCCCAGGGCGACCACCAGGTAGCGCAGCAGCAGCAGGAGGAGGCGGTGGCGGCTCCTCCTCGCCATCTTCTCGGGGTCCGAGCTGGCTGCGCCTCGGAAGCCGAGGGTCCCGGCGGCCGGAGCGCGGGAGGGCCCGGGCTGGGGGGTGGGGGGTGGGGGCCGGGTGGGGGCTGAACTTCTGGGGCAGGAGAGGAGAGGCCGGCTCCGGGGAGACCCGGGGAGCGGTGGGCGGACCCCAATGGATGTCAGTTTCCCCCTGCCGGGGGCGCCTTCTCAGCCGGCCGCCTAGGGGCAGGTCTGGCTTGGCCGGGGACTGGGGGGGGGGGGGGGGGGGGGGGTCTGGGCTGTTCCTTTTGTGGGGTGGAGGGTGGGAGCGGGAGGGCAGTGGATGCCGGGCGAGGTGTGGGCTGGGTCCTAATGAGGGGGCAGAAGGAGGCGAGGAGCGGAAGGGAAGACCCGGCGGGCGTCCCCCCGCCCCCGCGCCGCCGGGATTGATCGGCTTTGTGTCTGGTCCGGCGCGGGGGCTGCCAGCTGTCCCCGGGGTGAGGAGCCGGGGGGGGGGGGGGGGGGGGGGGGTGTTGGCGGGAGGCGCGGGCGGCGGGCGCTCGGGCGGGGGTGGGGGGAGGCGGCGGTGGAGGGCAACTCCGCCCGCCTCGCTCCAACTCCTTTCTTCCCTCTCCTTGGCACAAAACTTTTCGGGTTTTCAGCCTAGGGGTGGAGATTTTTGGAAAATTTCTGTCCAACGGGCGAAGCTGCGGGGGGGGCGGGGGCGCTGCCGGGAGATGGGATCCGCCGGCTCCGCCTTGGACGCGAGAGGGGAAAAAAAAGAAAAAAAAAAAAAAAAAAGCAATGAGGACTCACGCTGGAAGGCAGGGCTCCGATTTTAGCAAGAGCCTTGGCCCCTTCTCAGCGTAAGCTTTGTGCTCTTTGGAGAGTTAAGGTGTGTTTTGTGTTCTTTGCTTTTCACGTGTCAGAGTTGGAAGTTCATCTAACGGTGTGAAATATTTATTATGTTTCTTTTCTTTCCAGTTACATAACTGCTGCCTGTGGAGTTTTCCACATGTTAAAACTCTACAGCTGCCCTTTGTCAGGTTTATTTTTGGTCTACTGTGCTTTTAAAAGGGAAACCCATTATGAATGCTCTGTTGCCTGCTTTAAAATTGACCTGCACTTATACTGCACACACTCCAAGGGCTAAACAGACAATTTTTCTATTTGCTCCCAGGGACCAAAAATGTCTGGTGCATTCAAGAATAGTGACAGGTCTGGAAAAAGGCCATTCCCAAGAGAAGAAATTGTGATACATCAGTTTTTCAAAGGTAGAATAATGGATAAAGTTCTGAATAGAAGACAGTTGATTTAGTGGTGTGCACATGAAGAATTTAGCTCACTGGACAAAGGCGACCAGAGTTTAGATATGCGGAGCTGTGAGGAATGAGACCTCCCTGCTGTTTCCTTGGTGACAGGGATGGAAGCTTCATACTCAAGGCAGGAGACGGGCAGAGGACCCAGAAAGTCAAAATGGCAAAAACGTAAGAGCTACACTCCAGTCAAGCAAGGAGACAGGACACAGATTTAACAACACACTTTTATGCCAGTTTTCTGGGCAGTGACCAGAAAAATACAATGCTTTACAAGAGTTGTTGGCATTCTCTTTTCTTGTTCTTGCCACTATGGATCTCTTTTGCTCCTCCCTAAAGATACACACAAAAAGGCATACTTTTTTTTTCTGCGACATCCTAGGTGAATAAGTGATTCCCTCAGTTGTCATCAGTTAAAGCATTTGTCAAATAGCTACAGTGTGTTGGATGCTGGGGTACAATGATGAACAAGACTGAGTCTTTGCTACTACCGAGCTCACGGTCTCGAGCTCACGGTCTTGAGAGAGAAAGTCCCATCTGGAAAGATTTCTAATATCACATAAGTGTGGGAGAACAGAAAATAATAACAGCACTTTTTACTGAGTGCTTTCTCAGTGGGGGAGTCTGGCTAGTGCCACACTGAATCCCCCAACAACTCCGTAAGGGAGAAAATGTTATCATTCCCACTTTGCAGATGAAAACTGGACTGCTAGATGCCAATGGCTTGTTCAAGGTCAAGAATAAGGGGGATGTTCCTCTACTGAAGGGTGTGTGCAGGGCTTTATAAGGCATGAAAAATTGTAGCTGTTGAAAGGAAGAAAATAAGCAAATGGCATTCTAGGTAGAGAAAAGAGCAAGATGAAAAGCTGGAAAATTCTGGCTTGTTTAGGTAAAGCAATGTTCTACAGTGCCAGCGGAAGTGGCGAGAACCGAAAAGGCGGTTGGATTATGAGAGTCATTCAGTGCCATACTACAGACTCTGGACCTTATCCTGCAGTTAAAGAGCTTTTTGAAAGCACTAGAGTAGGATATGAAAAGAAGAAAAAAAAATCATGTTTTAAAACTGTGCTATCCCATATGGCAGCCTCCAGATCCATGTAGCTGTGTCGATTTGGATTCAGTCAAATTTAAAATTCAAGTCTCCGGTCACGCTAGCCATGTTTGATGTTCTCAATAGGAACATAGGGGGTAATGGCTAATCTATTGGCCAGTGCAGATATGGAACATTTCCATCAGTGCAGGAAGTTTTACAAGACATCGCTGCCTTAGAATGATGACTGGTATGGAAATGTAAAGTGATTTAGAGATCAGAGAATCAGGAGGTTAGATAATTCTGAAAACTATTGCAATATTCTGAGAAAGAGCTGAGGCGTGAGGTAAATGATCACAGTGGGGGAAGTAAAGAAGCAAGTAGATTCAAATGATATTTCACAAACCTGGTTAGCAGGATTGTCATGGATTAGGTATGGGGGTGAGAAGGGGGAGAGGGTAACTGAGATTTTTAGCCTGGGTTGGTGTATGCGTTTGTTATAAATAGCACATTAACTGAATAAGAAACATAGGGAGTATACATAGTTGCAGCAGATTTGGAATGAGTTGACTGATTTGCTAGAATTGCTCACAGAATTCAAGGAAACTTACTGACTTACTGTCCCCTGTTTATTAAGAAGGATGCAACCAAACAGCCAGATGAAGAGATACATAGGGTGAGGTGTGGAAGGGTCCTGAGTACAGGAGCTTTTACCTCATGGAGTTGGGGGACACCGTCCTCCTGGTATATGGATACATTCGCTAACCTGGAAGATCTCTGATCCCTGTAGTAAAGGGGTTTTTATGGAGGTTTTGTTAGGTAGGTATGACTAAAGAAATCATTGGCCATTGATGATTAACTCAATCTCCAGCCCCTCACCCCTCTGGAGGTGTGAGGCGGGGCTGAAAGTTCTATCTAACCCTCTAATCATGCCCAGGTCCTTCTGGTGACCAGCCCCCAATCTGAAGCTATCTGGGAGCCCCCAGCCACTAGACATCTCATTAGCATTCAAAAGACACTCACCGTTCCAGAGATCCCAAGGGTCTTAGAAGCTTTTGTGTTAGGAAACTGGGACTAAGATCAAATATCATAACAAAAGATGCTGCTATCAGCCCATCACTCGGGAAATTACAAGGATTTTAGGAGCTCTGTACAGGAATCAGGGATGGAGACCAAATATATATGTCTTATTATATCACAATATCACGCTATACAGTCTAGTAATTATGCTTCTTGGAATTTATCCAAAGGAGCTGAAAAACTTATGTCCACACAAAAACCTGCTCATGGATGGTTGGAACAGCTTTATCCATAATTGTCAAAACTGGGAACCAATCAAGATGTTCTTCAGTAGGTGAATGGATAAATAACCTATAGTACATGCAGACAGTGGAATACTATTCAGAGCTAAAAAAGAAATGAATCCATGAAAAGAACTGGAGGAACCTTAAATGCAAATCACAAAGTGAAAGAAGCCAATATCCCCAATGGCTACATCTGGTATGATTCTGACTATATGACATTCTGGAAAAGTCAAAAGTATGGAGGCAGTAAAAATCAGTGGTTTTCAGGGATTAGGGGAGACAGAGGGATGGATAGGTGGAATACAGAAGATTTTTTAGGGTAGTG
This sequence comes from Panthera pardus, assembly GCF_024362965.1. Taxonomy (NCBI): domain Eukaryota; kingdom Metazoa; phylum Chordata; class Mammalia; order Carnivora; family Felidae; genus Panthera; species Panthera pardus. Next base: position 18,847,640 of record NW_026526721.1, read on the forward strand.
AAGCTACCTACCCTACAGCGGTGAATACGTATCAACATATATTTGTCCAAACCCACCCATAGAGTATACAACACCAAGAGTGAACCGTAATGCAAACTGTGGACTCTGGGTGATCGTGATGTGTCAGTGTAGGTTTATGAATTTAACCAATGTATCATTCTGGTGGGGGATGCTGATATTGGGGGAGGGTATGTGGGAAATCTCTGTGACCTTCTGCTTAATTTTGCTGGGAACCTAAAATTGCTCTAAAAAAAAAAACCCCAAAATCTAGCAAAATTAAAACAAACCAAAAGAAGACCTAGAGAAAGATCACAGAAAAGAGCAGTCAAAAAAGAGTGAGAGGAAATGGGAGAGAATTAGGAGCAAAGGTGTTTACAGCGTCACATGCCAAAAGAAGAGGACTGAGAATTTCTCCTGCAGTTAGCAATTATGAGGGCATTGACCCCTTGGACAACAGAGAAAGCAAGCCTCCACCCAACTTTTAGAAAAAATGTAGACACTTGTGTTCCATACTTAACAAGGTATAAAACTAGGGCATGGGATAGAAACAAATACTGACGTGATTACAAACATCAGCGGCCGGATGCTGGAAGGAATAGCAGTGGTTAATACTGCACAGTTAGTGCTTGGGAGCTGGTTTCATTATCTCCCTGATGGCAAGAATCCCTGCCCTGAGGCAGCATGGGGTGTTTGTCAGGAGGCCTGGAGGGGAAACACAGGAGTCCCTCAACCTCCCTTCTATTCTCCGTGCTCCTACTGGGCTCCCCCTCTCCCCACGTGTCATAATCCCTCTTACTATGACACTATAAACAGTTTTGCCAGGCCAGCATCCATGGGGACTTGGTGCTTTGGGACATCTTACCATTGTTTGTTCTTTCCACCCACCCTCATTCTGAATTCAAGGGAAAGTTGAGGAGGTGTGGAGGCAGTGGAGAGAAGGCTGGGTTTAAATTGAGTGACTTCTCACAACATCTCAGATTTGGTATTTCTGTGTTGGATGGGTTATTTTTCTTCATGGGTGTGGAGAAGATGCTGGAAAGTGTGCCCACACTCTGCAATTTAGAGAAAAGAAGGGGGAAAAAAAGTCTTTTGCTTCCTGAACCACATAGATTCCCAAGTGTCTCTCCTATAAATTTTAAACTGTGGGTAGAATTTAAGGTCTTTAACTAATGGGATTCTTAGGACTTGTCCCTCAATTATTATCTCCTCAGATCACTTTCTGGAATAAGCCTCATTCGACATTCCATTCTGATATGTATATAAGCACACTCATGGCTTGTGTTCAAACCACATCCCTTTCCAGCCAGATAAACCTATTCAGAGAAACCCACAGTGTTTCCCCAGCATGCAGCCTTCATTACTGTCCCAAAGTGACGTCTTTCTTCAGGTACATTATAACAAAACTTTCTTCCAAGAAAAACAAACAAAAACCTCTCACTAGCCTCACCTGGTTCTAATTACTACAAGCAGGAATATCTTTCACATTCTTTACTCTCATATAATTTAACATCACTAAGGTGGTTCTACATATCAATTAAATGAAGTTCATCGGCAATCAGTAAATTATTAATGCTTTCATTTTTAAAAGCACATTATCAACTCAATGGTTGGCTTCTTTATTGAATGACAATTAGCAATTTTATAAAGAATTAGATAATATAAAAATGGTATTTTTTTTGTACATGAAATTTCCTTGGGGGAGGAGCTAGCATCTAACAAACATTTGCTAGGATCAGTGAAGGGACAGGCACCAATTAGTCTAGAAGCATGGAATCATAACACCTACAACTTGGGGAGAACTTAGAGATAATTCGCAGCTCTGTTCCGCCCTCCGTTCTCCCCTTTCTCATGTCACAGTTAAAGATGATAGATAATGAGACCCAAACGGTGAAATGACTTACTCAAGGTCACATGGCTAGATAAGAAACGAGCCAGGCCTGGAAGGGACCCTAGTGATATTTTGGGGTGGAGTCCCCAAAATGGATCCTCTGCATTGGCTGGGAATAGGTTTGCCTTTCTGTATACACCTTGACCCAAACTATTACCTGATTTTTCCCCATGGATCCCTTGCCTGGGATGACGACACTTAACGTGTCCTAATTAAAGAGAGAGTGGGGAAGGTAAGAACTCTCCATTGTGTTGCAGGGAACTCTGCCATCTCACTCAACATCTCGGATCTGGGGCAATACAGCCCAGAAGAGAGGATACTGAAAGAATTTGGGCAAGATTCAATGATTCCTCCATTTGGTCACTGCTTTCCAGAACACTCCTAACGATAATGATACTGTATTAATTGTTCACATTTATTAAGCACTACTTATGCCTGGCACTGTGCAAAGCCCATCATAGGTGTCCCCTAATAAACAACTTTGGGAAGAGGGGCTATTATTATCTTATAGATTGGAAGAAAGACTTAAGAAAACTAAGTCCCCGATTCAGGACTAGGCCGCTACGAAATAATTGAGCCAGGTTTACACCCAAGTTATTTGGACTTCCGAGACCCATGTTCTTAACTGCTAAGGTATCTGAAAAGATGGACTCCAGTGGAATGTGTTTCTCTCTTTTCCTAGGATGGAAAAAAAAAAAAAAGATATTATCATGGCTATTATCACGTAATCTCTATCATGATAATGGCATCTTCATGTGTTTGATTTCTGTTTGAGATTTTGCATGTTCTCCACAACAACCCAGTGACGGAGCTGGGGAGAGGTAAAATTATGCATATCTCTAACTGACAGATATCAGTCTGAACTTGAGAAACTCCAGATGCCAAGTCAATGGAAATATCTCATTTTTCTGTATGGTTAACATTCAGGGTAACCTGGGTGACCAGCTGGGTAGGTGTAAGCAGCCTGGCTACATGGGAAGCACGTTGTTGAAAGCGTGACTGGCTATGATAGGGTCCTACCTATGTCTTGTTCTTAAAGGAGGCCTAGAGACTTAGCAACCTGCCCACACAGGTACTGACCCCAAAAGATCTGTCTCCAAAGGCCCTGCTATTCCCCATTCCCTTGCTTCAGCCATTTTGCGTAATGTTTTTATTCATTTTTGAGAGAGTGAGAGTGAGAGCGAGAGGAAAAGAGAGAGAGAGGAGAGGACAGAGAGAGAGAATCCCAAGCAGGCTCCACACTGTCAGTGCAAAGCCCAACGCGGGTTCAAACCCACAAAACGTGGGATCATGACCTGAGCCGAAACTAAGAGTCAGACCCTAGGTGCCCCACTATTGTTCATGTTCTAATGACCCTAAACATGTCTCCAGCTTAGATCTCTCAAAGTCCAGATCAGTTTTCTCTCTTTTTAGAACATCTGTACATAGATGGGCCACACAAAATCAATTTAAGTTGATTTTAAAAATGTGAAATTAAAATCGAGTCCAATACTGAGCCGATTTCATTGATTCTTCACCCCATCTCATTTTTCTTTTTAAAAAAAATTTTTTTTTAATGTTTATTTATTCTTGAGACAGAGACAGAGCGTGAACAGGGGAGGGGCAGAGAGAGAGGGAGACACAGAATCTGAAACAGGCTCCAGGCTCTGACTCAGCACAGAGTCTGATGCGGGGCTCGAACCTACAAACTGTGAGATCATGACCTGAGCCGAAGTCGGATGCTTAACCGACTGAGCCACCCAGGCGTTCCCCCCCCACACTTTTTTTTTTTTTTTGTTACCTTCCTCCTTCTCTTCCAACCTTTGTGTCTTCCCATTACCTACTATGAAATCAACATCTACTAGAGGCCAACCACTGTGCTAATGGTAGGGGACACAATGAGGCACAGTAACTGACAGTGCCTCGTCTCTGGAGATGTAGGTGGGGGAGACAGACCTCAATCAGGCAAAGCGAGCTTGCACTCTAGGGGAGCTATTAACTAGGGTTTGGCTGGTTGGGGTCAAGCTTCTCTGAAGAAGTGGCACTTAGCCTGAAATCTGAAGCAAGTAGGAGAAGACAAGTGGAAAGAACAGTCTATGACGAGGAACCAGCATGTGCAAAGGTGGGCAGGTGGGGCTGTATGTAGCACTACGCTTGAGAGGGAAAATGATGGAGACCCTGGAGTTCCCGCTGCTTAAATCCTTCAATGGCTTCCAGCAGCTTTCAGAATAAAAGGAGAATTTCCAACAGGGAAGGAAGCCCTGTGTTTGTCATCATGCTGCCCCAGGGACTTTGCATACCCTATTCCCTCTTTGCACTTGGGTCTTCATTCTTTGTCCTCCCCGCCCCCCCCCCCCCCCCCCCCCCCCCCCCGCCAACTTTGGTATTCTCTAGCATTTATTAAATATATTCCGAATATTGGGCACCATGCTAAGCTCTTTTCATTTTGTCTATTTTGACTCTCGTAACAATCATATTAAATAAGGAGATCTGTTATGTCCATTTTACAGGTGAGGTCACTGCTATGGAGAAATTGAGTGGCAGGCCCCGAATCATGACTGGGATTCTGTGGGTGGTAAGGTGAGCTTTGGGACAGCGCCCGGCTCACTCCAGCCTCAATTTGCTTAACCATTATGTGCATGCTTCCCATATGCTTCCCTCTCACGCGGTCAAAGCCCACTTATTTTTCTGTCTCTGCTAAAATGCAGTTTCCTTAGGAAACTTCCCTGCCCTTCCTGATTGGATCAAATCCTACCATTGCAAGCTCTCATTACCCCCTTCCTCTCCGGCATCCCAGTTGGGATATTAAACTCAATTAGTCATAACCAGTCACCAGTAGTAGACTGTGGACCCCATGAAGGCAGAAGTTTGTCTAATTTTTAGTTCACTATTATAGTCTCTTTTACCAAAAAAGGGCTTGTCAGCTATTAAATGCTCAATAAATATTTGGCTACTAGAGGAACATACAGATCGATAAATGTTTGACGAGAATGTGATTGTACTGTAAGTTTTTTTTTAACCTAATAACTTAGTTTCTTTAGGCTGCTATAATGAAGTACCAGATACCAGGTGGCTTACAAACAACAGAAATCTATTTCTCACATTCTGGGGGCCAGAAGTCTAGGATCGGGGTGTTGGCATGATCAGCTTTTAGCAAGGGTCCTCCTCTGGGTTGCAGACAGCCAACTTTTCATGGTACCCTCACGTGGCAGAATGAGAGCTGGTTGCTTCTCTGGCCTCTTTTTATATATATGTACGTAGATGGGCCACACAAAATCAATTTCAGTTGATTTTAAAAATGTGAAATTAAAATCGAGTTTAAAATTGAGCTGATTTCATTGATTCTTCACCCCATCTCATTTTTCTCCTTTTTTAAAAAAATTATTTTTAATGTTTATTTATTCTTGAGACAGTAACAGAGCATGAACAGGGGAGGGGCAGAGAGAGAGGGAGACACAGAATCCGAAACAGGTTCCAGGATCTGACTCAGCACAGAGTCCGACGCGGGGCTCGAACCTACAAACTGTGAGATCATGACCTGAGCCGAAGTCGGACGCTTAACCGACTGAGCCACCCAGGCGCACCCCCCCACTTTTTTTTTATGCCTTCCTCCTTCTCTTCCAACCTTTCTGTCTTCCCATTACCTATTAATGGTATTAATCCCCTTCATGAGGGTTCCGCCCTTATGACGTAATCCCCTTCCAAAGGCTCCACCTCCAAAATGCCATCACATTCGGATTAGGGCTTCAACATATAAATTTGTGGGAACACAAACATTCAGTCCATAGCACCTAACAGTATCTTTTTCAAGTCACTGGTACTTTTAAGCTTCAGTATCTCCATATGCCCATCTCATTGCCCAGTGCTCTTTTCATTATCTCCTTCGATTGCACACTGGAGGAAGTGAGGGTAGGAGTGAGGTCCAAAACATTGACACAGGCCACCCAGTTGGCCAGTGGCAGAACAAAAGATGGTTCCATGTCTGCCTGCGTCTAAAGCCATTACAACACTGCCATGTGACCTCCGCTCTTGTGACCATCTTTGCGAGTAACCAGTCTACTGCAGCAGCATTACTTATGGCGCCTTTGCATTTATTGTAGGGATTTCATAATTATTTGATGGATTCATATTTCGTTTACTTTGAGGTGGGTCTGATTTTTTTAACAGCACAAAGTATGATACACATTCTTTTTTTTATTAAAAAAATTTTTTTTAATGTTTATTTTTGAGAGCGAGAGAGACTGAGCGTGAGCGGGGGAGGGGCAGAGAGCGAGGGAGACACAGAATCCGAAGCAGGCTCCGGGCTCCGAGCTGCCAGCCCAGAGCCTGACACGGGGCTTGAACTCATGAACCGTGAGATCATGATCTGAGCCGAAGTTGGACGCTCAACCACCCAGGTGCCCCTATGATACACATTTTTATGTACCTGTCTCCAAAGGTCCCGCTATTATTATTGTCTGTTACCTCAAGGTAGTTGTGTGTAAAAAATTTGGAAGTTTTTGGCTCATGGCCAAACTGACAATGGCAATATTTGAGTTTTTAGTAGTAGAGTCTCTTACCTGCTTATTTGCCAAGAGAGTATTTCTGCCATTGAACCAAAAAAGAAAAACGTGACTTAAAAGTATTCTTTGGGGGCACCTGGGTGGCTCAGTCGGTTGAGTGTCCACCTCTTGATTTTGGCTCGGGTCATAATCCCAGGGTCATGGGATCAAACCCTGTGTTGGGCTCCACACTGAGCATGGAGCCTGCTTGAGATTTGCTCGCTCTCTCTCTCTCTCTGTGCTCCTCTACCCTGCTTATGTGCAAGCTCTCTCTCTCTCTCTCTCTCAAATAAATTTAAAAAATTAAAGCATTCTTTGCATTTCGGTTAATTTTTCTTGAATTACAGATAGAAAAAGATAGAAGCCACTGCAGCCCTTTGTCTTTAGCCCTAGTCCTCAAGCCCTCTTTTGAATTTTTTTTAATGTTTATTTACTTTTGAGGGAGAGAGAGAGACAGAGAGAGAGGGAGAGCACGCTCGCGCACACAAGTTGGGGAGGGACAGAGAGAGAAGGAGACGCGGAATCCGAAGCAGGCTCCAGGCTCCGACCTGTCAGCGCAGAGCCCGCCGTGGGGGCTAGAACTCTCAGAGAGCAAGATCATGACCTGGGCCGAAGTTGGACGCTCAACCGACTGAGCCACCCAGGCGCCCCTCAAGGCCCTCCTCTGAAGTACGGAGTTCAGTATGTCCTCCAACATAAGGCAGATAAATAGAAGTGCGTGTAGCAAACGGACTGTTTATTATTTATTTGGTGTTTATATCCCGAACATATTTTAATGTTTTGCATAATCAAGTTCTTCATGCTATACTTAGCATTCGATACTCAAAACAACTTTTCCTACCAGCATCTCAACTGTGTTCTTTCATCTTTAAGATCTTTGGGAGAGGGTTGGAGAACACAAATGAACTTGATGTACCTTGCTCTGGCAAAAACTGGATGAGGTGGACAAGGAACAGAATGATGCCTTTTTGCTCCCAAAGATTTAAGAATCCACTGTGTTCTTGGATCCATCCTCTTTAAACCAGGTGGATAGTGTTAGTCTTTCCAGAATGCTTTTTTTTTTTTTTTTGGCCCTGATGAAAAGTAGCTCAAATTAACCTTTAGTTTTGCCACTAAAAACACTGTAAGTGACAACATTCTGTCCACCATGTAAGCCAAGGTTTATGTTTCTTTGGAAAAGCCAAGAGAGGGCATATTTTCTCATATGATAGGCTTTAAAACTCTGTCATCTCACCGAATTTTTAAGGCTTGCCTTGTGCCTTATAGATGTAAATACTCCTGCGAATTAGAACACTCTGCGAAAATATTTTTTTTTCCTGGAAGTGTAATACTATAAAGAAAGCCAGGCTGTTGGTTCCCTGAAGGGCTAGGAATCATCTCAGGTGCAGAAGTTCAAATGCTTGTCTGCTGGCTTGGAGCCAGTGAACACAATGGCTGGCAACAGTGGAGACTTTGAAAATGCCCCGTGGGGAGGGATGCTGTTTAGCAAGCAGCATGCCGGATTAGAGTCCTGGTGGTAGGAGTGGCCATCCTCATCAGTCCTTCCTAGGATAGGGACTAAACATCCTGGAGTACTGAAAATCAGAAGTGAGGATATACTGGTCATTCCAGAAGTAACATCTCTGTTTCCTAGAGACACTCTTAGATGAGCCACCTAATGCCTCTGGAACCTCAGTTCCTAATATATAGAAAATGGGTCTGAGGTAGGATTTTATTATTTTTTTTTTATTAAAATTTTTTTTAACATTTATTCATTTTTGAGAGACAGAGAGAGACAGAGCATGAGCAGGGAAGGGGCAGAGAGAGGGAGATACAGAATCCAAAGCAGGCTCCAGGCCCTGAGCTGTCAGCACAGAGCTGAGGTAGGTGATTTTAAAGGCACTTTCCCGGCACCTGGGTGGCTCATCGTTCCTGAGTTCAAGCCCCGCCTCAGGCTCTCTGCTGTCATCCCAGAGCCTGCTTGGATCCTCTGACCTCCTCTCTCTGCCCCTCCCCTTCTTGCCGCCAGCCACTAAACACACGCACACACACGCACACACCACACCTCTCATGAACTGTCTAAAATATATTTAATTTTATCCTGGTAAGTCAAGATGTAGAAAGGGATAATGGGAGATAGAAGAAAGAGATGCCTTTTGAGCGGCATTTGAGTTGGGGTTTTGAGATGAGTGGCATTTGAGTTGAGTTGAAGTTGTTTCTTCTCTCTTCTGATCTTCCTCTTACCTCTTTTCTATACTCTCTTCTCTTCCTTCTGCATTTAAAAGCTCCAACTTGTTAGCTGAGTTTCTTGATTAAGAAAAAGTGGCTGGCATTTAGCCTAATCTTCCACAGCATTTTTCAACGAGGAGCACTTTGGCTTTTGGCCTAACTTGACCGCGGTCTTTGTCAATAGTGGAGAATTTTAAAGAGAACTTGGCTTTCTGCTGTCAAGGCTCCTCTGGAAACATCAAAAAATAAAGACTCAGCTGGTACTTGGACCAAGTCTGACAGGTCCAGGGTTTTTTTCTCATTCCCTGTAGTCGGAGAAAACGCGATGGAAATAACAATGGAAGATTCGTGGTAGTGGAACTCTCTCTAGTGTTAACCTCAAAAGTCTTAGTTAAGTAAAACTCATGAATAAATATTAAAATGTTTCAGAAAAATATGCAAGCAGCTAAACGTGGCAGATTGTTCACCTGGGTAGTAGGTATATGGTTATTTGCTAGCCTATGTCTTCTGTATGACTGAGCTGTTTCACATTTATTTCACACGCGTTTCAAAATTTCATTCTTAGACCCCCCAAAATTAATGAAAAACTTAACTCTATCTTTATAAATAAGGAGCCAAAGTGAATTAACTCGGTATCTTCTCATCCTCATGCTAACTTGCAGGCTCTTTGAAACAGTCAAGTAGATAAAAATCTCTTTGCTTTATTACTGGCTCCTTCTGTCACCTGATCCAAGTGAAATTATTATTATCAAAACAGGCTTCATTTTATGGACAGCGAGGTGAGGCTTCATAGGGATTTTTCACTTGCTTAGAAGGACATAAAATTAACCTTTCTCAAACAAACAAAACACACCCATTTCTGTGTTTAAGAAAATAATATCGGGGCGCCTGGGTGGCACAGTCGGTTGAGCGTCCGACTTCAGCTGGGTCACGATCTCGTGGTCCGTGAGTTCGAGCCCCGCGTCGGGCTCTGGGCTGATGGCTCGGAGCCTGGAGCCTGTTTCCGATTCTGGGTCTCCCTCTCTCTCTGCCCCTCCCCCGTTCATGCTCTGTCTCTCTCTGTCCCGAAAATAAATTAAAAAAAAAAAAAAAAAGAAAATAATATCGATGGGGGGGCCTGGGTGGCTCAGTTGTTAAGCATCTGACTTTGGCTCAGGTCATGATCTCATGGTACGTGAGTTCAAGTCCCATATCTGGTGAACTCGAGCCCCGCCTCGGGTGAGCCACGCTTCTCTCTCTCTCTCTCTCTCTCTCTCTGCCCTTCCTGGGATTCTCTCTCTTTGTCTGCCCCTCACTCACTTGCACACCTCTCTCTCTCTAAAAAAGAAAAAAAGAATACTGATGACCAAAAAAATTTGGTGTATTAGTCAGAACTTGCGAGGAAGGGGTGGGTTACCTAAAACCTGGTTTCAGGGCCCAGGCATATTCTTTCCATTCACACATTAACTTAATGTTTCCTAACTGAGTAGAGGACTGTAGTCTAAACCAGTGCTTCTCAGACTAATGGACATCTGAATTAACAGAAGATCATGTTCAAATGAGATTCTGATGGAGGAGGTCTGAGGTGGGGCTGAAAGTCTGCCTTTCTAACAAGCTACTGGGTAATGGTGATGCTGTTGATCCATGGACCACACTGAATTAGCATGGCAATATTCGAGTGTTTTTCGAATGTATTTCTTTTTCAATTAATTAAAAATGTTTATTTATTTTGAGGGGGGGATGAGGGAGGGGAGGGGCAGAGAGAGAGAGGATCTCAAGCAGGCTCTGCACTGTCAGCGTGGGGCCAGATGTGGGGCTCGATCTCACAATTGTGAGACCTAAGGTGACATCAAGGGTTGGATGCTTAATTGACTGAGCCACCCAGGTGCCCCTCAAGTGTATTTTTGCTACTGAAATAACAAATGGCAGGAGGAGGAAGTTTACCATGTAAACTTTGAATACTAGAATTAGGCCATGAATTCTCAATGGGTGCAATATTGCCCCCAAGGGGGGACAATTCTTTTGTTGGTGGTAAAAAAGCTTCAACAGATATATAGTCTAGCTGACCTGGAACAGCAGGGCTTTGAACTGCATGAGTCCACTTATACATGGATTTTTTCCCCCAGTAAATACAGTACTGTAAGTGTATTTTCTCTTCCTTATGGTTTCTCAATAACATTTTCTTTGCTCTAGCTTACTGCTTTGTAAGAATACAGTATATAATACACACAGCATACAAAATATGTGTTAATATACTGTTTGTGTTATCCGTAGGCTTCTGGTCAAAAGCATGAGGCACCTGGATGGCTCAGCCGGTTAAGTGGCCGACTTCCGCTCAGGTCGTGATCTCGAGGTCCGTGAGTTCGAGCCCCGCGTCGGGCTCTGTGCTGGTAGCTAGGAACCTGGAGCCTGCTTCTGTTTCTGTGTCTCCCTCTCTCTCTGCCTCTCTCTATTCGCACCCTGTTTCTCTCTGCCTTTCAAAAATTAATAAATGTTAAAAAGGGGCGTCTGGGTGGCTCAGTCGGTTAAGCGTCCGACTTCAGCTCAGGTCACGATCTCGCGGTCTGTGAGTTCGAGCCCCGCATGGGGCTCTGGGCTGATGGCTCACAGCCTGGAGCCTGCTTCCGATTCTGTATCCCCCTCGCTCTTTGCCCCTCCCCCATTCATGCTCTGTCTCTCTCTGTCTCAAAAATAAATAAACGTTAAAAAAATTTTAAAAAGAAAACAAAAATGAATAAATGTTAAAAAAAATTTAAAAAAGGCTATTAGGAGTTAAGTTTTGGGTGGGGGGATTAAAAGTTATAAGTGGATTTTCAAGTATGTGAGAGGTTGGTGCTCTAATCCCCTTGTTGTTCAAGGGTCAACTCTGTATCAGTGATACTAAAACGTCATGGAGGGGGTCACCTGGCTGGCTCAGTTTGTAGAGCATGCAACTCTTGATCTCAGGGTTGTGAATTTGAGCCCCACATTGGGTGTGGAAATTACTTAAAAATAAAATGTCATGGGGGTGGGTACTAGGAAAAAGTCTTAAAAAGCTACTCAGGGAAGATATAGAACCACTGCTCTAAACTATTATAAAAGCTCATGAAAGTGTCACAAGTAAAAAACAAAAAAAGTCAGCCAGCCTGTCTGTTTATAAATACTCAGTTACCAACATTTGAGATATCTGTTATATATTACTACCTGGATTCTCAAATTCTCATTGACAAACATGATGGAAATTTCTTACTGAAGAGAACACTGAATTGAATTTTCCAGCTTGTCAAAGCATCTAAATACTGTAGATTGCAAAGGAAAGGGATGAGAATAAATACACGATGATTATCAGAGATGACTTATACCAACAGGAAAATTAACCTAAGTTGAATAAAAAAACACAATCAGGTTACAAGTAAGTCAAAAGTTTAAAACTAGAATTGCAAATACACTCCCTTCTTTCAACGTTTTAAATGTGCACTACATTCTATTCTTTAAAAAAAATGTTTATTTTTGAGAGAAAGAGAGAGAGAGAGAGAGAGAGAGAGAGAGGATGTGCACATGTGAGCAAGCAGGGGAGGGGCAGAGAGACTGGGAGACAGAGGATCCGAAGCAGGCTCTGAGCTCAGCGCAGAGCCTGATGCTGGGCTCAAACCCATGAACTTTGAGATCATGACCTGGACTGAAGTCGGTCGCTTAACTGACTGAGCCACCCAGGCGCCCTTTCAATGTTCACTATCTTCTAAGTGCATTTCTTTATACTCCAAATCTATTTTATGTGTAATTATTTTTATAAGAATGAGATAATATGTGTCCCTTTAGTTGTTACACACTTGATGCAGAAAATGTTCTAATTAAAAACACGTAATTCCCCTTAACTATGGATTTGCACTAAACTACCTCCCATGCCCAAATGGCTGTGCTGCCCACCCACAGCATAGCAAAGAGGGCTGGTGCCTTCTGCTATGTAACAGAGCCCAGTGAAGGCAACTGATGTTATCTCCATGTGAAGTAAAGTGAGAAGTCATCCAAATGTGGCCGGAACTAGACCCACAAGGGTCAGAGTATGAACAGGCAACTCCCAGTAACAAAAACTGATCTCACTGAGTATACCCATTAGTGTGCTAAATGCCTATGTATTAACTGCTTTAATTGTCCCCAGATGCTACAAGGTGTTATAATGGCTCCAATTTTTTATGATTAATTAGAAGGATGAGGTGCAAATAAACTAATAAAAGTCAAGGGCTAAAAAGTGGAGAGGAGGGATTTGAACAAAGGCAGCTTATCTCTGGAGCTGTGCTACCTCACCGGCATTTCACATTGGTTCTATCCAACTAATTTGGGGTGGCTTTACGTGGTCAGGACCCAGCTTGCCTTCTCTCTGGGGCATGTCAAGTTTGCTGGGAAGAGGCAGGCAAGTGTCATGACCAAGGGAGTAGGAATAAGGTATCCTTTCAAAAGGCCAGCCAGACTGGTCAGAATTTTTTTTAAAAACAGCTTTGTTAAGGTATAAGTCCCATGCTATACAATCTACCCATTTAAAGTGTAAATTCAGTGTTGTTCAGTATATTTATAGGGATGTGAAACCATCGCCATATCTAATTTTAGAACATCTTATTTTGACTGTCACAACTGTTACCCACAGATACATCTATATAAAACAGAAAACAAATTCTCAATAAACAATACTTGTCTTCAAAAAAAATTTTAAAAAAGAACATTTTAGTTTTTTCCTAAAAGAAACCTAGTACCCATTGCATTCACCCTCAGTCTCAACCCCTTTTCTCCAGTCCTAATCAACCACTAACCTACTTTCTGTCTCTATAGAGTTTCCTGTTCTGAACACTCAATATAAATTGAACCCTACACTATGTCATCTTTTCTGATGGGCTTCTTTTACTTCGCATGTTTTCTAGACTCATCCATGTTGTAGCATGTATCAGTACTTTATTCCTTTTCACTGATGAATAATATTCTGTCATATGGATTCACTACATTTTGGTTTTCATCCATTAGTTGTTGGACTTTTGGGTTGTTTCCACTTTTTGGCTGTTATGGCTAATGCTGCTATGAATATTCAGGTACAGCTTTTTGTTTGGATGTATGTTTTCATTTCTCTTGGTATATGCCTACGAGTTGAATTGCTAGGTTACACGATAACTGTACATTCAACATTTCAAGGAACTGCCAGACTGTTTTTCAAAGCAGCTGTACCACTTTCCATTCACACCAGCAGTGCCTGAAGGTTCCAGTATCTCCATATCCTCATCAGCACTTGTTAACAACTGCCTTTTTAATTATAGCCAACCTAATGGGTGTGAAGTAATAACTCACTTGGTTTAGATGTGCTTTCCCTGATGGTTAGTGATGTCGCTTTCACGCCTGCTGGCTATTTGCATATCTTCTTTGATAAATGTCTATTCAAACGTTTTGCCCACTTTTAATTTAGATTGGTTGCCCCTTTTTTGGTATTGAGTTGTGTTTTTTATATGTTCTGGATACAAGTTTCTTGTCGGATATATGATTTGCAATTTTTTTTCCCATTCTGTGGAAATCTGATCACTTTCTTGATGCTTTGTGCAGAAAGTTTGATGTAGTGCAATTTATTTTTTTCTATTTTTACTTATGCTTTTTTTTTTTTTTTAATCTAAGAAACCACTGCCTAACTCAAGGTCAAAATGGTTTACTCTTAAATTTTTTTCTAAGAGTTTTGTAGTTTTCGCACTTTCATTTAGGTTTATAATCCATTGAATTAATTTTGTGTATATGTTGTGAAGAAGTCATATAACTTTTGTGTATGTTGTCTGATATGGGAAATAAATCTCAGAAATAAACTCTGTTCTTTTCATGTGGATATCTGGTTGTCCCAGAAATATATATTGAAGATATTGTTCTCTCCCTATTATGTCTTGGTACATTTGTCAAAAATCAATTGACCATAAACGTAAGGGTTCATTTGTGGACTCTCAATTTTTCCATCATTCTATGTTTATCTGTAAGCCAGTGACACATCATCTTAAATACTGTAGCTTTATAGTTAAATTTTGAAAGCAGGAAGCATGCTTCTTCAAACTTTATTCTTCATTTTTTTAAGATTTTTTTTGTTTTTCTGGGTTCTTTGCAATTTTATATGAATTTTACGATCAGCTTGTCCATTTTTTCAAAAGCCAACTGGGATTTTGATAGGAATTATATTGCATCTTTTAATCAGTTTGGGGAGTATTACCATCTTGACAATATTAAGTTTCTGATCCATGAATATAGAATATCTTTCCATTTTTTTAGGTCTTTATTTTCAATGATGTTTTGTAGTTTTCAGCGTACAAGTCTTGCGCTTCCTTTGCTAAATTTATACCTAAATAATTTACTCTTTTTGATGCTGTTGTAAATGGTATTGTTTTCTTAATTTTATTTTCAGAACTTTCAATGCCAGTCTATAGAAATACCATAGATTTTTGTATATTGATCTTGTATCCTGCAACCTTCTTGTACTCTTATTAGTTCTAATACATTTTTAATGGATTCCTTAGGATTTTCTATGTACAAAATCATGTCATCTTCAAATAGAGATAGTTTTGCTTCTTTTTTTTTTTTCAATCCAGATACTCATTTGCTCTTTTTTTAATGGAATGCTTCATGAATTTGTGTCTAATCCTGGTTCAGGGGCCATGCTAATCTTCATTGTATTGTTCCAATTTTAGTATATGTGCTGCTGAAGTGAGCACTTTTATTTCCTTTTCATGCCTAATTGTCCGGATATGACATTCAGTACAATGTTAAATAGAAGTGAAAGAGTGGGCATCCTTTTCTTTCTTGTTCCTACTTAAGGGCAAGTATTCAGTCTTTTAGCATCATGTATGATGTTATCTGTGGATGGTTGAGCAAGTTCCCTTCCATTCCTGATTTGTTGAGCATATTGATGAAGAAAGCATGTTAGATTTCATCAAATGCTTTTTCTGCATCTGTTGAGATTATCATGTGGTTTTTTTTGTCATTTATTCTATATATAGTGTATTACATTGATTAATATTCATATATTACACCACCCTTGAATTTCTGGGATAAATTTGGTCCTGGCATACAATCTTTTTATATTGCTGGATTCAGTTTGCTAGTATTTTGTTGAAGATTTTTTACATCTATATTCATAAGGGATTTTGGTCTACAGTTTGTTTTTTTCCTTGTGATGTATTTTTCTGGTTTTGGTATCAGATTATTCTGGCCTCATAACATGAATTAAAAGTGTTCCTGCCTCTCCAATATTTTGGAAGAGTTTGTAAAGAAAATTTTAAATTACTAATTTTATCTCTTTACTTATTATTGGCCTATTCAGATTTTTAATTTTTTTCTTGAGTTAGTTTGGGCAGTTTGTGTCTTTCTAGGAACTTGTACATTTCATCCAAGTTATCTGATTTGTTGGCATACAGTTGTTCATAGCTTTCCTTAAAATCTAACTTATTACTAGAAGGTTGGGAGTAACGTGCCCTCTTTTATTCCTGATTTTAGTAATTTGTGTTTTCTCTCTTTTTTCTTGGGCAGCTTAGCTAAAGGTTTTGTTTGATTTTGTTTATCTTTTCAAATAACTGACTTTTGGATTCATTTTCTCTGTTGTTTTTTCTGTTCACTATTTCATTGATCTCTGTTCTAATTTCCTCATTTCCCTCCTTTTGCTGCCTTTGGGTTTCGTTTGCTCTTTCTTATTCTAGTTCCTTAAGGCATAATGGTAGCTATTGCTTTGAAATCTTTTTAAATGTAGGCATTTACAGATATACATTTAGGAAGGAATGTGCACTTTTATTTGGTATAAAGAAAGTCTAATAGTTGACCCAAAACCTACCAGTGGGATTGAGTTACAATTGTACTTGGGTGCCTTTGCTTAGATTCTGATTCTGTGGCACAGAAGCAACCAAAATACACAAGTTTAAATATATCGACTCCAGTAGGCTTGTGTTTCAGTGGTGACAATTATTCAGAGTTCGTATACTTTTTTTTTAATTTTGAAGGGCCATTTATTTGATGACAATTGTGAAACGTTCCCAAACCTGTCACATGTAGTAAGTCTGCGGTCTGAGAAAGCGTTACTGGCATTTGCAAGCATTGCAGAAATTTAATAAACTGTCGCCAAACCATTTGCTTGTTCGAATGCCAAGGTTTCCTTCCCCACATCACATGCAGTGTCCTGCTGCCAACACTTATCAAAATACTCCCACAGTTGTCACAGAGAACTGTTTAGGGAGTTTCTATTTCTTTCTCTAGTTGTCCCTGTATGTCACTGCCTTTGCCACTTCTACTTGGGGATTCATTTGAACAACCTGAATACTATCAGTACGCGGAGCAGTTGAGTATCAAATCGTGGACTGAAAACCTAAGCATGGCTGAGATGTAGCTACAGATATTGACATATAGGGTGCAGCGAGACTGGGAAGGACAACTCATGCTTTGCTCTCTATGGGTTTGAATTTTTATAGAGACGTTATGTTGTTTGTGTAATGTAAAAGAGCAATAAAAGCATTAAGAACATTTGAGAGGGAATCTGGAGGAAAACACTAAGGGAAGTCTGGATAGAACAACTCATTCTAATTGCAGATATACAATTAGGTAGTACAAGCATCTATATAATAGGATTGAGAGATATAATCCAGCGCTTTGAAACAGAGATTGGCAAATTACTGGCTCTGAGTTTGCATTTCCTCTGAGTACTCCAACAGATAAGCGCCAGACTCAAACAGGTAAATGCCAGGCCACATTTAAAAAGCTCTTGCGTACGAAGCGGGAAAGGAGGAAGATGAGAGGGTGTGACTTTGGACCCCATTCACCCATTCAAAGATGCATGAAAGCGTAGCCTTTTACCACTATGATAATATCTGCAACTTTCATCTGGAACAAACACATCTCTGCTTTGTCTTGTTGGTTAATGGCTTTGATGGACATTTTGGCAGAGTACCTATCAAAATTTCAAACACATATACCCTGGACCAAACAATTCCACTGCTAGGAACCTGTGCTGAAGAAATATACCAGTGCACAGATTTTAGATAGCAGATGCTCACTGCAGCAAAATAGTTCAAATATCCTGAGTGTACTTCAGAGAGAGTATGTTTAAGTAAATTATGGTCCAACTGTCCCAAGGTCATAGGGCTAAGAAGTAGAGATCTGGGATCTAATACATGCTTTTACTTCCTCACGTAAATACATTTCATGAGTTAGTCAGTGGGTGTGGGTGGTTTTGGGGCATTCAGGACTCAGCTTGTGTGTTCTTCCCAGGGCAGGTCAAGATTGGATGGTGGGGAGAGGAGGAGGGACAGGCGAGTGTCATAGCCAAGGAATAAGGAATAAGACAGGGGAAAGTCCAAAGTTTAAAACAACAATAAAAAGTGGGAAAAAAAGGAGTTATGCATAATTAGGGAGAGGAACTCTGGAGGAAAGTATTTCACTTCACCAAAGAGCATCACTTTAGCTAATTTTCACCCTCAGGAGCCATCCTGAAAGACGCTAAGTGAACTGGAAGGTACTCACTCTGAAACCGGATGGAGGAAGGAAGGAGGAGCTTAATTCTGGAGAATATATCTGTCCCTTTTCATCAAAGAAAATCCATATTAACATGTGTTTGAGGGATTAGTACATCTTTGAAGTCCTAAGCAAATGGGAAGAGAATTCTTGCAGTGTTCCCAGAACTGTGAAATGAAGGGTTTGGTGTGGCTGTTGCAGGGTGGGATGATTCAGAGCATTTTAAGGAGCACATGCCAATTTTCAGAAGTCCTGGCATTTTCCACATGCCCTGGTGTTTCCAGTTTTCCCAGATGCTACCCTCGCATTCTGCATGACCTTGAGCCAAATACCAATCTTTCTGTGAATCATCTTCTCCATCTAGTAAATGAGGCGGGTGGAATAAATGATCCACACACTGCCTTCAACTTGTGATTCAATGTCTCATCCTCAAGACTTACTGAATCATTAACATTTTAAATCAGCATCACTTGGTATTTATTAATGAAGGTTAGAAGCAAAAAATGTACTTTCCTAACACAATTCTTACACGCATGCACACACGCACACACACACACACACACACACACACACACACATATTTGTCAAATGAAATAGAAAATATTACCTAAAAAAAACCCTTTCACGTTGGTGATTTGTATCTCTGGTCCTCTCTTGTTTACTAGTAACAAAGAACGGATTTTCTTGTGGTGTGAGGAAGAAAGGAATGGCTTAAAGGAGGAATGCTAGCAGAAGGAGTGGGCGATACGTATATTTTTATGTTCAACTGCATTTCATTTCTCCAGAAGCCCATAGATTCTCTCTCTCTCTCTCTCTCTCTCTCTCTCTCTCTCTCCACTGCTGCCTCAAAGTGAAGGTACCAATTTGCCCCATGGTATCACACTAACAGAAAGAAAAGCCTTGAGTTGCGCCTGATTTTTCCTGTGTTCTTATAATCTCAGGAGTTGTGTGTTTGTCTGTACCTTTCAGGCCACGTGGATGTGGAGGGTGTTGAGCCCTGCTATGAGATCATTGACAGAAATGTTTGTGTGTGATTATTATGTAGTAAGTGTAAAATGCATGGCAAGTGCTTCTTTAATTATTTGATTTCTTAAATACAGCTCGTTTTGAGTGCTTCATAGATGTCTAATTACAGGGGGGTGTCATGACCGAGAGCCCCAGACACTGAACTCTGAAATCCACCACGTTTGCTCTGAGGGCACACCTCCCACCGGCTGCTCCCAGCCGGGAGGCTGAGTGTGGCCGGCCTGCCCCTGGGAGACTGGGAGCCTTCTAGTGGTAGGCTTGGGCTTAAGGAGTCCCCCTTCCTTTCTTGGTCTTGACCAGGCTTCCTTATCCTGCTTGGGGGGGGGGGGGGGGGGGGTCAGGAATGCCTCCATTGTCTCTTCCTTTCCCTTGGATTTCACGTGGAGCCAGTCTTCCCCTCTTCTCTCACTGGTATGGAGCCCAAATGAAATCTTTGCATATTTAACTCTGTCTTGGTGCCCATCCTCAAGAGAACCGTACGAACAGATTGACGTTGATTCAAAGCACAGCTTTGCAAGGCAAAGAACTATGTGTTTGCTATGCTACATTTTAGGTTATAAAGGGGGAGGAAATAAGTTTATACATTTGGGTTAGCTGATAGAGGCACCCAGAACTCTCAAGGATACACAAAAAAATTAATAACAGTGATATCCTGTGTGAGGGTTTTGGGGATGAATGGGGATAAGAACTGGGACAGAAACTTTTCAAGGTATACCTTATATATTTTCTTGAGTTTTCAGGCAAATAAATGTATAACAATTTGAAAACGTAAAATCAAATGTTTTCATTAAAAAAACACATGAATTTGAGAGAAAAACAAAGCATGACTTTTGGAGATGGATCTGAGCTGGAGTCCCTTATCAGCTAGTGATCTTGGGAAAATAACCAGTCTTGGGTGGGTAACCGAGCAATTGGATTCTAGATGTCAGTGAGTTATTTTTCTCCTTGAATTCGATAACCTCATTCGCCAGATCCCAAGAAGGCATACACTGCCCACTGGATTGCCACCGGGCTTGGCCATTGAAATTGCTGGGGCTAGGGGACCATGAGGCCGAGAGCTAGTGAGCCTGAGAAGATTTCAAGAACCAGTGCACTGAGCAGACCAAACTCTCCCTTCCCTCCGCCAGGTAACCACAAGTCCCAGGCTGGTGGGGGGTGGACGGGGGGCCGTTTGGATTCCGGAATGAAATTGCTGAACCTGTAGCATTGCAATGTGAGCAAACTTCTGTGGTTGAAAACTGTGCTTTATTCCCCCAACTTTTCATTTTGAAAAATTTCAGAATACACTTGAAAGAGTAATATAATCAGCACCTCACTTAGCCTCACCAGTTGCTGACATTTTGCCACATTTGCTGAATTTCTCTTGCTTCCTCTCCAGATATAAAGCCCTCCATTTTTATTGAGCCATTAGAGAATTAGTTATAGGCAGGAGGATACTTACTCCTAAATATTCCCCCATCCTACGAACATGGATTTCCTCCTTCATGACCATAATTCTGTTATCAAATCCAAGAAATACAACATTGATCCAATAATATTTACTATACAGTTCATATTCAAATTTGTCATACTAATGTCCTCGGAATTTTTTTTCTTTCAAATCCCAAACCCGAATAAGGATCATACATGGCCATTCATTGCCTATCTCTTTAGGCTCCCTTAATTTAGAACAGCTCCCGAATTTTTTTGGTTCATCTGTCGTGGAACCGATATTTTTGAAGAGCTTAGGCCAGTTGCTTTGTAGAATGTGTCATTTTCTGGATATATCTGATTTCTTTTCCTCGCGGTTCTTTAGAATCAGGTTAGACATTTATACTACATGGGTGATGTTTATATCACAACCAGGAGGCACAAATAGTGTCAGATGGTCCCATTTTGGGTGATGATAATTTTGACCACTTTGGTAAGGTGGTGTGCAGTAGATTTCTCCATTGAAATTTCCTTTATCCCTTTGGGGATAACCTCTGGGGTGATAGACACCAGGAGAATATCTTGATCTTGGAAAAATGTTCCCCAATGCTGTTAGCATCCACAGGTGACTCATTTCTGAAACAATTGTTACACTGGTAGATGCAGAGTGGGATTTTTCCCCATTCTGTGGTTCTACCCTCTGGATTTTGTAAAGAAAACTTCCTCTCTGCTCCCATTTATTTTTTAGTATCGCTATGAACTGGATTTTTAACATATACAATAATGTTAGACTCCTTTATCAGTATTCTTTTTGTTATTTAAACAGTCCTAAATTTGTACAATGAAAACCCTTGTCAAGCTGGATCCTGTGCCCTTTGAGCATGTTTCTGCCTGTCTTTGAGTATTTTCTTGCTTTCTGACACAACAAGATGTTCTATCTAGGCCGACCTTTGATAGTTACTGCCACAGACCTGATGACTCTTTTTGTTTGGGAGAGAGACCGAGAGAGTGAGGCTAAGATTTGGGGAGAAAGTTCGTAAAGAAGGAGGTCAGAAAGGAGATTTAGTGTAAGGAAATATTTTGGGGGAGTTCTTGATCTACTGTGGGTAGGTCTCCCAGGTTCTCCAAACCTGCATTTCCTCTTCTGGAAAATAAAGATTATTATGTGCCTATTGAAGGAGTAGGTTGCAAGAATTAATAAACCTGATTGATTGGCATATGTTCAACACCTGTTGGACATTACCATTACTAACATCCTTCCAAGTTAATTTCTGTGATAATTGTGGCTTCCAATTATCCTCCCAATGTGACATATATAGGATTAAACTTGCTTAAATTTATGTTCTGAGGTTTTGTTTAAATATTGCTCTAAAATGTTCTGAAGGCAACTAGATGGGGTTCAAGTCTAAAGGGACTGATAAAACAAAGATCTTTCAAGAGAGTAATTGTATGCAAGTTTAAGGAGAAAGCAAAAGACACACACATCATACATACATGTGTATCTGTATTTCATAGTTTGAAATTGTATCTTAAATGAGAAGTGGCCTAGTAAAATTTGGCTGGCATTATCAAAGCTCTACTGCTTATTTACATTTCTTCCCCTCTCCACGCCTCCCATTTTTTATTTTAATTTTTTTTTAATGTTTATTTTTGAGAGAGAGAGAGAGAGAGAGACAGAGTGAGCAGGGGAGGGGCAAAGAGAGGGCCACGAAGAATGGGAAGCAGGCTCCAGGCTCTGGGCTGTCAGCACAGAACCCAGTGGGGGGCTCGAACCCACAAACCGTGAGATCATGACTTGAGCTGAAGTTGGATGCTCAACCTACTGAGCCACCCAGGTGCCCCTGCATTTCTTATTTTAAAACCAAAGATAATTACACTCCCTGAGCTGTTGGGAATATAAAATTCAGCCCACGGAGACACATCTATGGAGGCAGGGAGTCTCTGTTGTTGTCTTCCAGTTTTATAAGTGACATACAACACTTTCAGTTTAAGGCGTACAGCACAAAGACTTAAAATACATGCATACAGCACGAGGATTAGCACAATAAGTTAACACGAGTCGCTTCACTGTGTTTGTGATGAGAACTTTCAAGATTTACTTTTTTTAAGCAACTTTCAAATACACCATACAGTACTGTTAATTATAGTCGTCATGCTGTACATTAGCTCCCAAGTGCTGATTTGTCTTATAACTGGGAGCTTGTGATTCGTGACCACATTCACCCAGTTTCCCAAGGGAAGGCACGGAGCCCTGCCTGGTATTTGTTCCTTAGCAAGTACCGCCCCCTGGTGGTGATATGTTCCCATGGCAAGTCAGAACCCAGCGGGGAGGGGGAGCGGGGGGGGGGGGGCGGGGGGGGCGGGGGGGGAAGGACATGGGTTGAATTTGTGAACTTAACAAGCCTTAAGTAAAGCCACAGCATTCGACCACTTTGAATAAAAAGCATTATCATACTTACCATCTACGGAATGCTTCCTTCAATGGCAATAACATCCTGGGGTATAATAACGGTATTAGACGCTGCTCTGGAACTGCCCGCAAAGACAGTCAATCATTCAACACGTACCTACTGAGCTCGTACTGTGTGCCATGCATCGTTCCGGGCCCTTGGGATGAGACAAAAATTCCACCCCAGTGAGATAGGGAAACTGAAGGGCTCCATAGAACTCTTTTTCTTCCTTTTCCTACTTCTATTTCCCCCTCTGCTATTCTTGCTAGGACCTGCACCCCCATTTTACACATGCCGTATAATGCAAATAGTGTATGTCGTCCTTGTAAGGGACTTCTTTAGAATAGATAACTTTTTTTTTATCCTATTCTATCCTAGTCTGGTGAGAATGACCAGAGGAAGCTATCATACAGTATTCCAGACCACCTGCGCTAGACATCTGGACACCAAGATACCCTGGCTTGAAGGAGTAAGACCTGGACCCTCATCTTTGTTCTCACTGGTTCCTGGATGCCTAAGAGGACACCTACACCCGACCACCGACTGTCCTCAGTGAAAAACCCCAGACCCCAAGCAAAGACGAGGCTCTCTCTTTTCCTTTGAATCCCCCCGACGCTGTCTGTGATCGTACTCTCTCTGTACCTTCAACAAACTCTGTTTTCGCCTCCTGCACGCATCCTGCACGCATCCAGGGACCCTCTTAAGTACCCCCTTAAGACTCTGGGTCCGCAGAACGGCCTGCCAGCATCACCGGGATGCCTTTTTACATGCTCTTTATATTCTCTGTATACTACACAAACGAATCTAACTTGTAAAGAGCTATACGAATTATAGAGTTCCCTTCAATGGCTCAATAAATGGAGAACCCTGGCGCAGCTCACCCTCACAAAACCGAGAGTTAAGATGCCATTAGCTTGACCGGCCGGGCAGACCACGAAAGCAAATCCACAGAAGCTGTCTTTGCCCAGTTCTTCTCCCCAGAAATATTCTTTGCGGGGAGCAAGGGTTTCTCCCAGCCTTTCGGGCTCGAACTCGCGGAGGGAGGAGGGTGATGGCGCAGGTCGGACTCTGCGACCCCAAAGAGGACGCCCGTCTCCCTGCACAGCCCCCGGGGGTGGCGGACCCGTCGCCCTGCGGTCCAGCACCTCTTGGTCACCCTCTGCGCCCCTGGAACGTACCCCAGCTCCAGACCTCCTGACCTGCCGCCACTAATCCTCAGCGAGACGCAAACGCGCCCCCTGGTGGAGGCGTGCAGCGCGGCCGATGGGACCG
This sequence comes from Panthera pardus, assembly GCF_024362965.1. Taxonomy (NCBI): domain Eukaryota; kingdom Metazoa; phylum Chordata; class Mammalia; order Carnivora; family Felidae; genus Panthera; species Panthera pardus. The sequence continues at coordinate 18,871,876 of NW_026526721.1, forward strand.
GAACAAAAGTGTTCTACGGAACGCGGTGCGGGCTCAGAGTTTCCGGGGAGGAGGGCAGAGGAGGACCTGTACCAGGCGGTTCCTTCGGCAGCGGAGGAGGCAATGGCTTTGGGGGTCCGGGGGCTGCGCCTCTGGCGGGCCGCCCCTGCTGGCGGGGCTGGCTGGAGTGAGTTTCAGCGGCCGTGAGGACGGAGAGAGAGGATTAAAGGATTGTCGGCTCGGATTGGGCCTGAGGGGGGTCCTGGGAGGTCTCACGGGGCTGCGGGCGCAGGAGGGTCTTTACGTCCTGGCTGTGGCGGCCACCCCTTCCCGGCCCGGGGACACAGATCTCGGGGCGCTGGGTGGGTACGGGGCCGTGGGAGGAGCTTGGGGCGTCTCTGAGAAGGATCCCGCGTCGTGGTGCAAACGTGTCCTTATTTTCCCATTGGAATACTCGTACTGGCTTTGTCAAATCCTCTGATTGAGGGTTTGGAAAATAAGCTCAGCATTTCTCGCTCCAGATATCGATAGTTTTGGCGAGGGATCCCCAGTCTCCTGGAGCTTTCTTGTCCCCAAAACGTTTCAAGGCGACAACTTTGCTCACCTTCCCAATGATTAGTGTGACTTTGACTACTTCCTGGTTACCTTTTGCCTCTTATTGTAAAGCACAGATTGGAATACGACAGAGGAAATTGATGGGCAATGGGGATCTGATGGTGAGAGACCCAAGTTGAAGGAAAGGTGTGGATCTGGGCTAGCTGCGGGTTTCTTCCCTTGGCATTTTAGCTATTAATATTAGAAAGTGGTTTAAGTTAATCTCTGAGCGCATTTTGGCGAACGGCGTTTTAAACTCGTGTTGCCTCGCAATTCTTGTAGGACGGTGGTGCGGGGTGGGGTATCATCGGTGTGTTACTGATTCACTTTATATTTATCGTAACTTCTACACAGGATTGATAGCAACATCGCCAGCTTCGCACCTGTCACCGACAGAACTGATAGAAATGCAGAATGACCTCTTTAATAAAGAGAAAAACAGGCAGTTATCATTAACTCCTCGAACTGAGAAGATTGAAGTTAAACACGTTGGGAAAACGGACCCTGGCACTATCTTCGTGATGAATAAAAACGTTTCAACTCCTTATAGTTGTGCTATGCGTAAGTAGTGAATCAGGATACAGTTTTGACTTTCCCATGAGCTGTGCAGAAGGACTGGTTCAGAAGAGACAAGACTGGGTAATTGCTCCCTGACCTTACAGAAGTTCTTTATCCAGCATCTTCCTCTCTGTTCACTGTCACTTTAGCTCTGGAGGGTCCTGTGGGTCTTGAAAGGTTGGTACTGTGATGCACAGGTTTCCTGGCGCTCAAACTTGAATCTGGCTAGGTTTGGGGTGCCGTAATTGTTTCTGGCAGAAGAAGACGGAGGTGAAAGCCTTGTTACTATACTAGTGTGCTTGCTTTTTTTAGACAGCACCCATGGGGGGCTCATTAAAGGAATTTGGGATAGAGGGACCGCCCAGGCCTCCGAGGACCAGCTTTATAGGCCTTCTTTTCCTTTCTAGCTCTTTATGACCTAACTTAAACCTTAGGTGCTTCCCGCTTGTCTGATTGTGTGTTATGTGTTTCTTTATACGTCCGTGTACATGTAGTGAATGTGTAAGTGGAAGTGTGCATGGGGTGAATGCGGTTAGGGTAAAAGTGTGTGTTGGGATTCATATCTTAAAGGAGAGGACTGTGCCCTGTGTGTGATTTGGTGTGTAAATGAAGGGAACAGAGCCTCTGTATGGATTATTTTTGATCAAAATGCTTTCAAAGCAGCTTTGATAGAACTGGTAATATTTAAATTTAGAAAGCTCCCCAAATAGGTATATACACCAGGATGCTCATTTAAACCACATTGTTTAAATTTTTGGAAAACGGAGTAGTGATTCCATTCAAGTAATTAACAATTTTAGTTAAAAGCTTAAGATAGTCTACATTCTCAGTCTTTTTTTCACTCTGGCACTTGGATGAGTCCTTATGACTGTTGTTTGGTTGTTCTGTGAACATTTATTTGAACCTTTGCTGTGTGATAGGCATTAGGATTACAGAGGAGGGTTAGGACGAAGCACAGGCCCTTGAGGGGTTTTGTGGGTTTTGAGGGGTGGAGATGAAGCCTTTGTGCCCCCCCTCAGCATGACACCTGCACTGACAAGTGCTTCTCATTCATACTTTCGACCGTTCAGTACACTTTTGAGTATTTACTGTATTACAGGCCTGGGGCTAGGTTCTGGATATACTGATGAGTGAACAAAAACGGACGTGATCCTCTGTGGGACTTATTTAGACTCTAGCCCTGTAGTTTGAGCACTTCTGTGACTAGCTGTGTACTTGAAGAACATCTAATCAGGCTTAGAGTTAGAGTTGCATTCCGGTCAAAGAACAGACCAGGGCTGATGGGCTTATATGTGAATTCATACCCATAATTAAAAACTGTTAAGGTATTTCACTTGGACAGTCCATTTAGGGAAGGACGAGGTGGTGTAGGAGCAAGACACCCAACCCGTTTTGACCAGATTTACTATGGATGTATATTTATGTATACAAGTGTAACTCTTGGCAGATTGTTTTACTACTTAATAATAGATTAACTTCAAATTAGACTTAGCCTCAATGGTTTTTGTAAACGGTTTGGGCAGTTTTGTTAATAATAACACATTGGGTGTGTTGGGTATTATTTTTTTATTGGTACAGAGGTACTATGTAATGCTTTTTTTTCTCCCAGAGGAAGTCAGCTTGCAGAATCTTGCCTTTCTGTTGGTTTTATTTCTTAATGTAGCACTTAAACACGTAACTCTTCAATTTGAGTTTTGTTAGATTCAGACCTTCAATCTATTTTAAATTCCTAGATTTAAGTGAGTGGCACTGCGGGAAGTCCATTCTGGCTCTTGTGGACGGACAGCCTTGGGACATGTATAAACCTTTGACCAAATCCTGTGAAATTGAATTTCTTACTTTCAAAGATCGTGATCCTGGAGAAGTGAATAAGGTATTTCTACTTCTGTGTTCTTTTTTTTTCCTCCTAGTGTTCTTCTTCTTCTTTAACATCTGTTTTGCTTTGGAGTATGAGATGTGCAAACGTGGCCAAGGTCAAATGTTGTAATGCCCGTGATAATCAGCGTTTTGATTTTTTTGCATTTTCACAAGCTCACAAAGTACCAGTGGCATCCTTTCTTTGTATTTTGGTTTGAGAAAACTGTGTGACTTGTATTTTACTTTCATGACTTTGTTCCACAGACATTTGTTGATTATCCTCTATATTTCATTCTTTCTGCTGCTTGAATTCAGCCGTTGACCATCGTTGGATTATTTCAGTAGCTTTTTAACTCTCTGTCCCCACCTCCCTTTTTAATACTAAAGTCTTCCTTAGTAGGCCTGTAAGACTTTTTTTTTTTTTTTTTAATTTTTTTTTAACGTTTATTTTTGAGACAGAGAGAGACAGAGCATGAACGGGGGAGGGGCAGAGAGAGAGGGAGACACAGAATCGGAAGCAGGCTCCAGGCTCTGAGCCATCAGCCCAGAGCCCGACGCGGGGCTCGAACTCACGGACCGCGAGATCGTGACCTGAGCTGAAGTCGGACACTTAACCGACTGAGCCACCCAGGCGCCCCAGGCCTGTAAGACTTTTATTAAGCGACATGACTGAGTGTTGTGTCATTTCTTCCTCATGACTTTTCAGGCCCTGTGGGATCTGACCCCAGCGTGGCTTTCAAGCTTCACCTTCGCTGCATCTTTCCACTTCCTCTCTGCTGTGGCCACATTTGAGGACGTGGTCACTAGTGGTTTTTGCTGTGTGAGCCTCCTGGCTTTTATGGGTGTCCTTCTTCAACTCTGGGTATTTTCTTTCCTCCCTGTTAAAATCCTGTTTATCTTTTATAGTTCTATTAAAATGCTGTCTGCTCTGTGGAATCTTCCCAGTTTCTTCTTGTCAGGATGAATCCCTCTGTTCTTTAGGGCCTCACACTTGGCTAACTTCTTCAGATACAGTATTTTAATCATGCCTTGTGATGTGAACTGTTGAATGCATTGGATTCTCGGCTCTGTGAAGACAGGGATCACATCCTCTGTTGGACCCAGTCCTTGACTTATAGACAATGGGTATTTAATAAATACATGTTGAAATGAAACACTTAAGCAAGAAAACGATAGATATGATAATAGTAGCTTGTATCAAGTATTAATTATGTATCAGGCACTGTCTTAGGTGATTTACAGGTATTAACTCATTTAATCTTCATAAAAACCACATAAAAATAGATGCTATCGTTCCCATTTCCCAGAAAAATAAACTGAGGCAAAGAGAGGTTCGGTAGCTTGACCAAGGTTACCAGTTTAGGAAATACTAGAGCCTGGATTTTAGTCCAGGCATTCTGATTCTGGAGTTCAACAGACATTAAACACATTTAAGTAGGATAGACGAGGAAGTGCGTTTTGCTACTTGCCTTCAAGACCTGAGTTTGTACTCCTTTTTAGTGTATGTTGTGTGGTTCTGTAGGATACGTTCTGGAGCAGTCTCTGCTGCACACAGCGAAGTGGGCCCACTCTTGTCCGCAGATGTGAAGAGCTTGTGAAAGTCAAGTGCCCAGTTGTAGTAGTGCCAGTATGGGGCACGAGATAGGCGGGTATGATAGGACTTGAGTTTCTCTTTACGACTCTGATAAGGTCATTGCATGGATACCCACATTAGGCATGTCCATGGGTCAAAACGTGCGAGTAAAACGAAAGCCCAGTTAATAGTGAGTTTGCTCTGCCGTAAATATGAGTAACTTGGGTGATGTGCTCTGTGGTGATAGGCACAGGAGAGGAGTCACAAGTTCTGAAGAGTTCAGTGTTCCCTCTCTATTATATATGGCGTTAAACAGGTGTATATTAATATGTATATATTTTTTTACTTTAGTACAGGTTTGTTAACAAGTTATCTTTATCCTGGGTTAGAGAGAAAAGTTGCTACCGGATAGTAAAACTACCTTGTGTTTGATAAACATCGTAGTGTGTGATATCTTGTACAGAAACACTGCTAACAACAGAAGTTGGCACTTCATTCTTCAGTGCTTTTTGCTCGGTAGAGGTAGTGTCGTGGCCTGATGTTAACTATTGCTACGTGCCAAGGATGGATAGAAAAATAGTTCCTAAGGCAAAAGTTAACCAAAAAAATTTTTTTATTTACTTATTTATTTTTCAATTTACATCCAAGTTAGTTAGCGTATAGTGCTACTATCATGATTTCAGGAGTAGATTCCAGTCATTCATTCCCAATGTGTAACACCCGGTACTCATCCCGACAGGTGTCCTCCCTAATGCCTCTTACCCATTTAGCCCATTCCCCCTTCCCCCACAGCCCCTCCAGCAACCCTCAGTTTGTTCTCTGTGTTTAAGAGTCTCTTTTGTTTTGTCTCCCTCTTTGTTTTAATACTATTTTTGCTTCCCTTCCCTTATGTACATCTGTTTTGTATCTTAAATTCTTCATATGAGTGAAGTCCTATGATATTTGTCTTTCTTTGACTGGTTCATTTTGCTTAGCGTAATACCCTCCAGTTCCATCCATGTAGTTGAAAGTTAACCTAAATTTTAATATTGAAGAAACAGTGAACCTTAGTGTGTATTATGCTTGTGTATGTTTTATTTTTCTAGGCTTATTGGCGTTCCTGTGCCATGATGATGGGCTGTGTGATAGAGAGGGCATTCAAAGATGAATATGTGGTCAGTTTGGTCAGAGCTCCAGAAGTTCCTGGTAATGTACATATGCGTGCACGCACATTTTGTAATCATTGAATATTTTGGTACCTATTTTTGATATTTTATAGAGCTTCTATTTTTTCTTTTTTAATTTTTTTTAATGTTTTTATTTATTATTGAAGGAGAGAGAGAGACAGAACATGGGCAGGGGAGGAGCAGAGAGAGAGAGGGAGACACAGAATCCAAAGCAGGCTCCAGGCTCTGAGCTGTCAACACAGAGCCCGATAAGGGGCTCGAACTCACGAACCGTGAGATCATGTCCTGAGCCGAAGTCGGACACTTAACTGACTGAGCCACCCAGGCGCCCCGAGCTTCTTTTTTTTCTTTTTTTAGCTCATTTCTAATTTTATGTGATAGAAATTACTGTCGTACATACAATCCATTTATAACCGGTAACAAAATCCATCTTATTTAATTACTGGAGGTCAATAATTAACATAATACAATTCGAGGATAATGTTTCTCTTGAATATGAATTCTGTGTAATTACCCTGTTTCAGTGTTTGTTTCCTACCACTTTAGGCACTTATTTCTAAATCGAATGTGTGGAGGAGGAGGAAATAGGAGTATAAATAGAATTCTGGAAAAAGCTATGTTTAGGAGGTACCATTTCAGCAGAAATGACATGGCTCTGGGGCGGGGGGGGGGGGAACACTTTTGAGAAGATGGAAGAGCTCACAGTCTTTGCAATTTTGCCAAGATTCCGCATCAGTATGTGCAATAGGATCGCATTTGTAAATTTTCGAAAAAAGATAGGAGTATACGCGCCAAAAAACTTAAAAAAGCTCAATAAGTGATTCTAAGAACAAAACAACAAAAACAAAGCTTAGAAGACATTAAAAAATTCAACATTTCACGCCCACGTAGTCATTTGTCTACACATTAAATATCTGATTCTTTTGAAGTTTTATGTCTAGTAACTGTGCAGTCTCTATAGTGATAATATTCTGGACGAAAATGTGAATGTTTAAAAAGTACTAGGGATTTTGGTTCAACAAAAAGAGAGTGAGTGAGGGAAAGCTGCTAGAGAGAGCTCTGGCAAGAGCTGGGATAATGGTAACTTTTATAATTTGTCGAGTTGGCAGAGATTGCTGGCCTTCCCTTTTATGGTCTAAATATTCAGTTGTTGTAAATTAGTAACTCTAGTAGATTTGACTTTGCCTCTCATTTTGGTTGGATTTACAGTAATCTCTGGAGCCTTCTGCTATGATGTAGTTCTGGATAAGAGACTTGATGAGTGGATGCCAACAAAAGTAAGTATAGTGTTTAGAATATGAATTTTAGAGTATGTACCTTCTTTGGTTAGAACGATTCTTGTGTCAGTGTTGTTGAGTGATACTGCATGTTGAGGATATTTGAAAGACCTTACCTGCCTACCTGTGTTGCATTTTCAGTGTATTCAAGACAGAGCATAGGACTGGGGGTTTTCCTCATGTGGTCAACTTTATGTCCTGCTTGACCTTTTCTGGAAGTGCTTTCTTCCTTGTACTGTTCATTCCTTTTCTTAAGACAGTGGTTTTCAAGATGCCCAAGCTATCAAATTTACAAGTTTAATTGTCTTGGTTGATGTGGTGGTGAGGGCCCTGGAGCCTTACTAACTTCCTGGGTCCTCAGAGCACAATGTAAAACTCATTGCCCTAACCGTTTTAACCTGTTGCATACTGCGACATCTCCCTGTATACCAGGGTTATGTTGAGAGGAGGGGTGGAGGGGGTAGACGGTTAGTGAATTAAGAATCAGACTTTGACAAAGCTAAGCTAACTCAAATAGCAACAGACTAGACTCTTGGTGAATGGTCTGATTGCACGATGAGCTTTCCTCCTGTTTGATCTGGGAGTTGGGTAGCACCAGGGACCTGGCTGACAAAGACAATCTGGATCAGATTCTCTGTGGGCAGGATGTGCCGGTGGCTTTCAGATGTCCAGCCCAGAGATTTTAGTTATGATTGACAAGGCAGATGCCTGATTCTTTTTTTTTTTTTAGTTTTCTTTTAACGTTTATTTATTTTTGAGACAGAGGGAGACAGAGCATGAATGGGGGAGGGTCAGAGAGAGGGAGACACAGAATCTGAAACAGGCTCCAGGCTCTGAGCTGTCAGCACAGAGCCCGATGCAGGGCTCGAACTCACGGACCGTAAGATCATGACCTGAGCCCAAGTCGGCCGCTTAACCGACTGAGCCACCCAGGTGCCCCATGCCTGATTCTTAATTAAACAAAACCGTATGTTCTACAGATTGAAAGTCTGGAGGTCAGAAAAGGAAAGGCAGTGTAGCATAGCATTTTATCAATTCCACAGTGTACGTTTTTTTTCACATTTTAGTATCTCTGGAAACTAGAGATACTTTAAAAAATTTTATTTTAGGGGCGCCTGGGTGGGGCAGTCGGTTAAGCGTCCGACTTCAGCCAGGTCACGATCTCGCAGTCTGTGAGTTCGAGCCCCGCGTCAGGCTCTGGGCTGATGGCTTGGAGCCTGGAGCGTGTTTCAGATTCTGTGTCTCCCTCTCTCTCTGCCCCTCCCCCGTTCATGCTCTGTCTCTCTCTGTCCCAAAAAAAAAAAAAGTTGAAAAAAAAAAATTTTATTTTAATGTTTATTTCTGAGAGAGACAGAGAGCAGAGAGTGAGCAGGGGAGGGACAGAGAGACGGAGGTACAGAATCTGAAGCAGGCTCCAGGCTCTGAGCTCTCAGCACAGAGCCTGATGAAGGGCTTGAACTCATGAACCATGAGATCATGACCTGAGCTGAAGTCTGATGCTTAACCGACTGAGCCTCCCAGGCGCCCCCAAAATGTGTCTTATAATAGATGGCATCTTATGATTATAATTGCTAGTGTTTTTTTCCTTAGTGGTACATTTTAGTGAAATATTATAGTTCCTAAAAGCAAAATTTTGGAGTCAAAGCAGATTCAGGCTTAAATTCTGACTTTGGAAGTTATTTCTTATATAATCCTGCTCATATTGCTTAGTGTCAAGAGGGAAAGAGGAGGGAAACAGGAAAGAACAAAGATAGGGAGGGAAGAGAGGTAGAAAGAGAGATAGGGAAGGGGGCAGGGAAAGGATTGAAACTTTTTCTTCGTGATCTCTGAACTGTGTCAATATAATTTATTTTTCAGATATGCCCTCAAGTTGAAGAAGTGATTCTTACTTTATATATTTGCGTTATTTATGTCATAAAAATGAACGCAATCAAGATTCACTTCTGAGCTGTAAAACTTGCTGCTTCTTTTTCCTGTTTTAAATATAAAACTTAAAAGGGCACCTGGGTGGCTCACTTGGTTGAGCCTCTGACTCTTGATTTCAGCTCAGGTCATTATCTCACGGTTCTTTAAGTTCGAGACCCACATAGGGCTCTGTGCTGACAGTGCAGAGCCTGCTTGGGATTCTCTCTCCCTACCTCTTTGCCCTTCCGCCACTGTCTCTTTCAAGATAGGTAAATAAACTGACAAAAACAAGTTTTAAATATAAAACTTAAAAGGCACTGGCTAATTGCAGGCATCATGGTATTGGGTGGACTGCTTAGAAGAAGTGGTAGAGAGTTACGCAAGGAACAGCTGTATAAACTGTGAATGTGGATTTGTTATACAGTCAAGTATCCCTTTAAGAATGGAGAAGAGTCATTCGTGCAAAAAAAGTCTCATAGTTTATGGAAATAATTTTATTACAAAAGTTGTGTAACAGTGCCTGGTTTTTCTGTATCAGTAATGAAGGATCTATAGTATGAAAACTCAATTATGGTTTTAATAAAAATCTCAGATATTGTTAATGTGTATTAGTGATTTTAATTGTATAAAACCTCTTCATTAAACAGGTTTTTAATATTAGCTATATGCCATATTTGGGGCAGGGCCAATGATGACATTACGTTTCCTGGTGAAACTTTCTGAATCACATAAACAGTGTTTTCCCTGTGCATTTATAAAAGCTTAGTTTTGCTTACAATGTAAAGATTTTTATGTCTTTTATTTCTTAGCGTTTCTAACTGCATCGTTGTTTTAATGAACATTTGTTTAATTATGTAATTCGAATAAAAACTTAAAATTTCTTTGTAGGATTATCTTTAATAATTATTAATATAGACTGATATCTTAATTACAAGTAAATTACAAGTTTATAGTTCATAGAGTTGAGATAAATTGTTGACCTTACATTTTACGGTCTAAAAATGGTCTAAATAATTGTCGCAAATTAGTAACTTTCTTTCCGAATAAGTTTGCTTTTGCTTTTTCTTTTAGTTGGATTTATAATATTTAGCATACGATTTTATCTTACCTTCCTTATGGAGAAATGCTTTTAAGTAAATTGTTACAAGAGGTTAATACTTTCCTTTCGAAGGAGAACCTGCGTTCCTTCACAAAAGATGCCCGTGCTTTAATTTATAAAGATCTTCCATTTGAAACTCTGGAAGTGGAAGCAAAAGTGGCATTGGAAATATTTCAGCACAACAAGTAAGTGTTGGCTTCCTTGAAAGCAAGGCTAAACCCCCCAAAGTTACATGTAAGGAAGGAAATTCAGCTCTTAAGAATCTTTATATCTGATGTGGGTAGGACACTGTTCTATTTTTAGCTCTAAGATCTCTTTTTCTGTACCAACCTATTTACTTTCATTCATCCCACTTCCCAGCCTCTTTACTTATTTACTTACTCATCCCATTATTTATTTCCCTGAGAAAAAAACTTCGCTCACCTTTGGTAATTTTCTCACTTGGTCTCACTTCTCTGTTTCTCTGGCTGGTCCGTCCTTCATATCAGCTTGGTGGTGTGTTTCCCTCTTTTCCTTCCATCGTGAGGTGATAGCATACACGAAGCTGTATCATTTTGCACGTTCGGCAGCCTTTCCTTCCCATCCTCTACTCTGTAAACGAGAAGGGTGAGATAGAGAATGCCCGTGGTCTGGAGGGAGCTAAGGGGAGAAGTGAAACGTTTACACAGCCGGGTGGGTCTTCATCTTCTGCACCAAATTATCCATTAGGGGGCTTTTCTTTGCCAGCATTTTAAATCCTCCCTGCGTTCTTAATTCCCTTTCTCACTCAGAAAACTTCCAGTTTACCTTTTACTAATTGTAACAACATAAACTATATTTTAGTATTAATCTAATTGAAGCTAGAACTAGTTAGGGAAATCTACATTGCAAAGAAAATAACATAGACGCTAGATTCTGAAGACAGAATATGCTCTTGCAAATTGTTCAAGGTTCTGGATTGGAAAATCTTTAGGTATTTGTGAATTGAGACCTACGTTCTCGTAATGGTAGTTTATAATATTTTGCATAGCCTGGAACCAGTGAATTAGAAAGCAATAGGAATGTACTATTTTAACTGAACTAGAGTGCAGATAGTTCTGTAGAACCAGACCAACGTTGATTCTATGAGAAAATTCCTTGGATTGCTAGAACATATCAAGACACTTCCAGTGCCCCAATTCTAGGGTCATGCTGTCCAATAGAGATATAATGTGAGACATCTAGAGAAGTAAGTTTTCTGGTAGCTACAGTAAAAAAGTCAAAAGAAAAGGTGAAGTAAATTTTAATAATACATTTTATTTAAAGTGCATGTAAATGTTATTTCAACATGTGATCAGTATTTAGAAATTAATGATATTTTGTATTCTCTTTTTCATACTAAGTCCTCAGAATCTGGTGCGTTTTACTCTTGAGGCACATTTCAGTTAGGACTAATTACATTTAAGTGCTCCATAGCTTCCATAGTTTATTTACTCTAGCTGTTCATTCCATGTGATTTCCCATCCCCTCCACTGGACTTTCAAAGTCCAGGAGAGGCTTATAGGACTTTGGTAAGTTAGTTGAATGTGTGGAAGGACGTAGGGATGGCTTGGGGCAAGTCTGAAGGTACAGAGTTTTGGGTGGTTGAAGGTAGATCTGTGATTGGGCTTTTCTGCTGCAGGGGGAGTTTTAAGTGGCTTCGGCTCCCCGGGGACAGGTGCATGTCTTCGAGTCGGGTCAAGAGAGACAGGTAGTCAAGGAACGGACTTCCTTAGTAATGCATGGGGGCTTTGGCAGAAGGGGTGTGGGCAGTAGGTAGACGTTTGCACGTGAACCGATGCTTCCCGACTTTGCCATATACAAACGTAATACTTTTTAGCACTCTGGCGTGAAGAGAGAAGGCTCTTAGTAGTGAGTGGTCAAGTTATGGTTTGTACCTGGGCTGTGCAGTTCCGTCTGTGCTATTGGCTGTAGTGACAGAACTGGGTAGGTTTGAGAGACATTTCGGCAGTAGCATTGACGTGATTTGGCAATGCGTTGGATGGAGGGGGTGTGGTAGGTGAAGCAGGAATCGAGGAGATCCCTGCAGTTTTTCTCTCAGACACGTGGGTGGTTGGTGGTGCCATTTGCTAAGCGAGGAAATTCAGCAATGAGGGTAAGTGTGGTGGGAAAAGAAGGAGTAAGTTTTCACTCTGTTTGAGAATTCAGGAGTGTAAGATGCTTGTGGAACAGCCTAGTGCGTGTCCGGGAGGGTCTTAGATACGTAGTTTGGGGCTCAGAAGAAGGATGTGGATTAGACGCTGAGATGTGGAAGATAAGGACACAAAAGTGGTAATTAGAGCTGTGCGCATCAAGGAGCCAGCCCAGGGAGGATGCTTGCTTGAAAGGAGGCTTTAGGACAGGTCCCCTGCAGGGGAGAGGGGAGGAAGAGTGGCCAGAGAGTTGAAATAACAAGCTGTAGGGACTGCCACAGACACCAGTGGAAATGAGCGCTTTGACAGATGGAGGTGAACAGTGGAAATAAGGACAGAAAGGTGTCCGTTAGGGTGAGGCCAGGGAGGTACCTATGGCTTTGGCGGAGCCGTGAGCTTGTGGCCAGACTGAAGGAGGTGAGGTGTGAAGAGGAGACTCCAAGTGTAAACCCATCTGAACAACTCTGGCCAACGAGGAAGAGAGGGGAGATGTCCGTAAATCCCTTTTTGTGCGTTTAGGAGTAAGTCGCTTTTTCTTTGTTCCTCTTTAGGTACAAAACGGATTTCATAGAAGAGAAGGCATCTCAGAACCCTGAGAGGATAGTCAAGCTGCACAGGTAAGTAAAAATAAAGTTGCTGTCCTGCTAATTTATAGGAAGACTTAGGCAGTGGAATTGACGTGACTGAACGTACAGTTATGACTGAAAAAGATGAATCTGTGCCATAATTTGTTATTCTTGTTACCTTATTTTCTGTTGCTTTGTGCATTGTTTTGGTACGGTGGTAATTGGAAGGTTTAAATTCTCTTCAGGAGCCATTGTGGTTTCTGTTCCTCATTTTATTGTTTCTTATTTCTATTTCCGCATTTCAAGAGTTGAAAACCATTGTTTAAAAATGTGATTTTTAAAACTTAACTTTGAAATTGGGCAAAATATTTATTGTTGTGAATTGAGCATAATTCACGTGTATGTGCAAATATGGATACTGACTGGTAACTACTTATGTTACGTGTAAGTGAAATAGGAATGTGCTGATACTGGGATGAGGGAGGTAAGACCGTGCATAATGGATTTGCAGAAATGACTTCATGGCCTGTATCTGTGTTCTCAGCTTCATGTTTTCATGACTCAGTTAATTTTTTCTTTTAGAAAGCTGCTCTTTGGACAATCTGTCCTGTATAGTGAGTTTTAAACTCTATTACAGTGAGTTGTTATGAGGTCGTAGATGATCAGTTTTAGACATTGGATTCACTTGAGAGCATGATGTGTTCAATGATCTTAAAAATCTCTAAAGTTATATCAATGCTAGTAAGGAACAAGGTTCACTTGACTTTAATTTTCATAGTTTTAGCCGCTTCACTTGAGATTATTACGTCAGGGGTAATTAGAGATTGAATTGAGCCATATAGAATGTTCTTGATTGTGGACATTGCCTCAAAGAGATTGAATAGATTCTTTTTTCCCCCCAAACTACTCTAAACGATTTGATTTTGAGGTTTTATTTGTTTATTTTTAAAATCAATCAGATTTGGTGACTTCATTGATGTGAGTGAGGGTCCTCTTATTCCAAGAACAAGTATTTGTTTCCAGTATGAAGTATCAGCAGTTCACAATCTTCAAGCCACGCAGTTGAGTCTTGTACGAAGATTCCAGGGTCTGTCTTTACCGGTACACTTAAGAGTAAGTAAAGCTGAAAGTTTCAGGTCGTCCAATTTGGGAGTGGATGTCATTCTCGTTCTTGATTTTATACTAATTTGAAGGATGTACATTTTAATTTTCATTAAATTTTGTGACACTAATATTTTGTAAATTCATGTTTATGCTAAGAACAATTTTGCTCAGAATGTAAACGGATAATTCACGAAAGAGATATTAGTTGAAAAAGTTGAATCAAACTGAGATAGTTATTTTACTTTTTCAAATTAATATAGGGGAGGGTGCATTGAGATTATTGGAGTGCATGTTGGTAAGACCCTCTAGAATGCCTTTTGGTCTTGGGTTTGGCATGATCTATTCATGACTCAGAGTCTTTTATTTTCCATATTGCTCCCACCCGTCACTAATTTTTTTTTTTTTTTTTTACTTTAAACCCAAGTCAGTTAACACATAGTATAATAATGCTTTCAGGGGTAGAATTTAGTGATTCTTCACTTACATATAACACCCAGTGCTCATCCCGACACTAGCCATCCTCCTTAATGCCCCTTGCCTGTTTAGCCCATCCCCCCACCCAACACCCATCCAGCACCCCTCAGTTTGTTCTCTGTATTTAAGGGCCTCTTAGGGTTTGTCTCCCCCTCTGTTTGTATCTTATTTTTGCTTCCCTTTCCCTATGTTAATCTGTTTTGTTTCTTAAAATTCCACATATGAGTGAAATGATATATTTGTCTTTCTCTGACTGACTTACTTCACTTAGCATAATACACTCTAGTTCCATCCACGTTGTTGCAAATGACAAGATTTCATTCTTTTTCTTCGCTGAGTAGTATTCCATGGTGTGTGTGTGTGTGTGTGTGTGTGTGTGTGTGTGTGTGTGTGTACATGTGTACACACATATATATTCACACCACATCTTTATCCATTCATCAGCGGATGGACATTTGAGCTCTTTCCATACTTCGGCTATTGTCGATAGTGCTGCTTTAAACATTGGGGTGCATGTGCCCCTTCGAATCAGCATTTTTTAATCTTTTGGATAAATACCTGGTAGTGTAATTGCTGGCTTGTAGGGTAGTTCTATTAATCAACTTTGGATTCTGAGATAGTTCAAAATCTTTGTAGGTTCACATGCAGTTATAAGAAGTAATATAGAGATCCTTGATCCCTTTACCTAGTTTCCCCAATGCTGACACCTTGCAAACTTTCGCAACCGATGTATGGACTGTGACACAGTGAAGATGTAGTACAGTGTCTTCACACGGCTCTCTCCTATTGGCCATCGATAGCCACGCCCACTCTCCTCTGCCCCACCCCCACCTCCTTGCCCCTGGCAAATACTCATCTGTTCTCTGTTCCTATGCATTTTCATTTCAAGAGTATCATATGAATAGGATCATGCATTGTGCAGTCTTTTGGGATTGGGTTTTTTTCACTCAGTAGTAATTCTCTGAGGATTCATCCAAGTTGTATGTATCGGTAGCTTGCTTTCTTTCTCTTTCTTTCTTTCTTTCTTTCTTTCTTTCTTTCTTTCTTTCTTTTTTTTAAATTGCTGAGTAGTATTCTGTGGTATGGATCTACTGTGGTTGGTTGAACCATTCACCCATTAAAGGACATTTGGGTTGTTTCTAGTTCTTTGGCTATTACGAATAAGGCTGCTATGAACATTGGTGTACCGGTTTTTGTGAATATATGTTTTCATCTTTCTGGGATAAATGTCCAGGAGTAAAGTTGCTGGGTCAGAAGGCACATATTTAGTTTTTAGGAAACTATCACACTGAGTTCCACAGTGACTGCCATTTTGCCGTTCCCGGTATTTGACATTGTCACTATTTTTTATCTGAGCCATTATGATAAGTTTGTATGATTTCTCATTGTGGTTTTAATTTGTGTTTTGCTATTGGCTAATTGTGTTGACATCTTTTCCTGTGTTTATATGCCATCTGTATATCTTTTCTGGTGGGAAATTTATGTTTTTTGCTTATGTTCTAACTGGATTGTTTGCTTTTTACTGTGGAATTTTGAGAGTTTTTTTCCTAGTATATTCTAGATATCGGTCCTTTGTTAGATACATAGTTTGCAAATATTTTCTCTCTGTGGTTTGTCTTTTTATCTTCTTAACAAAAGATCAGAAGTTTTGCAGATCAGAAGTTTTAAATTAAAAAAAAAATTTTTTTTAATGTTTATTTTTGAGAGAGAGAGCATGAGCAGGAGAGTCAAGAGAGAGAAGGAGACACAGAATCCAAAGCAGGCTCTGAGCTGTCAACACAGAGCCCAGCGTGGGGCTTGAGCCCATGAACTGTGAGATCATGACCTGAGGCGAAGTTGGACGCTTAACCGACTGAGCCCCCCAGGCTCCCCAGAAGTTTTTAATCTTGATGAAGTCCAGTTTATTAGTTTTTGTTTATGGATCATGCTTTTGGTGTTAATTCCAAGAATTCTTGGCCTGGATCTAGATCCCAAAGATTTGTCTTCCTCTTTTTCTCCCTAAAAGTTTTATAGTTTTATATAGGTTTGTGGTCCACTTTGTGTTAAGTTTTGTACACGGCGTGAGAAGGAGGTGGAGGTGCACTTTTCCTGCCTGTACATGTCAAGGTTCTCCAGCACCATTTGTTGGAAAGGCTGTCCTTCCTCCAGTAAATTGCTTTCACCCTTATTAAAAATCAGTTGGGCATATTTAATGGGTCTATTTCTGGGTTCCCTGTTCTGTTCCATTGATGTGTGTCTCTGTCCTGCCAGTATCACAGTCTTGATTACTGTAGCTGTAAATAGTTCTTCAAATCAGGTGGAATAATTCATCCCATGTTGTTATTATTTACAAAAATTGTTTTAACTATTTTAGGTTCTTTGCCTTTTCATTTAATTTTAGGATAATCTTTCTGATTTGACAAATCTTGCTGAGATTTTGATAGGAATTGAGTTAAACCCGTATAATTTAGGGAGAATTGACATCATTACTAAATTGAGTCTTCTAGTCTATGAACACAGTATATCTTTTGTTTGAATCCTCATCTCTTTCATCAACATTTTGTAATTTTTAGCATATGTTCTGTTTTTCGCCACATACCTGCTTCCTTTCCTAGCTTTCTGCATTTCAGTAAATGGCATCATCATCTGCTTAGCTGTGAAGTGATCCTTGGCTTTTCTCTCTCCCTCCCAGCCATGCTCCGTCCCATCCATCAGCAAGACCTTTCAGCTCAACTCTGAAACATGCCCTGAATCCTTCCATCACGTAGCGTCTCATCTGTGCTCACCACTCTTCCAAGCCCCTTACTCATCACCGAGGATGCTCCCCCTCCAAAGCACATTCCCTGCTTAGTAGCCAGAATGGCCTTTTTCATACTTGGATCATGTAATCCCTTTGCCCCAAACACTCCAGTGGCTTCTTGTAAACAGATCCCAACCCTGTAGCCTGTCTCACGAAGGCCTGCATTACGTGGCCCCTGCCTGCCCCTCTGATCTCTCATAGCACTTTCTCTGTCATCTGCTGTCTTCCAGCCACACACTCCGGGGTCTGCACCAGCAGTCCATTCGGCTGTCTTCCCTTTAAACATGCGGTGCTGCCCTTTTCTCCAGAAGGGCTTACGTGTACATATAGTAATTTTACCTCTTATCATGGATTCTGCCAGGTCATTCATGTGACTTAGTAAAATTGATGTGGTCCTTACGCATTTGGCACAGTTTTCATCTGCATTCTGATGATCCCTTGCTGTATAAAATTGTTAAGGATTAAGTAAATTGGTTTTATAATTTTATTATTGTCTGCGTTAGTTTTTACTTGTTCTTAGGGTAATTAGGTAAAACCTCTGGGGCTCCCATTTCAGTGTGAAGATATCAGTCGGTTTCTGATGAACCTCTCCTTGTGACTGCTGATGGTGTGGAGAATGACCTCTAGCTGGTTGTAAATGGCTATTTAAGGAAAGAACTACAACCTGTGGGAAGATGGGGCACAGTTTTGCTTCCTGTTAGAAGAAACACTGTCTATGATGCTGATGATTAAGGACAAAAGAGGAAGAATGGCATGTTCTTTAAAAAGTCTTAAAAAAAGACTTAGTCTTTTTTGCTTAAATGCCAAACAAAGTGGCTGTCCCATTAAATACCTTTTCAGGGGTAATCCACTTCTGTAACCACTTAACCTCATTAGTACTGCCTTCTTTTTTATGTGTTTGCTTGCTTAAAACCTATATAAGACTCGGCTACTTTTATTTTAACTTCATTGCTATATTTAATTCATCGTGACTCTTTTCTTTTCAAGGCACATTTTACTATATGGAATAAGCTATTGGAGAGATCTCGGAAAATGGTAAGTATTTTTGACAGCTAATGAGTACTGTTCCATGAAGAAAGTTGTTTTGAAATTAAGCAACAGCAAAACAGTAAATAAAGAAATAAAAGAACACAGAAGAAAAAAATTAATTGGTTGTCTCTGTAGCTAAAGCGGTGTTGTAGCTGTTGACCCCGGTAGCATCTTGGCAAGAGAAGAGCTGTGATTTGGCATTTCTCTTGTTTTTATTTGTGAATATTGTGGAAATGATGTTGTGGAACCTGAAGAAGAATAAGGGGACCGCTGTATAGTAGCGAGAGTTCTTAAGGGGGTCCAGTGGTGTTAATTGGGTCTTCAAGAGATGGTAGTTTTTGTAAGCTTAATGAACATTTAAAGAGTGAGATTTGTCACGTGTATTTTGAAGCTGCCTTGACTGTTGGTTGACAGATGTGCAAATTTCCTGGGTACTTGCGTTTGTAGCTCATTCTGTGTCATTAGTATTTACATTTCACAAGTAGGAATGATTATATTTCTTGACCAGTTCTATCCCTGTTTACTCTTTCATAGACTAAGTACTTAGCCTTTAGTTACATTATCTGAGAGCTATTCTGTGTAGTCTGGCCTCCTTGAACTCATCCTGGTTATTGTAATTTTCCACTCTAGTCAAGCTTGCAAATACACTCAAACTTTTTTTTTTTTTTTTTTTAGTTTACATTCTTATATCACTTTATTTCTTCCCAGCTTTACTGAGATGTATGACACCTAACATTGTTTAAGTGTAAGACGTACCCTGCAATCATTTGATGTGTGTATGGATTGCAGACCATTACACAACAAGGTTAGCTAGCATATCCATCACCTCACAGAGTGACATATTCTGTGTGTGTGTGTGTGTGTGTGTGATGAGAACTTTTAAAATCTACTTTCAGCAACCTTCAAATATACAACACTAGTATTCTTAACTCAGACTTGTTTTCTGGTTTGTTTATTCATGGCAGTTTTTCTGTCTGGACTCTGTTTCCCTTTCTCCTCCTGTATATAAATGAAACATCCGACTCATTCTTTAGTACTTCGTCCAAGTCTTACTGTTTCCATGAAACCTTCTCAGAGCCATCACCGAACAAATATCTATTCCTACAGTTCCTGCTGGATTATATGCCTCCTCGTATAGTTTTCTAATTGTTTCTGCTAGTGCCTTTACATTCAGTCTGTGAACCCAGTCAGTGCTTGTTATGTATGTGTCATGCCAAATTTTGAGCTCACCCTTTGGTATGTGGGGTTGCTTGGGGCTGGGTTGGGGGGGCTGGCTTGGGAGTTATCTCAGAGGAAACTGCTTGCCTAAAAGCACGGAGAAATGGAGAGCACGGTGACTAGAACATAAACCTGGGTGTGCGGTCGTATGTAGTGTGGGCGATGAGTCCAACAAAGTGAGCTTCTTGGAAATAGCATCTGAGGGGCTTGTCTTCCATGGTAGGGAATTTGCATTCCCCTCCTGAAGGTGATTGGAGGCAACTGGGAATTTGAGAAAGGAAGTGACCTATTGGTCAGCTATTCCTGTTCCAGAGCTCACTCTGGGGCAGCACGGAAGAAAGCTGTGACGTAAGCCTGCGGTCTGTTAGAGGGATGGAAGAGATGAGAGCCTCAAGTTCAGGTGTTGCGGTGAGAGCCCCGGGTAGAGTTCGTTGAATTCTTGTTGATTGAAATGTGCACAGAAGAGAACCTATATTCTGCAGTGGCAGGCTCGGGTAGCTGGGCAGAGCCCCTCAGCGAGATAGGTAAGGCACGACGTGGGGCAGGTTTTAGGGTGATGAGTATAGTTTAGCTGTTTGATGGATGTGTTTGAGTGACACAGACTAGAAATAGGGACATACAGGTCCCTATTTCTACTAAACCTGTAATATTCTATGTTTAAAATAGAATTATGTCTCTCAAGAAACTCTGTTGATTTAAAATACTGTGTTACAGCATTACTGGGCTTTTTCTCACACTAAGGATTTCATTTTGTAATTGAAAAATAAAACGACAAACTTGGGAAGCCTAGATGGATGCCTCATTATATTTTGAGTGGAATTGTTGTACTTTACTTGATAATTTCTGTTGTGACCCTGGCCTTGTAAGGTTTCTTCTTTTTCTACTTACCTTTCTTTAATAATTACTAACGAAGGAGAAAGACCAGGGGTCATTATAGGAGAAGGACTGTGGAATGATCTAAAATGGTGGGGGGAGGGTGGAACTAAAAGTTGTTTTTATTAGAAAAGTAAAGCTATTCATGTTTTTACAGGTAACTGAAGATCAAACTAAACCTACAGAGGAAAGTGCATCGACCCAGTAATTTCCTAAAAATTAAATATATATAGTAAATTAAAATAAAAGTTTTCTACAAAATGTTTGTGTGGGCTTATAAAGATTAACTGTCTTTTTCTCCCTAAGATTTATACTAATTTATACTTTTTCCTTCCTTTAAAGGATAAGACAGCTTATGCTGTTCACAATAAGAATTTTACGCAGAAACAACCCTGCGCCCTCCAGCTCCCCAGATATAACACCTTGACATGTTTTCTCCATTCAGTTCTTTTTTCTACATGTATAAGCATATGTACAAATACAAGTGGAATCTTTTGAAAACAAAGGATCACACTAGTTTCCGTTTTTGCTATCTTATTTTATTTTTTTATTTTTGAGAGAGAGAGAGTGAGTGGGAGAGGTGCAGAGAGAGAGGGGGATAGAGGGTCACTCTGACTGCAGTGAGCCCGATGTGGGGCTCGAACTCGTGAACCACAAGATCACAACCCGAGCTGCGGTCAGACACTGAACTGACTGGGCTACCTGGGCGCCCCCATTTTTGCTATTTTAAACAATGGCACGGTAAACATTTTTGTACAAAATGTTTTAAGTGTTTTGTGGTTAGATTAGTTGAGTATTGACCAAGTTAACAGTATTTCCTATGTTCTGGCCATGGTGCTAAGCCTTTCACATGGAATCTCTTATTTAATCCTCAAAATGTGTTGAGAAGGTGTTTCTATTTTGTAAGGGAGGAAACCTACAGACCATAGAACTGGCCAGTAGCAAAGCTGGAATGTGGACCCACGTAACTTCACCCGCATGCTCTACACTGCCTCACATATAAGTGACGTCAGAGGAATAGACTCTGGTAGTAGAATTATTGACAGATGCTACCAGAGCTCAGCCTCCACAAGGTTTTGCCAAATGGCATTCCCAACAACAGTCTGGGAGTGCCTGCTTCCCGTGTCTGGGGCAAATCTTGATTATCAGCCCTTTTAAAACTGTTTGGCCAAAAGATTTCTTTCTGTTCCAGGGTGAACATTTTGTTTCTGGGCTTAGTGCACAGGTTTCTTCTGAAGATTTGATTTCTTCCCTGGGTGGGATCTACTTCCTAGAGACCATATCTTCCTGTTCCTTTATGAACTTTCTCATTGTGTTGGAATCTCTAGTGAGTTCCATCTTAAGAAAAAGCGTCTAAGAGGTGAGCCCTTGCATGTCTAAAGGAGCTTTGCTTTGCAACTTACATGTGGTCAACTGGCTAGAGTTGTAGACTGAAATGTAATTTACTTTTTACGCTTATTTATTATTGAGAGAGAGAGAGAGAGAGACAGAGCATAAGTGCAGGAGGGGCAGAGAGAGAGGGAGACAGAATCTGAAGTAGGCTCCAGGCTCTGAGCTGTCAGCACAGAGCCCAATGTGGGCTCAGACTCACAGACCGCAAGATCGTGACCTGACACTTAACCGACTGGGCTACCCTGGCGCCCCTGAAAGGTAATTTTCTGTCAAGATTTTGAAAGCAACTCAGGTTAACTTCTGGCATCTGATGTTGCTAATGAAAAGTCTGATACGCTGTCTGATTTTGTTCCTTTTTATATAAACTGTTCTCTTAAACCTGCCTTCCTCCATATCACCTGCCCTACCACACCCCCACATGCATACACACTTGGGGTACTTTTAGGACCCTGATGTTCTAGATGACCTAGATGTTTCATATCTATCTAGGTTTTTAATTATTCTGGTGCTTTCAATTTTGATAACTCTTTTGAGCTCTAGGGAATTTTTCTTTTTAAATATTCCTTTTTCTGTCTCTCTAATACCATTTAGTTAGGTTTTAGATCTGTATTTTTCCCTCTCTCTTTTTTCTTTCTTTCTTTCTTTCTTTCTTTCTTTCTTTCTTTCTTTCTTTCTTTCTATGTATATCTTTATCTTTTTAATTGAAATTCATGTATAACAGACAGTGTATCTTTCTGAACCTTTTGTTTATTTATTTTTTTAAGTGGGCTCCATGCCGAATGTGGGACTTGAACTCATGACCCTGAGATCAAGAGTTGCGTCCTCTACCAGAGAGCCAGCCCTCTGTGTGACTCTAAAGAACAGATAGAATTATATGCATTTATTTCCTGGTCCCTGAATTCTATCTTTCCTCAAGTGATAGATTTTTTTGCTTATCTCAATTTTTCATGTTTCAGGGTTTTCCCCCCAGCCTCCAAAATCTAGTGATTGTTGGTTACTAGTTTTAGTTGGAGAGGTGGTTATGGGCAGATTGGATGACAGCTCTGTGGTCCAGGCAACGTTCAGCTTCTGTGAGGATGAGTACTGATGCTGGCTGTTACGATGGGGATTTTCGAAATGCTCAAATGATGGGGTCTTCGGTTCCGGTGACAGATGCCTATATTGACTGCTCTTGTTCCTCCCAGACAGTTCTTTCCCTTATGAGATCCCTCCAACATTTTGCCTGGGGGGAGATAACCTGGACTCGGGCCTTTCTGTATTTGGAGATCGGGGATAAGGGGTTGAGGTCAACTGGTTTGTATATAGACCTCTAATCCCCCTTTTAGCTCCTCTTCTGTCTTTTACCACCTCTGGGCTTCTCCAGGCCCATCGGCTCTCTCTTCTGATGGGCTCCCTCCACATCCAGTCTAGGTGGTGACATCCTCTACTGTTGTATTAGTCACATCTTTTGGAGATGGCTGGAAATTTCTTGTCTGCTCCTGCTTTCCTCTCCCATCCCCTTTGTGGATTTATACTTTGATTTTTTTTTTTTTGAATTATGAGCTATTTTAAACAAAATAGTTGTGTATTTTTATACAGAGACATGCAGAACTTCACCCTTATGTGAGTGGACATCTGTCATGCTTTTCGGAGACCTAGCACTGTGTGAACATCCACTCTGGTGACTTCCCCTTTTATGGATCTTATCTCAGCAAGTGCAAGAGTGGAACTTACTTTCCGAAATTGCCTGGCAGCTGGGGCTCAGCCAGGCTTCATGCCCAACATGGGACTTGAACTCACGATTCTGAGATCAGGAGTCGCGTGCTTTACCAACTGAGCCAGCCTAGCTCAGCAAGAGTCAGCAGCAGACACACTTGTGTGACATTTGGGAGTGACACCAGGAAGACAGAGTGGCACACGGGATGCACTTTGTCGAGGGGAGCAGTGACTTGTGGCTTCCAAGGCAGCAGTGCTCCAAGGGTGCCAGCAGGTCCCCCTCTGCAGCCACTCTGGCGTAAGGGCATTTCTTCGAGCTGTGTAACCCGATTTCCAAGCCTGGGGCTGTCCGCGAGCCATTTGTTTCCTGCGTAAACTAGCTAGAGCGGATCCCCGTCATTCGCAACCGGGCTTGTTGACGTGTGGCCACTACCCAAGTGTAACCATTGTTAACCTTTTCCCTTAGTTACTTCAGATCCTTCTGTTTTTAAATAAAAAGCGACCTCTTCATTGAAAATCTTCCTCTTCTCATTTCCTTCCAAGAACTGCTCTCCTTTTTGTGCAGAGCTGGACCCTTCATGATTTGCAGTGTGTCGTATCCTCCGTGTTTTCAACTAAACGCAGTTGGTTTCGTGACACATGTCCCTTTGAAACGTCTCACTCAGCATTATGTTTTCACGTTGAACCTGTTGATACGTGCATAGCTGGTCGATACGTGTAGTATTCGTTCTGTGATTAATCCCATGATTAATTCATTTCTCCTATCGGTGGCCATTGAGGGTGGGCTTTTTAGTGTTACAAAAAGAAGATCCTTGTGTAGGTTTCTTTGTGTACACATTTGAAGGGGAACATGCATCTTCAACTCCACTAGATGTTACCAATCACGCCAATAGTTGTACCAGCTTACTCCCTATCAGCGGTGACAGTCCTGTCTCCCCTCCCCCTCACACACACTTGCCATCGTCAGACATTTGGGTTGATTGGCTCTGCCTGACCCTGTCTTTTGATTTAGTTTGTTTAATACCGAGCAGAACAGAGACCATGAGCATCTTTTCATTTGTTTTTTATCCAGCACGGTTTCCTCCTCTCTGTGTTACCAGTTTATAGCCTTTGCCTCTCATTTTGCCTCCCCAACTGGATCTTTTGTCCTTTTGACAGGAGTTCTTTACATATTCAGAAAGTTAAGCCTTTGCCACTGTACATATCTTCTCTAGGCTGGCTTACCTTTTAACTTTGTCGTGCTGGCTTTAATTTTACTGGGGTCAAAATTACCCATTTTTTCCTTTATGATTTATATGTGTTTAAGAAATTTAAGAAAGCCCTTTCTGACTTGAAGTAGCTCGGGGTGTTGTGTGGAAATGACGAATCACTCAATTGTACACCTGAAACTAATATTAACACTGTGTGTTAACCCACTGGGATTTAAATAAAAACTTGGAGAAAAATAAAAGGCATCGTTCTGTGCTTTGTAATATTTTCAAGTCTCGTTTTTCACATTTTTTAGTTGTGTACTTGACGTATACTTTTGCATATAGAGGGAGGGAAGGGATTGATTTGATTTTGAATTCCTGCCTACCCCACGCGGATAGTCACTTATTCTCTACCATGTTCTTTCTCTCCACCCCGTGCTCCTGCCTTGCTGTCCTGTGTCCGATTCCTTCACATTCCCCGGGGGTTTTCACCAGCCCATGTGTCTGCCCTGTGCTACTGCCTTGCAGTTTTCATTAGTACAGCTGTCTAGCATGTTCCGAGTTCTTGCTTATTCTCCTTTTTCAAAATTGTGGTTATTGTAGGACCAACTTGTCAGCTTCTGAGCAACTTGTCTTAAAATCTGTTCTTCTGATTCTGAAATTTCTCCACCAGGTTTCTTTAGGTGATGGCAAATACTCTTTTACTCCTTTTGGCCTTTCGTGTCGCAATGTGTTAGGTTTTCTCTTTAAAAAAAGCATGGGGGTGGCACCTGGGTGGCTCAGTTGGCTGAGCGTCCGACTCCGGCTCAGGTCATGATCTCACGGTTCGTGGGATCGAGGGCTGCGTTAGGCTCTGTGCTGACAAAGCCTGTGTCTCCCTCTCTCTCTGCCCCTCCCCTTCGTGTGCTCTGTCTCTCTCTCTCTCAAAAATAAACGTTAAAAAATAATTTAAAAAAAAAGCATAGAGGAATCGTTTTTCCCCTTAAATCCATGTTTCTGCAAAGATTGTAGATCTGACAATTTCTGCTGTAATTAAATTAGTATTTGCTCAATATTTTGAGACTATTTTGTTAGCACCATGTATTCTGGTTTGCGGTTTTTATAACTTGCTGGCAAATTGTTTCTTTTTTGTCATTAAGTAAGGGTCTTCTGTATCCCTTATAATGATTTTATCCCCTTTAATTTGGTTTCTTTAATCTATTTATTTTGTTTAATCTGGTTCTATTATTACCTTGTTTTTTTTTTGTTGTTGTTGTTTTTCTTTTTCTTTTTTTTTCTTTTTTTTTTTTTTTTTTTGAGAGAGAGAGTGAGAGTATGAGCAGGGGAAACAGGCAGGGGGAGAGAGAGAGGGAAAGAGAGAGGGAGAATCTTAAGCAGGCTCCACACTCAGCACAGAGCCCGGCCAGGGGCTTGATCCCGCGACCCTGAGATCATGACCTGAGCTGAAATCAAGAGTCGGATGCTCAATGACTGAGCCACCCAGGCTCCCCTTACTTTGGGTTTTTAACATTTTCTTGGTATATGTTTTTTCTGTCCCTTTACTATTAACTTTTCAACTCTTTTTTTCTTTTTTTTTTTTGGTCATGAAGTTTCAAGTCTTTTGCAAACAGCATAAAACTGTTGTTTTCTTTTAAAATCCAGTCTTGGAATTACTGTCCTTTACTAGATAAGTTTTAGTGCATATACATTTTACTGTGATTATCTATTTCTTACATTTTTTTTTTTGTTTCTTGCCAAGTATTAGATTGATCTGATTTTCCTTATTTTCTCTTCCTTTTTTCTCTTCTATTTCAGAATTTACACATTTTGTTCCTATTCTTTCAGTAGCTAGTATTGCATTTATAGGTGTACCATTATTTAATCAGTCCCTGTTGATGGTTGATTTTTAATTTTTGGTATTCAAGTAATGCTTCAAGTAACCCAGTACATAGGATTCTACACATGTGCTTGTAGGTCTAGAATATAAATTCTTATAGGTGATCCTGTGGATCAAAGAGTATGTGTATTTTAAGTTTCGATAATGTAGACAAAGATAAATTTATTCAAGTGAGTAGATTTTAGGTTTCCTACATGATTAAATATGTTGAAAGAAAGGGGAAATATTTAGGGGAAATTTTTAGGAGAGGCTACTACTGCAATGTTATTTTGTTATTTTTTTGCATTTATTAAAACAAATTTTAATGTTTATTTTTGAGTGAGAGAGAGAGAATGAGCGGGGGAGGGGCAGAGAGCGAGGGAGACACAGAATCTGAAGCAGGCTCCAGGCTCTGAGCTGTCAGCACAGATCCTGACGCAGGATCTTATGAACTGCGAGATCATAACCTGAGCCGAAGTTGGATGCTTAACCAACTGAGCCACCCAGGTGCCCGGAAAATTTATTTACTTTTAAGTAGGTTCCATGCTCAGCATTGAGCCCAATGCAGGGCTTGAACTCACGACCCTGAGATGAAGACCTGAACTGAGATCAAGAGTTGGATGCTAAACTGACTGAGCCACCCACCCCTGTAATTTATTTCCAAGGGATCTCGAAGTTGGGTGTTATTGTGAAGCCTGCCTGTAGAGATTAAAAGGACAAGTTTTCATATATATTTTTTCAATAATGGAATATCTTAAAATGAATCTGGAGACGGCCTCCTTTATGTGCAGAATTCAGGAAAAGCCAAACTGATGCTTGAGCTGTCTGCGATAAGTCCATACAGGTCAACTTGAAAAACAGTTCTTCTAGTCGGGATATATACATATGCCAGGTACAGATAGTCTCCAACATCGGAACAAGCTGTATTTCCAAAGTCGGTGGAGACTTGGATACAGTTTCCCATTCTACTTAAGCAACTGTGAGCAAGGTCCTGAGCTGAGTGGGATACAGAAAAGTATAAAACGGTTTTATACTGTAGGAAGTGTTTCTTTCTACAGGAGCTCATGATCTAGAAGAGAGGACAGCCTGTAAGCAAGTAACAAATGTGGGGGCACCGTGAGAAGCACTTGTTTATAGGGGAGCTACAAGCTGTACTTTGGGAGAACAGAGGAAAAAGATCATGCTGGATGGAACCCTTTGCAGAGTTCTTTTCCTATGTGCCGGGCATGGGCTAAAGGATCAGAAATTGTTGAATGTCAGCATTTGGGAAAGGGTTGTATTTTCCTAAGGGGAGACCGGATATCTCGATTGGTGAAGCTTTGACAGCACGAGGTGAGCCAGGATGGCGGTGACGTTTTGTGATTGTTCCATCAGGTCAGCCCGCTCTTTCCGAGGCAGGAACAGGCACCCAGTCCCTTCTCCCTGACCTTCCCTAACAGCTGCCCTAAGCAGCAGCCGATAGCTTGGGCATGGATAGTTCAAGGTCATTGATTAGTTGCAGCTGGGGACAGAACACAGGGCACCTGATTTCAGTGGGCAACTTTCAAGTCAGGTGGATTTTATGGAGATGGTTAGGACGTTTTTGGTGGGGAGGGCTAATGGGACCTGAAGTTGCTCCTCATCCCGCAAAGAGACCAACGACAGGGCACCTCCCCACGCCACCCGTGTCACAGAGCCTCTCATTGCACAGAATAAATGCCGTATAAACAGTAAACAGAAGCGCATCTGTATGTTGCAGGATTTCTGCTGAGCATTCCCAACTGTCACATGGACAGTAGTGCTGGGTATAAGCCACTGTCTCTCAGTTGGTTTATGAACCACTTGCCTCTAGGTCACTTGGTGAGCCTGGTAAAAAGGCAGTTTCCTCAGCTCCACTGCAGGATTGAGAGCCCTGGGGTGGGATCCTGGAGACAGATTCTCAAAGTGAGAATCACTGCCCCAGCTCTTCAGTTATAGGTAGCATTTTTCAGTCATTTGTTTGCTGCGAGGAGCTTCTTTTTCCCAAAAATCGCCTCCTTGAGCCTATGGGTATAAAGTGAAATGTTTCATGGTATTTAAATCTACTTATTTTTACAATTGGACTTGGAATAATCAAAGATATAAATCTGCAAGATGGTGGAGACTGTCGCTTCTCACAGTGCGGTCATTTACACACCACAACCAGTTATGATGCATTGTGTTCAGTGCTAGTGACCTGGGAAATCCCTGAGTTCTGCAAAGAAGTGAGGAAGAGTTACATTTGAGCAATCTACCTAAAAAAAAAAAAAATCCATTACCTGAGTGGTTAGGAATATAATATATGTGTTAACCAGCTGGAGATGAATACTGGAAGACTTAGATCTGTTATAATAGCAACAGAAAAAAACCCAACCCCTTTATGTGTATGTTAGTTCCTTATCCTTATTGAAGTCCAAAGTGGAAAGCTGAACTCTCATGTGTAAGTTTAATCTGTTGGTTTCACTGTTTCCTACTAGAAAACCACCTAATGGGCCAACTTTTCTTGAGTGCTTCCCATTTATAGACTTCTTATTTTCTTCAAGCTCTTTTTCCTCTCTGACCAAAGTCCTGGGGTCGTCTTTTTATTTTTGGAAAAATTCTAATACTCCATGTTTTCTATATATTCTTCAATCTCCTGACTTCGTCCCTCCCCTCCCCCCCGTCCTTGTTCTATTTTTTAGCTACTGGGTCTTACTGCTGACACTGAATAGGAAAAGCCTGGTCTCTAATTCAGCAAATTTCTGGGGAAGTGGGTCAGATCCTAGGCAACCCTCTTGACATTCTTTTTTTTTTTTTTTTTTTTTTTAAAGAAACCATGTCCTGCATAACGTAGTGTTTCCTTCGATTCATTATTCTGGGTTCCTTTTACCTTCTCCATGTAACACAGAACACACTATTACTTCAAGCACCCTTAGTTTGTTGCTTCAACACACACACACACACACTCCAACCTAAACACACACCCAGTCTTATGCATGTTCCAAGAGTTTTTGGCATGACTGAACATATCGGTCAAGAGGACTCCATCTAAGACCAAGAGAACAGGAACCAGCAGCCTAACGAGATGAGAGCCGGGCATCAGAGAAAATCCAGCCACCCTGGCACATCTAGGTTCTCTGGGTTGTCACCACGGGATTATGGTTAGGTTGGAGCTAATGCATCACCAGGGAGGTGTGCTACAGTAGATCATTTATTTGATTTAATGACTGAAATTTAGAACTTTTAAAGCTAGTGTTCATTTAACACGTATTGCGTAATAGACACCGTGCACTTTACGCTGTCTCACTTAAGCCCACCGTCCTTCTGAAACAGTCGTCATTTTACTGGTGAGAAAATTGAGGCCTACAGAGATTAAGGAACCCACCCAAGTTTCATGTAGTCTAGTGCTCTTCAAATAAAGCATTTCACAGCACAGTTTTTCTCAAGCTGCCTTTTTGGTGTTCATAGCTTTTCATTAGAACAGCAGGAAAAGGATACCTGATC
Source organism: Panthera pardus (assembly GCF_024362965.1). NCBI lineage: Eukaryota > Metazoa > Chordata > Mammalia > Carnivora > Felidae > Panthera > Panthera pardus. The sequence continues at coordinate 18,901,689 of NW_026526721.1, forward strand.
AGGCCAAAACATGCCTAACATTCTGGCTGTAGGCAGCAAGCAGGGTTTTGGAGAATTGGGACTCAAAACAAGGACTCCTTTTATGAGATTAGCAGTGTAGATAAAATGCACAGTCTGAAGAAACACCCTTGAATGTGACGTGCCTACTTCGGAGCTCCATGGAACCAGAGGTTTGTTCCAAGCGCTAAGAGGAGAAATTGATCTTGGCAGGACAAGAGCTTGACCACAAATGTGGGTTAGGCTGAGGGGATGCCCTCAGAGGAGAATACCATGTCCTAGGGGTCATGGCTGTTCCTTTGGTATTCTCATAATTTTTTCCCATTGTCTTTTTTTTTTTTTTTTTTTTTTGGTGTGAATGACTTCTGAAGTTACAGTTTGTACTTTGCAAAAGAAAAAAGGCCATAAATGAAACATGATTTTAAATCAACTAAGGGCTAAAAGAGATTTATTTGGTTACAGTGCATAACTGTTTGACAAAATGTTGAGAAGTCGCTAATACCAATATACATTAAATATGCTCACAATTACAATTAACTATTTATTTGTAAATGATATGGTCAATTATGGGGAAAAAAAAAAACTGCATGGAAAGCCAAACCTGAAAAAATCTGTAAATTAAATCATTAGCTTTTCTCTAACAAAGTCGGGAAGGTGGGGGACTAGTTCTTGGATTAATTTTACTGTAACATTAATGTAATGCTTTGTCTTTTTCAAAATAGTTCTCTATTCCGTGTAAGACTCACACCAACCTTGTGAAGTGTCAGCTGCATTCTGTGGGTGAAAAAACAGCCTTAGAGAGGAAAAGTGGATTCTCTGACCCCACGACATTATTATGTGGCCAAGCTATTATGCTTGAACCTGGATTTGGGACTTAATTTCAAATATGAAATTTTTAAAATTAAGTCTTTGTATCTCGTAGGGAAAAGACAGGGGTTGTCTCTCAGACATCATTTACCATGCTAAATGGGAAAATATTTCATTTTTTAAAAATATTGCATTTTTAAAAAACAAATTCATGGTCACAGCCTTTCCATTCCCTCTTAAGTTTCAAATAAAAATCCTAACTTTATTTAAAAAATTTTTTTGAAGTGCTAACTTTAGAGTTGTGAATAGAAAATTGTCGGGGCACCTGGGTGGCTTAGTAGGTTAAGCGTCTGACTTCGGCTCAGGTCACGATCTCATGGTTCGTGAGTTCGAGCCCCGAGTTGGGCTCTGTGCTGACAGCTCAGAGCCTAGAGACTGCTTCACATTCTGTGTCTCCGTCTCTCTCTGCTCCTCCCCAACTCCCTCTCTCTCTCTCTCTCTCACAAATAAATATGAAAAAAAATTAAAAAAAGAAAATTGTTAAACAAGGGGGAAAATAATACCAACTTTTCTGTTTAAAAATGCTGCCAGACCATCCATGATGTAACTGGAGAGGAGCAGTCCTTCTACGTTTTAACTACAAAGATATTCTAGAAATTTCTTGCAGAATGAGTTTAGTCCATATTTCTTCCAGGGCAGTTATGAAAAGTACTTATGGACAGTTACGATGAATAAACCATAACTCTGAATTAAAAAATGACACGAATACGTTTTCCACTAAAAGATACAAAAATGGGGACTTGAGGATGAAAGTATAAATGCTTGCGTTCAGAATGCTGCTGATCAATCTTTTAAATGACATTACTCTCTTAAAACTTAATTTAAGGTGGAAGGAACGTCCTGGTGACCAGATCATGATTAACAGAAAATAAGACAGCTTGAAGTCTTAAGTTTATCCAGCGGGGTGACTCATGCTTCTTTGTCGTCCTCCCACGGCAGCAATTTGTTCCATGCGAATGCTAGTAACAGGCATCATACCCTGTTAATGCTAACATGTAGGAGTCAGTCGGAGGTAAAAACCCCTATCACGATTAGCATTAACAGCATACAGCCTACAGCAAGCCTCGAGCATTCAGGGGATGAGGCATAAAGAATTTAAACCACAGATTTCCCCTTCCTGGTCTGCGCCACCTGCAAGAGAGAGAGAAATGGTTGTGTGTGCACATGCGGTTCTAAAGCTGGAGCGAGGGAATATAAGTCTGAGAGCAAAAATGGCCTTTCTTTTCTTTTTAAGGGAGAGAGTTAGCTCATGAAATCCTCGCAAGTAATTTGTTGGAAAGGCTAGAGAAATTGGCAATCACAAGACATTTTTACCTTTAGGTCTACTTGAAGACTATTTGTAGATTTATGGTTTGGGGTGCCTGGGTAGCTTAGTTGGTTGAGCATCTGACTCTTGATTTTGGCTCAGGTCATGAATCCAGGGCGGTGGGTTCCACACTGAGTATGGAGCCTGCTTAGGATTCTCTCTCTCTCTGTGTCTCTCTCTCTCTCCCTTTGCCCGCCCCCTGCTTTCTCTCTCTCTCTCTCTCTCTCTCTCTCTGTCTAAAAAAATATGTTTTAAATTCTATTCTGTAATGTGAATTGTTTATGCACAGGTATCATCTTCTTTTGAAACAAAACAAAACAACTCTTCAAAAGTTGCCAAATGCTAAAATGCAAACAGGGGATTCTGAATTCTGATAGTACTATCTTTTTTGATTTATGTTTTACCTGGGAACTAGATGATTTAAGTAAAGGGCCAAAATATTCAACATAGTACTTTCTGATTTGTAAGAATTAAAACCGAATTAGCCTAATTTGTAAAGGTTGAGTTCAGGCTAGAATTTTACTCGTGGTAAACACTTGAGGCTTTACCTTTATTTTTTCCAAGAGATATGGTGCACGCAGTGGGGATCTCTCCTATAAATGAATCCATCATAAAATGGCCCCATCTGCTATTTAGAGATTCCTGTGGCCAAAGCGCTACCCGGTGGCTTTGGTTTTTGATCTACGTAAAGGAAGTATGACTTAAAAGTGCTGTTTCTCAAACCTCTTGTCTTCAGCAAGGAGTGGATTGAAAAAAGACAAAGATGAATTTGCTACTTCCTGTTGGAGTCTGATTTTACTCTCTCAGATAAAGTGACATTTCTCCCACAAGCTTCTGGTTTCGGTGTTACTATAGCAGAACCTAGAAGTTAGAGTACCATTCAAGCATGTGGTCTCTTCTGTGCAAGAGGGGAATCACCTTCTCCTTTATTTCATCATGAAACCAGCTAGATGTAAAACTGTGATTAAGTTCAAAAGAAATGTATAAAGTTAAAAATTCCCCAATGAATGTATTTTGACAGAGCAGAATACCGTGGTTTGGAAATTTCCAAACCAAGGAAATATATCATTCTTACTGATAGTAATTTTTTTTCTTAACTTTGCTGTTTTTTGAGATGAATTAACTTAAGGATGAAGAGCTCTAAACAATGATGCCAATTCAGGACTTTAACTCATTTTTACAGATTTTCGGTCAATAAAGATTATAAAAATAACCTTTTCCCCCTATCCACAGTGCCTTAGATACAGTAAATACTCAACACATGTTACTATCCCAATGTTGGTTCCTCTCCAACCAATATAATTCAACCCTTTCTTAAAGAGTTATGTCTAATTCAAATTTAAGGTAAATTGTTTGCATCTTGTTCTACCCATAAATTTTTCTCCTATTCTCTAAAGGTGACATCTGATCACAGGTATTAAAATACATGTAGTATAATAATTGGATTTTTTTCTCTTTCATCTTTTTTTTTTTAACAGATTGCCTGATTACAGTGCTCAGAAAAGTGACCAGTTGTTCACAATGTGCTACACTATAGTCAACATTCTAACATCTTTTTTTTTTTTATTGGTTCAAACTTGAAAAGTATGCCGAAGTGAAAAGGGTCACATAGGTCTTTTGTTCTCAGTGCTCAAACACAAACTGTGCTATTGTGTATCTAGACAGACTTCTCAGGCACAGTTTGTCTAACTACACTACACAGTCTGAAATCTCACTTAAAACATAAGGAGAGGTGAAAAACATTAACCCCAGTACACAGAATAAAGGAGAAAATATCTTAGAATGGCCTAAGAAGTATATTCAATAGACTTTTAGATGTTCGATTGGCCAGAAGGCCCATTAGTGTGGAAGTGATGCTCACTTCCAGTGTTTTTGACTAGGCTTCCTAACCAAATTAACCAACAACTGAAGTTTTCTGCCTTCCACCGTTTTCCAGAATTGCTCCGTGTCTGAGTGGAAACTAGTGACCACAGACAACAAAGGTTAGTCTAATAGCCAAGACACTGGGCAGAAGATGCTGTCATGAGGCAATGAGGAGTGAAGTGGCCCTTTCTGGCACCAGTACAGTCACCCCACTGGCAGGAGAAGAATTAGACACAGTGACAGACCCAGCCATCGGCAGCCCCCAGCCGCTAAGCATTTGATAAGAATGCGACAAGCATGATTTCCAATGTATAGCAATACAAGGACAATTTATATGGCTCACTCAAAATAGAGGCTTCACTAGGGTAATTCTGAAAACCTACCTCAAACTCCCTCACTCCACAATACTTTCAGGCCCACATCCATTGTCAGGATAAGGTTTACCACTGAACATCTTTTGAATAATGATATAGGTTCCAGGCTAAATCTAGTACTTTGGAGAATTTGTTACTCAGTCATTGTCAAAACCATCCCTTCTCACCTTGGATAAAAAATCCACCAAGATGAAGTCCTGGATATGTACTAGATAAATAATAATACTGGATACCTTTTATCATATGGCAGGCCTATTTTTCCTCTCTGGTAAGGCATTACCAGAGGTATCTCTGAAGGGTGCATTCTGGGAAACTTTTCCTCAAATTATGCTTTTCCTGACAATGACTTTTTTCTTTTTTTTTTCTGGAGGAGGGCCATGTCATTTCAGTATATACTTTTTTTTTTTTTTTTTTAAAGTAAACTCTGCACCCAAGTTGGGGCTCAAACTCACGACTCTGAGATCAAGAGTCGCATGCTCTACCAACTGAACCAGCCAGGCACGCCTTGATCCTTTCATTCTTACCTTACTCATTTGCCAGGAAAGACGTTATCAGCTATGTATTCAGAGCAGAATATATCCTAAGTTTGTCACTAAGGATCTCTTCTCATAATGAATCATGACATATCCTTCCATAATTTTATATATCTCTATATTTCCCCATTTTTCTTATTCCCAGCACCAACTACTTAATTTTTGCATACCAGAAGAACTGCATGCCATAAAGTTTTCTTTTAAAAGAGTCACGTGGTTGAATTTCATAACTAAGCCATCATGAGTTGATTCATCCTGAAATGTGCAAATATTTGGAAACTATTAATTTGTTGTCAAAAAGTGAATATACACGAATTTCTACTGAAAGGCAGGATCCTGTATTGATGTAGCAGTAAGGGCAAATTCTAGTCCAAAGCCATCTTAATGGATGAAAAGTAATTAGGCTTTTGAAAATTAAAATGATTAAATTTAGATACGTTAAGTATTTCCCATTTTCTTATACACCAGGGAAAAACATAATCATTAACATGGCATTCAATGTTGATCCATATTTGGATCCGATCACTAGAAGTGACTAGTATACAACTGGGTAAGAGAGCGTTGTCTGGCTTTCCCACCAGAACTCACGCTGATTCTCTATATTCTGAAATTGCTGTTTTGGCTCAGGTCATGAAAGTAAGCAGTGAAGATTAATGCAGGTATGTAAGGATCAAGGACCCGAGAAAATTTGGACCTGTCGTAGTTAATCTTTACAGTGACAATTTCTTCATTACCTTTTTGACCTAAGGTCAGAAGATGAAGGTGGTTGAAAACACAGTCCTCAAAGACCTTCCCCTCTAAAAATGCCACATCTGTCATAGTGCCTCGCGTTCCTTCCACTCCGTCTGCATTTCTTACCATTCGAACCATGTCCTTTGGGCGGGAGAAGCAAGGTGCCAGGTAGGGTTTCAGGTAAGCTGTTCTTGAAATGGAAAGGAGGTATCTGGAGAGGGAGAAGCCCCTCTCATTGGCACTGGAACTTAGACTTATTTAGTGGGTTGGTTAGCTAGTCATCTTTGAAAGCAGAGATCAAGGACTGAGAAGAGAGGACTCAGGGTGGGTAAGTTTTAATGGGGATGAAGAATGATTTAGAGGAAAGATGATGATGTACTCCCACCAGTTCAAGAGCTCGTCCTTTTCCTGTCCGGCATGAAACAGTCACCAATTGAGTACCTGAAGCAGTATTGCCTGAGTTTTAGTTCAGTCCTCTGTGTCTGAATTTCCTACATGGTCTAAAATTTCCTAGAAAAGTGTACCATCTCAGTAATTCCTCATACAGACCTTTAATATTGTGAAAAAAGAAATATTCACAGGAATGGTTTTCTAAACTGTTTTTTTTTAACGTGTGTGCAATTTTTTAATCGTATGTGTTCCGTAGCATATGATCATTCTGTGTTACATCTCAGCAAATGAGAAGCGAAGGCAACTTCTGTGCTGTCAGGAAATGGGGCAAAGAATATTATGATTCCTCTCGAATTCACATGAGTTCCCTCAGTAAAAAGGGGTTGACCGTGTGGCTTGCTACTGATTGAGATGGTCAGTGATGGGGGTCATGTCTTCAAAAGCACACAAATGCATCTTCTAAAAGTAAAATGCGTGGTCTGTAAGTGTCATCCATGTCCTGACCTCCGGGTGAATGGTTAAGTTACTCTTCATATTATTAACTTTTTTCTTACATTTAAGAAAAACTCCCTATAGAAGTCATTGCTGGGGAAAAAATGATCATCAACTCTCTATGTCATGATATTTTCTTTCACCTATTTTCACAAAAATCTAGCATCCCTTGATAGTTCTAATTATGAATCCTTTAAGGCAAATACCTGCTATTTGCCAAATAAGGGCTCCTTCTTGAAAAGGCAGGTTTGCATGTGGAACAGCTGTAATACAACATACCTTTCTGTATTTTGAAATCCAGAAAATGAATGTTTTTAAAGATATATGCCAGTAATGATATTAACACATAAAACTAAGCATGACATACTTTTGCACTGTCTCAGAAGACAGCCAGTGTGGAATTCACAGGATCACTATGGAAACATCATATTGAGTGGCCGTTTTAACTGTGAATGTACAAATGAGAAAGAATCTGGACCTTAGAGGATTACTCTGCTTTTCCCAATTTTAAAACCAGAAAATTTCACTGAAACCACTTGTGGATCTTATGTACAAGCTAAGCAGCCTTCCCAATAGATTTTTATTATAGACAGTGATTAATACCTTCACTTTTTCAGATAAGGATGTGGGGAAAAAAACAGGTTAGAAGTATCTGCCCCCAGAGCCATTCTGTAGCATAAGCAGAAGTGGGTCCAGAGCCAGCATGAGTCCCCTCCCCTCCTGTCCTGAACCAGCGTCTCAACACCGGACCTCACACTGGCTCAGCTGCCAGCCCCAAACTTGCGGAATATGTTACTAAGCAAACATGGATGAAAACAAGGAGCAGGAAGGAGAGAGCTTGGGATGGGGGGAGACGCATTCTTTCTCTTTAAATCACGGCCATTCATTCTTACTTCATAAGTACTCAAAGGTTTTTCCACGTGCCTAACCACTTAAACTTTTTAATATCATACTTCCATAAGAGAATTTTGATAATCATTTTCTTTGTTTGCAATTTATTTTCAATATCCTTGCTCCCCTCTCTATCCCCATCTCCCCCCAGAGAAAGGAAACGTGATGGCAGTTGTCAACTCTGGCGTGCTCTGTCATCCTTGGAAGAGTCTCCTCCTCCAGAGACCTTCTCTGTGCACTTGAATTCACTGTGTTTATTCCCAACGTGGAACGTCAATAAAACGCCTCCTTTGGAACTTACTATGTGCAACCTGTTTGTCACTTACGTGGACTTCCTCGCAGGAAAAGTCCTCTTTTCTATTTCTACACACAGCGATGGCCCCACACAAGGAAGAATTTGTGTCCTGGGAAGGATGTGAGACAAACTGATGGAGTCTGTGGGGAACAAGAGGCTTGGTTTTTGCCTGCTTAAAAATCAGTTTTCTCATGATGTATGGCAAGACCCTGTTACACAGCAAACACCATCCCATCCCCTACTTACAGCCCCGCGGTGTTTTACGCAATGTCTTCACGTACCAAATGAGGGTCGTATTTGGTGCTCCCCAAGATGTCCTCTGCAGACGTCATGTCGCATGTACACTTAGGCACTAGGACACCTACTTCCAATTGCTCCTAGGATACGGACTGGCCCTCCTTGCCTTCTTCTTCTTAGTTCTTCTCTCACAGAGCAAATTCTTGGAGGCTGGGCCCTCTTCAGTGCCCGGCGCGACCCTTCCCTCACTGCCTCCCCCAAGACGGTTAGTCCTGGTTCTGACTTCCATCAAAGCTGTTTTCACACTACGCTGGGATGATTTCTTCTTGTCTCTTCTGAGGTATACTTGAGGGCAGAGACTGGGTCCTACCTCAGTGCTTGATACATGACTGACAGTAAATGCTGTTGGGTAAACCCCTGAGATGCTCCAGGGGTATTTCTGCCTGCACACTCGCTTTGGCTTTGGCCCTGGGGCATGACCGAACTAACACGCAGATTCTTGGAGAACTGGCGTAGTGGCAGTTTATGAATGCGGAAATGTATTAATGAGGTCTGTTGCTTTTCCGCATTAGTAACTCACATTTAGCGGATTTGAGGCTTGGAACTGAGTCCACAAAGTATAATCATTAAAGGATAAAGCTGGAGAATGCTACCAGAAATAATCTGAAGTTGTGGGTAGAAACTAGGTTCCATTCCTGTGTTTTAAAACCACACTTGGATGTCATAATACATGTTTTCATTGTTGGTAGGGGTGTGCCCTTATTAGGAGATAAGTGCCCAGGCATCTAGAGGTGAGATGCCAGGTCTTCGTAGAGACAGAGAGAGATAGGCAGACGGACAGGCACAGAGAGAAAGAAGGCAAATGTGGCAAATGTTAACAATTAATGTCTCAAAGTGAAAGGTCGAGGCGTGTTATTGGTCTGTTGTTTTCAACCTGCCTGCGTTCCGTTCCTGACCACAGCAATGGTCCTAGCTGTGCGGTGTTCGGCAATTTAACTAAACTCTGTGTTAGCTGCTTCTTTAAAAATGGAGATAATGATAGAACCTGCTCAGAAGGTCGTCGTGAAGATGAAGTGACACAATGACCATAAAGCATTGAGGGTGGGCGCCAGGCCCACACTCAGGGCTCAATGGATGTTAGCTGCGGTACTAACGACATCGGTCACGAATACCTGCTGAGTCCCTGAAATTACCTGGCTATGTGCCGCCTGCTGCCTTGGCCGTTTGAAAAGTACAAGATACATTTACAACTGCATGGTTGAGTCATCCCCTAAATTAGAGGCTAGCAACAAACACATACAAGTCGGAGGAAAATCATCCTTTGGTATTCTAATCTTTGAATCATAAAGGTACGCCAAAATGTTTCCGTGGAAGCAATTTTCCAAAGTGTTTTATGAGTTTCTTGGGGCTACGGAGGGAAAAAAACGTATTATGAAACTGTTAAAAACCCATCAAAACCGAACAACCTTGTCAAGAACTTCTAGAGGCCATTTTGTACCTACATACCTCACTCTTTCGGACTGGTTTTGTATCTCACTTTCCAAATTGGTTTCTTGAAATACGCAAGATCATACACGTATGCACGCTAACTGCAAACACTTCCATGGGTCTCTGGGCCATGCACTCGTTTGACTTCTTCTTCCTCATAGCAACCTTAGGAATGACTTTTATCATCCTCTCCATTTATCCCTGGTGGCACTGGGGCTCAGGCAAGTGAAGTCATTTGCCCAAGGCTAAAGGGTGGGTAAGCAGGGGGTGCCGCTAGAATACAAACTCGAGCAATCCGCCACTGGTGTCCGTGCTCTGAACCACTATGCTGGCCCCATGGTGGCTGCACAACATAAAGGAGCACAGCACTTCGTTAGGACAGCCAGGAACTTACACCGTGTATACAGCATTCTCATCATGGAGAATTGCGTAAATGCCGCTGAATGTCATTCACTTCTCCAAACATCAGCTTCACAACTTGATCCCACGAGCTGTGTGATATTCTTCACTAACCTTTCTGCCTTTGCCTTAACCCCATCTGCCCGCATGTGGGTATTGTTTTCCAGAACTGATTCCGAGTTGGCACAACCCGTCAAGCCATGCCACTTGACCCATGTGAAGTCTCTTTTTCTGGCTAGTATGTCACCGGCGTCTACGGGTGGGAATTGTGCCTTTTGGTTCGCTTTTCTTCCACGCTGCCGAGAGAGAGCCTTGGAGCCATGAATGAAGATGCTGAACTGCTCAGATGTGTGATGTGTTCATTTGAGGATAAGTGTGCTTTTGGCCCTGACTCTTGTAAGCCCCAAGACAAGACTGACGGACACGGCTTCAGTGTTTTATGGCAGGTGAGTCTTATGCAGCAATGAACAAATAAACATTGTTGTTTTCTTTAAGAGTCTGAGATAAAGGGAATATATACATATAAGAAAGATGTAGTCAGAGAAAAGGTGGGATAAAGAGCGGCCTTTCAAACTTTAGCATTTTTCCTTGAGACAGAGTGTGTCATGATTTTCTTATTCTGTCCAACTCAGCAAACGTGTGACAGCTTGGAAGCCAGTAAGATGGATGAAAGACAAACATACATTCTCCAGTCACTTGTACTGGTGCTTACTGACTCTGACTCTTTGGACAGAGGGGATATGGATTCACTGGGTCGGGCTCTGTCTTAGAAGATGTATGAAAGTGAAGTGAAGTGGTAAGTAATCATATGCTGGAATCACAGAATTTCTTCATCACTTTGAGGGACTCTAGAGATGACTCAGTCCCCACCACCCATTTTAGAGATGAGAAGAATGAGGCACAGGAATTTGCACAGAGGTGGGACTAGAGTCCTACCATGGTTCTCAGGCTGGTACCTCTTCCAAAATACCAGGCTTTTGCTCTGTGGGCGGCAGGCCCACCACCAAAGCAGGAAAGCTATTAAAATCAATAGCTTGAGCTATGATTCACAGCTAGTGACTCACAAAAATGTAGAGACACCAACGAGTCAAGGACCAAGACGTCCTGTCTAGGTGCAAGGTGGAGTCCACACGTCACTCTCTATCTTTCAAGCTATTCAAGTTCTACCAAGTTAGAATAGGGATGGATGAGCAAAGTCCACCCCAGGAGGGTTGTGCCTGAGCTTCAAGGAAGGCTGGAGCCCACTGACACGAATACAAAATTGTGTGTGAGGATGCATATTTTCGCTTCTTACCATTTCTGAGAAAAGCGCACATGGCTTCCATTAGATTTAAGGTAGGAAAAAAGGGGCTTAAGAACTAATGCTCTAAAATGAAAAACCTCCTTTAGACTGAATGGTAGATCTTAGTCATGACATAAAATAGCTGATGAAAAAACTCTTCAGAAGTTGAAACCTAGGGGGCTTTTTAGGGGTGGATTTTTTGATTCACCGAAGACTGATCTGATGAGCTATGAAGAAAGATGAAGGTTATTAATTTTCCATGTATGCCACTGGAACGTAGAGAATGACCAAATTCACAGCACATCCTAAGTAGTTTAACTACTTATGTTACATGCCGTTGACACAGCAATGTGCTGTTAGCCTTTCCTCCAACTTTTAAGATTCCTGAGGGTAGGGCTGTGCTGTTTGTTCACTGCTGACTGCTCTCCAGCGTCCAGCACAGTGTCTGGCCCAGACAGAACGTGATGATGGCCTTCCCATTTAGGGAACGTGGCATTTACGGATTTTTTTTTTTCTTTTAAAAACCAGTAAGTTATACTTTTTACATATGACTAGTTAGGTAAAAACAGAGTAGAAGTTTGTGCAAATGCCACTGTTCGGTCTTGAAACAGTGTAGGTCTCAGCCAGCACTCATGTTACTCTTTCTTAATACGTGTGGTGATGAAACTCTGTCCTGTGGCCAAGGTGAGCTGCCCCCGCCATGTGAGAGAACCCAGTTATTACAGGCCATTACGGAGTAGCCTGTGCAGCAGAAGTAATGACTAAAAGCGCTGCGGTTCTAAGGAAGGAATCAGGGAGGCAGCAAAGTATGATGGGAATGAGCCTGAGCTGAGAGGTTTCATGTCCCAAGTCCCCCACCCACCACCGGCCAACCCCCAACATCCCACATCTCACATCTGCCCCTAACAGTAGGCTTTACACTAAGAACCTAATGACCTTACCAGAGAAAACACAAATTCTCTGAGCCACAAGTCCCCACGGACAAAATGGGGATAACACCACCTAACCCTGCAGTTTCTTATCATTATGACTATTAGAGTAGACAATATGCAGGAAATTGCTTTGTCACCTTCATAGCTTATATCACTGTTCGCATAGATAAGCAATTAAATATACATGCCCATTTTAAAAGATCAGTCCTGTGATTATTAAGTTTGGCTGCCCTAGTTCATTTAGATTCTACATTATGTTAAAGCCATATAAAAGAGGCACTACTTCTTCAGGGAGATGAACGGAGATAATGAGCGACTTTGACTTGGAAACATCTACATAACATTAGGGGAAAAGTCTATCTCCATTGAACCTCAACTATTTGGCGCAAAATATAAATTAAATTACAAGCATCGTTAGGTACTGTCGGCCTCTTGAAATCATAGGGGAATCCTAGATTTGCTGTGTGGCACCAGAGAAGTAACTTCACCTCTCTCGGCCTCAGCCCCCTCATTTTTAAAGACTGGCTTCTCATTTGTATCTCTGTCAGCCCGCAGCTTCAGTAATTCTAGCTTAAAGTTTATTCATAACCGTCCCAATATGCCTGCTTAGGACGATATAAAATTCGAAAGACCGGGCCCTGGGGTTTTACGAGAATAAAGAAAGATATCCAACGTGCTCCGCAAAAACAAAACAAAACAAAACAAACACAGAAACTAAACAACCCCCCCGCACCCCCCCCCCCCCCCCGCACCCTGGCACCACGGGGGCAAATCAATCCCGAAGTTCAATGGCCTTACGTCCATTATACAGACATTGGGATCTGATAAGTTAGGACTCGGACTTTTGTAAAATTAAGCTATATGATTATGAGTTGCTTTTCCAAAGAAAATAGAAAGGACACGTGTTTTGAAGGCGGTCCCTTCAGATCGACCGTGTCCCTCCAAGTGTGTTTTGCACACACTTGGCCACCCCGCTGGCTAAGCTCGTCCAAGGCCAGGTCACGGGGACCTACCTCCTCCGCCAGCCAAGGGAACCTGGCGCAGAAGCTGCGTGCGGGTCCTTCCACCCTCCCTTCCCCGCGCTCCCCCCCCCCCCGCCCTCCGGACTCCCCCCCCTCCCCCAGCGGCCTCCCGTCCCGGGCGCGGCCCCGCGCACTGCGCCCCTCCGACGGGCGCTCGGCGGCCACGTGCGCGCGGGGCGGGGGCCGCGGCTCCGGGGGGCTCGGAAGGGCGGGCGGGGGCGCGGGGTCGGCGTACCTGGCGGCCCGGGCGGCCTGCGCTGCGCCCGCGCTCGCGTCGGCTCCGGTCCCGAGGCTGCAGGCGGCCCGACGTGGCCGGCCGCGCACAGGAAGCCCGCGCCAGCGAACGTGCGACCCTTTTATAACCCACTTGTGACTCATAACCGAACGGCCGCCTTTTCTGTAAAACCCCCCGCCTCGGCCCCCTCCTGCCTGTTCTTGGAACCTACAGCTTGAAAACTTTTTTTTCTTTTTAAAGGAAAAGTCGAAAAAGCCCAGCGCCCCGAGGATTGGTGTTTTCCCCTCTCCCTTTCTCGTGGGTCAGTGTGTGTGTGTGGGGGGGGTGTGTGTGTGCGTGTGTGTGTGTGTGTGTGTGTGTGTTCTCTCTCGACACACGCCGCGAACTTTCCTGCCCCCGCGCAGCCGAGCTCGGACTCCAACCTTTGTTCTTAATGAAAAGGAAACGCATTCAAATGAGCGCTCAGTCGGCCGGAGGGGAAGTTGCTACTTTTTGCAACTGGGTGGCAGGGGTGTCTTTACAAAATCCTCGCGCAGGAGAGCGAAGAGGGAGCCGCAGGGAAGCAGATGGGAGACTTTTCCTCCCCCACGGAGTCCGCGGGGGCAAGAGGGTCCCTCACAGAGGAAGCAGTGGTCAAGCGGCCCCTCCATGGGACTCCTCCCGTCTCTACCCTTCGAGAGTCAGCGTTTGGTTGGGGAAGTATCCGTGGGGTTTGATACAGCCCGTATCACCCACATTTGTAAGTGGGGATGCGAGGATACAGGGCTCGAATCTTCTTTCATTTTGACCTCAGCAACATTCTTTCCCTGATCCCTTCCCACTTCCAGAGCATATTCCTGGAGCATGTGAGACTTCAGTCTTTCAGAGTGAGGACTTCATTGCCTCCCTCTGGACTTCCCCCAACCTACCAAAGGATTGGGGGGGGGGCATTTTCCTGGAGCAGGTCATTTGACACCCTGGATTGAAATGAATAAAATAGATCTAAGACATGGCACGTGCATACCGCAAGACTGCTTGGGTAACTCGTTCTTGAGCCTTGGTGTAATAAACTTTCAGACCTTGAGGAAGAAGAGAGGCGTGTGAGGGAGAGAGACGAGGTGGTCTGGTGTGGGTTTAGCCTCACCGACACGTGATTTGTGCCTCTTTGTAGATAAGACAGACTCACCGCTGGATCCCAGAGCGACTCTTTCACACTTGAATCTGCAGCCCAAGTGCAGAAGACATCTTAGAAGAGTTTGGGTTAAGCTGATGTCAAAAATTCGTTTCTGGGGCCTCTGAACGCAGAGAGCACATAGTCCTTAACTTACAGATAGCCCCAGTTGGTTAAGGAACTTGGGAGCATTCAAAAATTCTTCATTCTCAAGGCTTATATGGCTTATATGGCTTTAATGGTAACAAGTAATATTTCTAAAGCATCTATAAATTTACCGTGTGCCGGGCCATATTCCGAAACTCCTTGCACAAGGGACCCCGAGGCACAGAGACATCAAACATTTAGGTTCTAGTAAGGTCACAGAGTTGAGATTCAGACCCAGTGTGCATGGCTGGGCAGTACAGCCTCCCAGCCCCCTGGATCCACCATGCCTCCGGGATCCGGAGCAGAGTAGGGCGGTTGGCAGTGGGGAAAGGAATCATGGTCCTCACCCGGGTGCGTCGTACCTCTCTGCCGGTTAGAGACACCTGCAAAGCGCTTCTAAATTTCCCTTTTTTCATATTAAGTCATATGGTGCGGGACACCCAGTAATGGTGGACAAATAAATGGCTTTTGGGAGTCCAACTTGCAGCTCATTCTAGTTCTAGCGGTGGGACTGCGCTTAAGTTTCTTGTGCCTCGTTTCCTCATGTGTAAAATGAGGATGATAGTCTCTTCCACTGGGGATTGCGATGCAGTGAAGGGTGTGTCCCTGCCTCCCCGCCTCCCCCCTGCCCTTCATATGTGGAAGCCCTAACCTGTAATGTGAGTGTATCAGGAAACGGGGCCTATGAGAGGGAGACTAGGGTTAAATGAGGTCATAAGAGTGGGGCTCTAACCTTTATAAGAAGAGGAAGAGACCTAAGCACCCTCTCCGTATTTGCATAGAGAGATCATGTGACTACACAGTGGGATTTGCTGGGGCACGCGTGTTGTTCCCTGGATGTTGTTATGGGTTGCATTGTATCTCCCCCCAAATTAAATATTAAGTCAGTCCTAATCCCCCGTATCTTAGGTGGGGACCTTAGTTGGGAATAGGGTCATTGTGGATATAGCTCGTTAAGGTGAAGTCTTGGGGTGGGCTCCTAATCGATTGGACTGGTGTCCTTATTGAGAAAAGTGCTGTGTGCAGACAAAGAGACACACGTGAGGGGAGATGATGTGAGGAGACACAGAGAGAAGTTGGCCACCTACAAGGCCTGGACCCGAACCTTCCCTCACAAAGCGTGGGAGGAACCATCCTGCGGAAAAGACGCTTTTTCCCCCCGATACATTTCTGTTAAGACACCCAGTTGGCGTTACTTTGTTGCGACAGCCCTAGCAAATGGATCCAGACGTTGCCGCTGACTTGGCTGGTGTCCTTAGCCCTGCTCAGGGGCCCCAGAGGCTGACCAGGTCAACCCAGTGACCTCCCAGGTAAGGGCCGCACGTGTTGCTCTTACTTTTCGCAGAGAATGATGAGTAGATTGTGGCAGCTGGCATCATTACCTACTATTGAAGAAATCTTGCTAAAAGCACCATAAGTTGATGAAATTCTGCAGAAAACTCAGTAATCACAGGGAATGGTTAGGAACCAGCCTACAGTCTCACTCCTTAAAAAATTAATCACGGAGAAAAAATAAATTCCTGGGGGCTTTGTTCTAAACTCATCTTGAAGAATATGAGAGACGTTTCTGAGAGCGGATAATACTTTTTAGATGGTGGGTGAAGAAATAGACATTTCAGGCTTGGCCAGCGTATTTAATGTAGCACAAGGTTTCAGCTCATTCTTTACTCTGTCGGACAATAAAATGGAGATAATGCATGACTCTGTGAACTTGTGGATGCTCTCTCCCTGGGGATGAAGCGGGTTGAATCTGCTTCCTCTAGACCCCATTAGTGGCGCAACCATAATTAATGCCCGAGGTTAAAAATGTTTCCTCCATAAGATGTTCAGATTTAATAAATAGTGTTTGTTTTTATTTTTCAGACACAAAGCATCAGAAGTCTTTTTTTTTTCTGTCATAATTTAATTTTTATGCCTGTCACTGTTTATAACATCTTGGAAGCTCAAATCTGAACTCTTAGGTTTTTCTCAGCCACATTTCCTCTGTAAATGTGTTACTGGTTGAGAGTGTTATGTGACACTCTCGCATGCTGGGGTGCCTTTCCCTTCAGAGGATAAAGCAGTGGTCTCTCTCTCTCTCTCTCTCTCTCTCTCTTTAAAATCTCTTTTGGTGGGGAGCCTGGGTGGCTCAGTTGGTTAAGCATCTGACTTCGGTCGGCTCAGGTCATGATCTCAGGGCATGATCGCCAAGTTCCAGCCCACAGAGGTCTGTCTGTTCTCAGTGCAGAGCCCATTTCGAATCCTCTGTCTCCCTCTCTCTCTCTCTGCCCTGCCTCCCCTCTCTCTCTCAAAAATAAATAAACATTAAAAAATCATTAAAAAAATCTCTGTCAAAGAGATGGGGTTTACAAATTACAGGGAATTAACCTTTCAACTTTATCTTTCCCATTCACCCCCTCCCAAAGCACAGTGAAATGAAGACAGATCTCTGAATAGGACAGTAGCAGTTACTGCAATGAATTACAGGCTCTGATTAGCTGGGCCCTAATTGTGTAATCATTTGTATGTACCAATTGTCTGATGAGAGTCCTTTGTTTGCATATGTGCTGCCTTCTATAGATAACTTCTTTCATAATCTGAATGTTTAAACTTCTTAGTAGTGAAGATCGTTTGCTCCAGGCTCATTTCTTCTCCTCCCCCACCTCCTTTTTCTCTTCCTCCTCCTCTTCCTCCTCCTCCTCCTCCTCCTTTTTCTTCTTCTTCTTCTCCTTCTCCTTCTCTTTCTCCTCCTTCTCCTTCTTCTTTTCTTCTTCTTCTTCTTCTTCTTCTTCTTCTTCTTCTTCTTCTTCTTATGTTTTGGGAAGCCAGGTTGTCATTGTCTGTTGGAAATATTTTATATGGGAAGTGTTAGGGTCTTGGGACTGAACTGAGACTCTGAAAGTATTTTGGTTCATGAATAACATTGGCAGAGACCATTCTGCTTCCCTGTCTCCCATCATCATATAGAGAGAAAGTTCCTCTGCTCACCCCCATCACTCACTTCATCCATGTCTGACCTCAGCCTCATTCTTACGTCCCCCGGCCCGGCTCAGTGTTCTCAACTTCAGTTGGTGAATTGATGAGTCACTCTTAGTAAATCACTCTCCACTGTCTTTTTTTTTTCCCCCTTCCTCCCTGAAATGACCAAGGAGACTTCTCTGAGTGCCAGCACTGTCTGTTCTTCTGTTCTGTTTCTTCTGGAAGATCAATGCGTATAAATGGGCACTTGGAACCAGCTGTAAACTCAGTACTACTCTGATGTTGTTCACTGTTTTGGCTCTGGCTGCCAGAATAAAATACCACAGAGTGGGAGCCTTAAACATAGACATTTATTCCTCATAGTTCTGGAAGCTTGGAAGTACAGATCAAGATGCCAGCCAATTTAATTCCTGGTGATGACTCTCTTCCTGGCTTACAGATGACCACCTTCTTGCCACATGCTCA
This sequence comes from Panthera pardus, assembly GCF_024362965.1. Classification (NCBI taxonomy): domain Eukaryota; kingdom Metazoa; phylum Chordata; class Mammalia; order Carnivora; family Felidae; genus Panthera; species Panthera pardus. The sequence continues at coordinate 18,919,744 of NW_026526721.1, forward strand.
CCTCGCCTTTTCTCGGAACATGCATATGGAACGTTCTCTCTCTCTCCTTTTCTTATAAGGTCATTCATCCTTGGATTCGGATCCTGCTCTTCTGACCCTCATTTAACCTTAATTTCCTCTGAAAAGCCTCATCTCCAAATAGAATCACACTGGGGGCTAGTTAGGGCTTCAATAAATGTGTTTGGTTTTCTCTTCGTATTCTTTTATGTGAATAGAATAATCCTAGTTGTCCTTTTACAGAAATTTGTTTTTAATATTATAGTTATATTTTAATTATTTTTTAAATATTATTTAACTGTTCCCAGTGGCTCTTTTATCCTCTTATGCATCTCCATGCCTGGTTTAAGAACAGTATTCTAATGTTTATTCTGTTGACTATAATTTAATAAGGACTCCAATGTTGGGCTTAGGAAATGGGAAAAAGTGGACTCAAGGGAGTAGCATTCACAAATTATCCTAACTGTGAAATGATATAAAAGAATTCAAGAAGGTTTACTCCCATTGGGTCAGTCGGTAGAGAACAGAAGATCCAATATCATATGGAGAAAAGGTATAGACAGATTACTAATCTACAAATAATTTTGGCCTCCCGGGAGGAATAAATTGTGTGTAAATACTAATATAATCTTTCAGGGAGTTAAATATCTTGGGACCACGCACTCACCGGGCAAGTGTTCAAGGATGAATAAAAGAATCTAGACAAGTTGCATATTTTTTTTTAAGAATTTTATTTACTTATTCTTTAAGTTTACTTATTCATTTTGAGAGATAGAGAGCCTGAGCAGGGCTGAGAGAGGGAGAGAAAGAGAATCCCAAGCAGGCTCTGTGCTGACAGCTCAGAGCCCAGTGCCAGGTTCGTCCTGGCAACAGTGAGATCATGACCGGAGCTGAAATCAAGATTTGGATGCTTAACCAGCTGAGCCACCCAGGTGCCCCAGTGAGTTCATCTTTTGTCTCCTCCCTCTCAGGGAAGCTGCAAGTGACCCTTCTTGCTAAAGCTGGTTGCCCATTCCATTTTACTGCTCCCGTCTCTCCAGTTTGTGTGAATATGAGTTCTGAATGTGTTGTGGGTTTTTCTGTTGTTATTCTTCTCTTCTCCATTACAGCATTACTATCTTCTATAATAAAATTTTGCTTGAGTTTACTGAGTGTGAAGTGCTTTCACTTGCTCTTATGAAAACGATCTATCGGAACTAGGCCCAACACTGTGGTTGACCACGATCGATAGCTTTAAGCAAGAGGATACAGTTGGTTTCCATGGATCAAAGAGCTTAAGAGCACTCAGCCTGCTGGAATGGTGTCCGCTGGGGAAAAATCATGGGCATAAGGGCAGTAGCAGACGTGAAATTTCCTTGTTTCCATTTATTCCCACTCTGAAGCAAGTTGCAGCAACGGGATGGGGCAAGATGCTAGCTTCTGGGAGACTGACCTTGATCCCTAGGCTGTAAGGCTTTAAGCATGACGATTAAGGAAGTGCTTGCCATTTTGATGTGATCAGGGCCAGGGTCCCAACTTTATGAAGCTGTACAATATAACAAGCTAGTGACAAAACTCGCCACTTTCCTTTTCATAGTTGGGGAAGCATCAACCTCTTTCCTGGCATGTTCTGAGTGGGATGCTAGGCAGAATAATGACCCTCTCAAAACTGTCCTTGCTCTAATTCCTGGGACCTGTGAATATGTTATGTTACAAGGTGAGTGAGAATTTAAGTTGTAGATGGAATTAAGTTTGCTAATCAGCTGACCTTAAAATAGAGAGATTATTCTGGATTCTTCAGGTGGGCCCAATGTGATCATAAGCATCATATAAATGTAGAAGCGGGAGAGAAGAAAACCACTGTGGCTCCCAACAGCATCAACATTACCACATTTGCTTTATCCTACTACACATACACATGCACACTTACACACAGACACACAAACACCTCCATACTACTGAAAACAGCTTAATAATTTATAATTTTTTTTCGGTTCTCTTTGTCCCACAAAGAATATAGTCCACATTGGGACGTGTGATCTATCTTGTTTTAAAGTCACTTGAAATAATTTCTCTCAGTTGGCTACTAACTTAATACACAATTAAGGTCATTTGTTTAATTTACTTTCAATTTTTAGGTATTGCTTTTTTAGGTTGAGTTGTTTTCATTTTATCTATTTCCACAACGCATTTGCATGGTTTCAGACTCAAGTTTATAAAACAAGGTATATTTTGAGACTATCGTCTTTCTTTTCCTTAAAATATATTTTTATACTTTATCCTTCAATTTTTTGAATCCATGCAAATATGTATCTCATCTTCCTTTTCTCTGACGAGTGTCAGTGTGCTGTCTACACGTTCCTCTTTTTTTTAAGTTTATTTATTTAAATTCAAGTTAGTTAACATACAGTGTAGCATTGGTTTCAGGAGCAGAACCCAGTGACTCATCACTTACCTATGACACCCAGTGCTCATCCCAAGAAATGCCCTCCTTAGTGACCATCACCCATTTAGCCCATTCCCCATACCCCACACCACTCTAGCAATCTTCAGCTTGTTGTCTATACTTAAGAGTCTCTTATGATTTGCCCCCCTCTCTGTTTTTATCTCATTTTCCTTTTCCTTCCCATATTCATCTGTTTTGTTTCTTAAATTCCACATGAGTGAAATCGTATGGTATTTGTCTTTCTCTGACTGACTTATTTCGTTTAGTATAATACATTCTAGTTCCATCCATGTTGCTGTAGATGGCAAGATTTCATTCTTTTTGATCACTGAGTAATATTATATTATATATATACCACATCTTTTCCCATTCATCAGTCGATGGACATTTGGGGTCTTCATAATTTGGCTAATGTTGATAGTGCTGCTATAAACATTGGGGTGCCTGTGTCCCTTTGAATCAGCATTTTTATATCGTTTGGATAAATACCTAGTAGTGCAATTGCTGGGTCGTAAAGTAGCTCTATTTTTAATTTTTGGGGAATATCCATACTGTTCTCTAGAGTAGTTGTGTGAGTTTGCATTCCCATCAACAAAGCAGAAATGTTCACCTTTCTCTGCATCCTCGCCAACATCTGTTGTTTCCTGAGTTGTTAATTTTAGCCACTCTGACCGGTGTGAGGTCGTATCTCAGCATAAGGTTTTGATTTGTATATCCCTGATAATGAGTGATGTTGAGCATCTTTTCATGTGTCTGTTAGCCATCTGGATGTCTTCTTTGGAAAAGTGTCTGTTCATGTCTTCTTCCCATTTCTCCACTGGATTATTTGTTTTTTAGGTTTTGAGTTTGATAAGTTCTTTAGTATTTTGGATACTAATCTTTTATCTGATATATCATTTCCCAGTATCTTCTCTTATTCCATCAGTTGCCTTTTAGTTTTGTTGATTGTTTCTTTTTCTATGCAGAAGACTTTTATCTTGATGAGGTCCCAATAGTTCATTTTTGCTTTTGTTTCCCTTGCCTCCGGAGAAGTGTTGAGTAAGAAGTTGTTGCAGCTGAGGTGAAAGAGGTTGTTGCCTATTTTCATCTCTAGGATTTTAATATTTTCCTGTCTTACATTGAGGTCTTTCATCCATTTTGAGTTTCTTTTTGTGTCTGGTGTAAGAAAGTGGTCCAGGTTCATTCTTCTGCATGTCACTGTTCAGTTTCCTCAACACCATTTACTGAAGAGACTATCTTTTTTCCATTGGATATTTTTTTCCTGCTTTGTTGAAGATTAGTTGGCCATACGTTTGGGGCCATACTATTCTATTCCATTGATTTATGTGTCTGTTTTTGTGCCAGTCCCACTACTGTCTTGATGATTACAGCCTTGTAATACAGCGTGAAGTCTGGAATTGTGATGCCTCCAGCTTTGGTTTTCTTTCTCAACATGACTTGGGCTATTCAGGGTCTTTTCTGGTTCCGTACAAATTTTAGAATTGTTTGTTCTAGCTCCATGAGGAATGCTGGTGTTATTTTGACAGGGATTGCACTAAATGTGTAGATTGCTTTGGGTAGTATATACATTTTAACAATATTTTTTCCTCCAATCCATGAGCATGGAATGTTTTTCCATTTTTTTGTGTCGTCTTCACTCTCTCTCATAACTTTTCTATAGTTTTTAGTGTTCAGATCTTTTACCTCTTTGGTTAGGTTTATTCCTAGATATTTTATGGTGCAATTGTTTTTGAGTGCAATTTTTTGGGTTTTTGGTGCAATTATAAATGGGATCAATTTCTTGATTTCTCTTTCTGCTGCTTTATTATTGATATAAAGAAATGCAACTGATTTCTGTACATTGATTTTATATCCTATGACTTTGCTGAATTCATGTAACAGTTCTAATAGTTTTTTGGTGGAGTGTTTTGGGTTTTCCACATAGGGTATCATGTCATTTTAAAAGTGAAAGTTTGACTTCTTCCTTGCTGATTTGGATGCCTTTTATTTCTTTTTGTTGTCTGATTGCTGAAGCTAGGACTTCCAGTACTATGTTGAACAGCAGTGGTGAGTGTGGACATCCCTGTCATGTTCTGATCTTAGGGGTAAAGCTCTCAGTGTTTTCCCATTAAGGATGATATTAGCTGTGGGTATTTTGTACATGGGCTTTATGATGTTGAGGTATGTTCCTTCTATCCTTACCGTCTTGATGGTTTTTATCAAGAAAGGATGCTCTATTTTGTCAAATGCTTTTTCTGCACCTATTGAGAGGATCATGTGGTTCCTGTCCTTTCTTTTATTAATGTGATGTATCACAATTGATTTGCAGATATTGAACCAACCCTGCAGTCAGGAATAAATCCCACTTGATCTTGGTGAGTAATTCTTCCAGTGTAGTGTTGGATTCGATTTGCTAGTATCTTGTTGAGAATTTTTGCATCCATGTTCATCATGGAAATTGATCTGTAATTTTCCTTTTTAGTGGGGTCTTTGTCTGGTTTTGGAATCAAGATAAAACTGGTCTTATAGAATGAATTTGGAAATTATCCTTCCATTTCTACTTTTTGGAACAGCTTTAAAACTTAGGTATTAACTCTTATTTAAATGCTTGGTAGGATTACCCTGAGAAGTCATCCAGTCCTGGACTCTTGTTTGTTGGGAGATTTTTGATTCCTAATTCAATTTCTTTACAGGTTATGGGTTTGTTCAAATTTTTATTTCTTTCTGCTTTTGGTAGTTTTGGTAGTTTATAATTTTCTAGAAATTTATCAATTCCTTCCAGATTTCCAAATTTATTGGCATTAATTGCTCATAATATTATCTTATTGTTTATATATCTGCAGTGTTGGTTGTGATGTCTCCTCCTTCATTTGTTATTTTATTTATCTGGGAACTTTTCTTTCTGTTTTTGATAAATCTGGGTAGGGGTTTATCAATTTTGTTAATTCTTTCAAAGAACCACCTCCTAGTTTTTTTTAATATGTTCTATTTTTTATTATTTTTATTTCGATATCATTGATTTCTACGCAAATCTTTATTATTTCTCTTCCTCTGTTAGTTTTGGGCCTTATTTGCTGTTCTTTTTCAGGCTCCTTTAGGTGTAATATTCGGTCATGTATTTGAGACATTTCTTCCTTCTCTAGAACGGCCTGGATTGCTATATACTTCCCTCTTATGACCACCTTTGCTGCATCCCAGAGGCTTTGGATTGTCATGTTTTCATTTTCATTGGCTTTCATGTACTTCTTAATTTCCTCTTTAATTTTTTGGTCAACCCATTCATTCTTTAGAGGATGTTCTTTAATCTCCAAGTATTTGTGGTGTTTCCAAATTTTTTTCTGTGGTTGATTTCAAGTTTCATACCACTGTGGTCTGCAAATATGCATGGTGAATCTCAATCTTTCTGTACTTGTTGAGAGCTAATTTGTGAAACAGTATGTGTTTCACACATACTGGAAGATGGAGAATGTTCCATGTGCATGCAAGAAGCATGTGTATTCTTCTGCTTTAGGATGAGATGAATACACCTGTTAAGTCTATCGGTCTAGTGTGTCATTCAAAGCCATTGTTTCCTTGTTGATTTTCTACTCAGATGATCTGTCCATTGTTGTAAGTGGTGTGTTAAAGTCTTACTGTTGGGCTGCCTCGGTGGCTCAGTCCAACTTAAGGGTCCAACTTCAGCTCAGGTCACGATCTCGCGGTCCGTGAGTTCGAGCCCCGCATCGGGCTCTGGACTAATGGCTCAGAGCCTGGAGCCTGCTTCCGATTCTGTGTCTCCCTCTCTCTCTGCCCCTCCCCCGTTCATGCTTTGTCTCTGTCTCAAAAATAAATAAACGTTAAAAAAAAATTTAAAGTCCTACTGTTATTGTATTATTCTCAATGAATTCCTTTATGTTTGTGATGCACTGATTTATGTATTTGCATTCTTTCAAGTTAGAAGCATAAATATTTACAATGGTTAGATCTTTGTGAATAGACTCCTTAATTATGATATAACACCCTTCTTCATCTCTTGTTACAGTCTTTGTTTTAAAATTCAGTTTGTCTGGGAGAGCTTGGGTGGCTCATTCGGTGAAGCATCCTACTCTTGATTTCAGCTGAGGTTGTGATATTAGGTTGAAGACTTGAATTGGGCTCTGTGATGACAGTGTGGAGCCTCCTTGGGGTTCTCTCTCTCCTTGTCTCTCTACCCCTCCCCATGTTTTCTCGCTCTCTCTCTGTCTCAAAATAATAAATAAATAAAGTTAAAAAATAAAATTCAGTTTGTCTGATATAAGAATGGCTACTCTGTGTTTCTTGTGACAACTATTAGCATGATAGATGGTTCTCCATCCCTTTACTTTTGATCTGCAGGTGTCTTTAGGTCTAAAATGAGTCTCTTGTAGGCAGCATGTAGATGGGTCTTCTTATTATTACTTTTTTTTTATCCATTCTGATACCCTATGTCTTTTGTTTGGAGCATTTAGTCCATTTGCATTTAGAGTGGTTATTGAAAGATATGAATTTAGTGCCACTCTGTTGCCTGTAGAGTTGATGTTTCTGGTAATGTTCTCTGGTCTTTTTTAGTCTGTGTTGCTTTTGGTCTTTTTGATTTTGTTTTGTTTTTTCTCCACTCAAAGAGTCCCCCTTCAAATTTCTTGCAGGGCTAGTTTAGTGGCCATGAATTCCTTTAGTTTTTGTTTATCTGAGAAACTCTTTATCTCTCCTTTTACTCTGAATGACAGCCTTACTGGATAAAGAATTCTTGGATGTACATTTTTCTGATTTAGCAAGTTGAATATACCCTGCCACTCTCTTCTGGCCTGCCAAGTTTCTGTGGACAGGTCTGCTGTGAACCTGATCTATCTTCCTTTGTAAGTTAAGGATTAAAAAAAATGTTTATTTTAGAGAGAGAGAGAGAGAGGGAGAGAGAGAGAGAGAGAGAAAGAGAGAGTGTTGTGAGCAGGGGAAGGGCAGAGAGAGAGGGGGCAGAGGATCTGAAATGGGCTCTGAGCTGACAGCAGAGAGCCTGATGTGGGACTTGAACTCACCAACTGTGAGATCATGACCTGAGCCAAAGTCAGACGCTTAACTGACTGAGCTACCCAGGCGTCCCAGGACTTTTTTTCCCTTGATGCTTTCATGATTCTTTCCTTGTATGTGTATTTTGTGAATCTGCCTATGATATGCCTTGGTGATGGTCAGTTTTTGTTAAATCTAATGGGAATTCTCTGTGCTTCTTGGATTTTGATATCTGTGTACTTCCCCAGATTAGGAACGTTTTCAGCTATAATTTGCTCACAGAAACCTTATGCCCCTTTTCTCTCTCTTCATGTTCCAGGACTCCTATGATATGAATGTTATTCCTCCTTAATAAGTCGCTGAGTTCTCTAAGTGACCTTTTGCCTTTGTTTCCCTTTTTGTTTGCATTCCTACCAACAGTGCAAGAGGGTTCCTGTTTCTCCATATCCTCGCCAGCATCTGTTGTTTTCTGAGTTGTTAATTTTAGCCACTCTGACTGGTGTGAGGTGGTATCTCAGTATGGATTTGATTTGTATCTCCCTAATGATTAGTGACATTGAACATCTTTTCATGTGTCTGTTGGCCATCTGGATGTCTTCTTTGGAAAAGTGTCTATTCATGTCTTCTGCCCATTTTTTCACTGGGTTATTTGTCAGGTGTTGAGTTTGGTAAGTTCTTTATAGATTTTGGATACTCACCCTTTATCTGATATGTCATTTGCAAAAATCTTTTCCCATTCCGTTGGTTGCCTTTCAGTTTTGTTGATTGTTTCCCTTGCAGTGCAGAAGCTTTTTATCTTGATGAGGTCCCAATAGTTCATTTTTGCTTTTAATTCCCTTGCCTTTGGAGATGTGTTGAGCAAGAAATTGCTGCAGCTGAGGTCAAAGAGGTTGTTGCCTGTTTTCTCCTCCAGGCTTTTGATGGTTTCCTGTCTCAAATTTAGGTCTTTCATCCATTTTGAGTTTATTTTTTGTGAATGGTGTAAGAAAGTGGTCCAGCTTCATTCTTCTGCATGTTGCTGTCCAGTTCTCCCAGCACCATTTGTTAAAGAGACCGTCTTTTGTCCATTGAATCCTCTTTCCTGCTTTGTCAAAGATTAGTTGGCCATACATTTGTGGGTCCAATTCTGGATTCTCTGTTCTATTCCATGGGTCTATGTGTCTGTTTTTGTGCTAATACCACACTGTGTTGATGATTACATATTTGTAGTAGAGGCTAAAGTCTGGGATTGTGATGCCTCCCTCTTTGGTTTTCTTCTTCGACATTACTTTGGCTATTTGGGGTCTTTTTGTGGTTCCATACAAATTTTAGGATTGTTTGTTCTAGCTTTGAGAAGAATGCCAGTGCAATTTTCATTGGGAGTGTGTTGAATGTGTAGATTGCTTTGGGTAGTATTGACATTTTAACAATATTTATTCTTTTAATCCATGAGCATGGAATGGTTTTTCCATTTCTTTGTGTCTTCAATTTCCTTCATAAGTTTTCTGTAGTTTTCAGCATACAGATCTTTTGCATCTTTGGTTAGGTTTATTCCTAGGTATTTTATGGTTATTGGTGCAATTGTCAATGGGATCAGTTCCTTGATTTCTTTTTCTGTGTTTCATTATTGGTGTATAGAAATGCAACCGATTTCTGTACATTGATTTTGTACCCTGCGACTTTGCTGAATTCATGTGTCAGTTCTAGCAGTCTTTTGGTAGAGTCTTTTGGGTTTTCCATGTAGAGAATCACCTCATCTATGAAAAGTGAAAGTTTGACTTCTTCTTTGCCAATTTTGATGCCTTTTATTTCAATTTGTCGTCTGACTGCTGATACTAGGACTTCCAACACTATGTCAAATAACAGTGGTGAGAGTGGATATCCCTGTCATGTTCCTGATCTCAGGAGGAAAGCTCTCAGTTTTTCCCCATTGAGGATGATATTAGCTGTGGGCTTTTCATATATGGCTTTTATGATGTTTAAGTATGTTCCTTCTATCACGACTTTATTGAGGGTTTTTATTAAGAAAGGATGTTGTATTTTGTCAAGGGCTTTTTCTGCATCTATTGACAGGATCATATGGTTATTATCCTTTCTTTTATTAATGTGATGTATCACATTGATTGATTTGTGAATACTGAACCAGCCCTGCAGCCCAGGAATGAATCCCACTTGATCATGCTGAATAGTTCTTTTTATATGCTGTTGAATTCGATTTGCTAATATCTTGTTGAGAATATTTGCATCCATGTTCATCAGGGATATTGGCCTGTAATTCTCCTTTTTTTGTGGGGTCTCTGTCTGGTTTGGGAATCAAGGTAATGCTGGCATCATAGAATGAGTCCAGAAGTTTTCCTGCCATTTCTATTTTTTTGGAAAAGCTTGAGAAGGGTAAGTATTAACTCTGCTTTAAATGTCTGGTAGAATTCCCCTGAGAAGCCATCTGGCTCAGGACTCTTATTTGTTGGGAGATTTTTGATAACTGATTCAATTTCTTCACTAGTTATGAGTCTGTGCAAATTTTCTATTTCTTCCCATTTAAGTTTTGGTAATATGTAGGTGTCTAGGAATTTGTCCATTTCTTACAGGTTACCCAGTTTTTGGCATATAATTTTTTATAGTAATCTCTGATAATTGCTTGTATTTCTGAGGGATTGGTTGTGATAAATCCATTTTTCATTTATGATTTTATCTATTTGGGTCATCTTTCTTTTTGAGAAGTCTGGTTAGGGGTTTATCAATTTTGTTTATTTTTTCAAAAAACTAGCCCTTAGTTTCATTGATCTGTTCTACTGGGTTTTTTTTAATTTTTTTATTCTATATTGTTTATTTTGGCTCTGATATCTATTATTTCTCTTCTTCTGCTGGCCTTGGGGTTTCTTTGCTGTTCTGCTTCTAGTTCCTTTAGGTGTGCTGTTAGATTTTGTATTTGGGATTTTTCTTGTTTCTTGAGATAGGCCTGGATTTCAATGTTTTTTCCTCTTAGGACTGCCTTTGCTGCATCCCAAAGGGTGTGGACTGTTGTGTTTTCATTTTCATTTGTTTCTATATATTTTTAAAATTTCTTCTTTAGTTGCCTAGCTGATCCATTCTTTCTTTTTTTTTTTTTTTTTTTTGCCCATTCATTCTTTAGTAGGATGTTTTTTTAACCTCCATATATTTGGAGGTTTTCCAAACCTTTTCCTGTGGTTGATTTCAAGTTTCATAGCATTGTGATCTGAAAGTGTGCATCGTATGATCTCAATATTGAAGGCTGTTTTATGACCCAATATATGATCTATCTTGGCGAATGTTCCATGTGTGCTCCAGGAGAATGTGTATTCTGCTGCTTTAGGATGAAAAGTTCTGAATGTGTCTGTTGAGTCCATCTGGTACAGTGTATCCTTTAGGGCCATTGTTTCTTTATTTATTTTCTGTCTAGATGATCTTTCCACTGTTGTAAGTGGAGTATTAAAGTCCCCTGCAATTACCACATTCTTACCAATAAGATTGCTTATCTTTGTGATTAACTGGTTTATATATTTGTGTGCTATCAAATATGGTGCATAAACATTTATAATTGTTAGCTCTTCTTGATGGATAGACCCCATAATTATGACATAATGTCCTTCTTCATCTCTTGTTACAGCCTTTAGTTTAATAATCTAGTTTGTCTTATATAATTATGGCTACTCCAGCTTTCTTTTGACTTCCAGTAGCATGGTAGATAGTTCTCCATTCCCTCACTTTCAACCTGAAGGTGTCCTCAGGTCTAAAATGGGTCTCTTATAGACGGCAAATAGATGGGTCTTGTTTTTTAATTTTTTTAATCCATTCTGATACCTTATGTCTTTTGATTGGAGCATTTAGTCCATTTATATTCAGTGTTATTATTGAAAGATATGGATTTAGAATCATTGTGTTATCTGCAGGTTTCATGCTTGTACTGATGTCTCTGGTCCTTTGTGGTCTTTGCAACATTTCACTCAGAGTCCCCCTTAGGGTCTCTTATAGGGCTGGTTTAGTGGTGATTAATTCCTTCAGTTTTTATTTGTCTTGGAAACCTTGATCTCTTCTATTTTGAATGAGAGGCTTGCTGGGTAAAGGATTCTTGGCTGCATATTTTTCATATTCAGCACATTGAAAATTTCCTGCCACTCCTTTCTGGCCTGCCAAGTTTCAGTAGATAGATCTGCTACTACCCTTATGTGTCTACCCTTGTCATTTAAGGCCCATTTGTCCCTAGCTGCTTTCAGAATTCTCTATCTTTGTATTTTGCCAGTTTTCCTATGTTATGTTGTGCAGAAGATCAATCAAGTTATGTCTGAAGGGAGTTCTCTGTGCCTCCGGGATTTCAATGTCTGTTTCCTTCCCTAGACTGGGTAAGTTCTCAGCTATGATTTGTTCAAGTACACCTTCCTCCCCCTTCTCTCTCTTCTTCTTCTTCTGGAACTCCTATGATACGGATATTATTCCATTCCATTGAATCCCTTAGTTCTCTAATTCTCCCCTCATGGTCCAGAATTTTTTTATCTCTCTTTTTCTCATCATATTTTTCCATAATTTATCTTTTATTTCACTTATTCTTCCCTTTGCCTCTTCAATCTTCGCTGCCATCACCTCTAGTTTATTTTGCACCCCATTTACAGCATTTTAAAATTCATCATGACTATTTTTTAGTTCCTTGATCTCTGCAGCAATAGATCTTCTGCTGTCTTCTATGGTTTTTTCAAGCCCAATGAGTAATCTTACAACTATTATTCTAAATTCTTGTTCAGTTACACTGTTTATATCTGTTTTGATCATTTCTTTAGCTGTCATTTCTTTGTCTAATTTATTTTGAGGAGAATTCTTCCGTTTTGTCATTTTGGCTAGTTTTCTATCCCTTATGTGTTTTAAAAGCTTGTTATGTGTCCTGCACCTGTGAGCACCACCATATTAAAGAGGAGTCATACACTGTCCAGGGCCTGGCCCTTCAGGAGGTATTTTTGGAGTGTGGTACTTGCTCTCTGTTGTTGTGACTTTGATTACTTTATCTCCCTACTCCTAGTGATGTTTTGGACCCTCCACCAGGTGTGCTTTTATTTGTTCGTTGAAGTAGCCCTGGAAAGGAAAACAAACAAATAAACAAAAAACAAACAGAAAACAAAAACAAACACAGAAGCAAACAAAAACACCCCAAAACAAAAAAACCCAGAAACACCAACTACAAGTAAACAACAGGGTGGAGGTGGTGCTGATGGAAGAGGCCTTATCCCACGCAAAGAGAAATGACAGGGGCGGGGAAAAATTAAATAAAACAAAATTCACCAGACGGAGAAACGATACGGCTTAATCCGGAGAGAGAGAAAGGAAAGGAAAGCAGGAGGTGTAGAACATGTGTAAAGAGAATAGATTAAATGCGTCTGCCTAAACAAATCAACAACCAGAATAATCAGACTAGAGGAGGGAAGAAGTAAGAAGGAGAAAATGAAGGAAGAACATAAAGAGTTGTCTGTGAATTAAATCAGCCAAGGCAGCAGAGCTGGTCTGGACGAGGGACTGGCTGGCTGGTCAGCGTCAATCCGGCTCCCGGCTCCCGTAGATCCGCACTTAGCGGGCGCGGAGGGGCGTGGCTTGGTGTAGGTGGGTCCCGCCTCCACTGGGGGCCGGCTCTCTGTTCCCTGAGCCCCTACCTTGTTGGTGATGGCGAGGAAAATGGTGAGGCCCCAGTCTCTCCTCCGCGGACCTGGTGTCCCAAACGGCTCTGTTCAAGCCGTTCTCACTGTGCTATGGGCGCGAACGAGGCGGTTTGTCCTGCTCCGCCGACTCCCGTGCCTCCCTGGTGCTCAGCTGGGTCTTAAACCCGGAAGTCTTAAAGGTTCCGGTGCTGCGCACCCCAGTTCTGGGGGGAGTGCCGCTCCGCATCGTGGATATATGGCCTCTGGCTGGCAGGCACAGGCAGTCTTTGTCCTTTGAACGGGGTATATACCTTCTTGCTACAGCACTCCAGGGAGGGGACTGCTTTCTCCCACTGTGGACTGTGCCTCTGAACTAGCTACCGGCCCTGGACTGGCTCCCCTCCTCCCGAGGTGCACAAACAGGGCAGCCAGCCCCAGTCTGTAGAAAGCGCCACAGTTCGAGATTGGATCTTTCTCCATCCTGGCCCATGGTTTTTCTCTTGTCCAGGTACAGTCCTACGCTTCCTCAGCCTCTCTTTCTCTTCTTTTGTCTCTCCCTAAAAGGGGATCCCTCCCCTCCATTTCTCTGCCACCCGTTTTATCTCTCCCGGTTCACAATCACGCACCCATGGCCCGCCGGGTTGTCCCTGTGGGTCCCTGAGGCATCTCTGTCACTTTGCTGCCCAGACTCTTAGAGTGCAGAGTCCTTTGGCCTCAACTCTGCTGTGTTTGAGAGACGAGGGCGCTTCGGATCCCCCTACTTCTTGGCCATGTTGGATTCCAACTTTCTCAAATCTCTTTGAAGGAAGGTATTTCTAGTTATGGAGCCATGAAGAGATTGGGCATTGGAGACCAACCAAAGGCAGATAACAAATCGAGGAGCCTTTATTCTTGGAAAGCTGCTAGAACTTCAGGTAAGAATAGTAGGAATACGTCTTCTCCACCCCCCGCCCCCCCCCCCCCCCCCCCCCCGCAACTTAACTTGGCTGCCAAGAATAATAGTTTCATCAGCATGGGGGAGGAACACGAAAAGCAACAGCTTTGTTGCCAGAGGGGATGAACTCAATCTGGGTGTGTGTGTCCGGGGGGGTGGTGGTGAAAATATTTGGCTTTATTGTTTAAAAGGGGTGGACATGGCTGGGGACAAAAAAGGAAAGTGCAGCTTTGCAAGCCTGACCGTATGGTTCTGGTTGGGGTGAATGGTGAGTGGTGGACCAGCCAGAAATATAATGGGGAAATCCTGGAGATGAGAGACCCATGGAAAGGCTGAGATAATCTCACCATATGTTCTCGACTGATTAGAAAACTCTCCATGCTTGGAGGAGACCTGAGGGAGGCTGGTGAACATTGAAAGCTGAGGGAGACTTGAGAATTGGCTGTAACTTGAGATACATTTTGCCAGCAACATAGAAACTAATCGATAGAGGTGAAAGCTTTGTGGGAATGAGGCATTTGACCTCAAGCTCTGCCCAAATCACTGGCTTACCACTAAGCTATGCACATAAAAGAGAGATCTTTAGGAAAATAGTCTAAAAACAAAAATAAGAATTAAAAAACTGAGCAGAGACATCAGTGATTCCACACTTTAAGTACAAGGAAGTTACTAAAAAAATTATTTAAAAATAATGACCCCATAACCTTAAGAAAAATAAAACAGAATCAAGAAGTAATGTCTTCTCACTCTATTTATTAATGAAACAGTAAGAAAAGATACAATGCAGGAAAAACACCAACCATTCTTTCACGTCAGGCTGAAAGAAGCACAATGATTTTTTCTTTCATTCCCCAATTCCCATATTCCCACCCACGTCAGTAGAAAAAAAAAAAAGAATTGCTACAGTATTTATCTAGAAATGTTGATTTTTAAAACGAAATTGACTAGGCATATAAGAAAGAGGAAAATATAATCTACACTCAATTAAAAAAAAAGACAGTCAATAGAAGTTGCTCAGGGTGAGCCCAGATGTTGCTTTATAGACCAAGACTTCAAAGCAGCTATTGTAAATATGTTCAGAGAATTAGAGGGAATTATGGGGTGCCCAGGTGGCTCAGTCGGTTAAGCGTCAGACTTCAGCTCAGGTTATAATCTCGTGGTGTGTGAGTTCGAGCCTTGTGTCAGGCTCTGTGCTGACAGCTCAGAGCCTGGAGCCTGCTTCGGATTCTGTGTCTCTCTCTCTCTCTCTGTCCCTCCGCCACTCATGCTGTCTCTCTCTGTCTCTCAAAAGTGAATAAACATTTAAAAATACATAAAAAAAAAAAGAATTACAGGATATTTTGTTCAAATAATGAAAGCAAAATTTAATGACACTGACTTAACATACAAGAAATAGAGGTAGAGAACTAGAAAGTATAAGAAAAGAACCAAATGTAAATTCTAGAGTTGAAAAATGCAATACGGTAGTGTTTCCTTATCCATGGGGATTATGGTCTGAGAACCCCAGTGGGGGCCTGAAACCTTGGGTAGTACCAAACCCTAAATACACTATATTTTTATCTATATAGACATACCTGTGGTAACATTTGCTTTATAAATTAGCACAGTAAGAAATTAACAGCCATAACTAATAACAAAATAGAACAATTATAACAATATATTGTAATAAAAATTATGTCTCTCAAAATATCTTTTTTTTAAAGTTTATTTATTTGTTTTGAGGGAGAGAGAGGCAGAGAGTGAAGGAGAGAGAATTCCAACCAGGCTTTGCTGACAGTGTAGATGTGGGGCTCATTCCCATAAACCATGAGATCATGACCTGAGCTGAAATCAAGAGTTGGATGCTTGACTAAGTCACCCACGTGCCCCTCAAAAGATATTATTGCACTGCATTCTTGTGATAAAGTGAGATGATCAAATGCCTGCATGATGAGATGAAGTGAGGTCAATGACCTAGGCATTGTCACATAGTGTTGGGCTACTATTGAGCGTGTGACAATACATCAGAAAAAGAATCATCTGCTTGTCCACTAGGGTTGACTGTGTGTAATTGAAACCATGGCAAGGAAACTGTGGATGATGGGGGACTACTTAACTGAAATAAAAATTTACTACATAGGCCCAGTAACATATTTGAGATGGCAGAAATAAAAATGAGACTTACAGAAAGATCGATAGAAATACTCTAATCAGAAAAATGAAGAGAAAAAAGATGGAAGAAAAAGGAAACTTTTGAATCACGTAAAGTGTGTAACATACATGTAATGGCAGTCAATGAAGGAGAGGCAAGACAGAGAGAGAAGGGTGTAGAAAAAAAATATTTGAAGAAGTAATGACCCAAAACTCCCCAGATTTGATGAAAAACTTTTACCTAGATATCTAAGATTCTCAGCGAATCCTATTAGAAACATAAAGAGAACCACAGTTAGACATATCCTCGGCCAACTACCAAAAGCCAAAAATAAAGGGCAATCTTAGAATCAGCAAGAGAAAAGCGACTTCCCACACACAGAGCATTAACAATACGGTAGTAAACAGCTAGCTTCTCATCAGAAGCAACAGAGACCCAAAAGCAGTGAAATGACAAAGTGCTGAAGAAAAACAAACCTGCCGATGGCCAACAAAAATACTCCTCAAAAATGAAGGTAACACTAGGACATTCCCAGATAAACAAAAGCTGGCAGAATTCATTTCTAGCCATCTTTTACTGCAAGAAATGCTAAAGGGAGCCCACCAGAGAGGAAGGAACTGACATGAGATCGTAACTGAGATCCACAGGAAAGATGAAGGCCATAGGAAATATTAAGTATATGGGCATACGTAAAAGACCACATATGTATTTTTTCCTCTTTTCTCAGTTTCCTTAAAAAAACCCACACAGGAATGTTTAAAACAACGATGAACTAATTATAGCTCCATATTGTTGAATATGTATTATATATGTAAAATATGCATTTGAAAAAATATATATTTGACAACATGCCACATAGGTGATAATAATAGCACAGAAGGAGGTAATGAAGCAACATCGGGGCAAATTTGCTTTACTTACCCCAGAGGTAATTACAGCAGCCAGCTGCCACAAGGGTGGCGGTGGTGACCCTATTCCAGATGGAGTTCGGTTCATTTCATATCATTCATTTTATTTCATTTCAGTACGGAGGTTAATAACGACTTGGCTACTCATTTAAAGTAAACATTTACCAAGCCCATTGTTTACAAAATCAGATACAGAGACTGAAGTTTAAAAACCACAGTTCTGCCCCATCCCTCCCACTCCGGCTTCTGCTTCCCAGAGAGCAATTTTAAACACTTTTCCCTGCTTTTCCAGGTGATTTCAACCATATTTCTAAATGAAATATTTATGTCACTCACTGTTCTTTACTTTTTCAGATTTAGACATTTCGCTCATACGTTCCCTTCTTCCTGTCTTCTCAATGTGATTCCATCATCCCCTTTGATTTCTGTATTGGTTAACTTCCACTTCTTTATTACTTGTTACATCAGAGCCATGCCTCATTTTGTAGGAAGAAGATATTATAAGGAGCGGGAGTTATCCCTTAAGTCTCCTCTCCCTTTAATCTTTCAGCTTCTTTCATCTGTATTTTTACTTTTACACGGTAGTGATTGGTGATCTTTACTTTCTGTTCTGCAGCCTTGGTTAAATCTTTCACGTTTGCTTACAGATGGATGCTACAAGTTGAAATTCAATATTCAGTGTTTATGTTACTTACTAGTGTATAATATTGGAGGTAATAGAGTTCCCTCCTTGAAACTTCTGAGAGGGGCCAGATAGTAACTATTTTAGACTCTGTGGGTCACAGGGCTTATGTTGCAACTACTCAGCTCTGCCTTTGTAGCATAAAAGAAGCTATAGACAAGAGGTAAATGAATGAGTCTGGCTGTGTTCCAGTAAAACTTCATTTTCAAAAGAAGCAGCAGGCTGGATTTGTCCCACGGGATGGAGTTTGTCAATCCTTGCTTTAGAACTTTGAAGACATGTTTTCATTGTATTTCTAATGATGCTCAACTGACCCTTGTTCCTTTGTATGTGGCTTCCTTTTTTCTTTTTTCCTTTTTTTCTAGCTGGGAATAGTTTCAATTCTTGCATGCTACAATTTCACAATAATATGTACAGGAGAGGGCATTTACTCATTATTATTTTTTGACTATTGTCTCTGTCTTTTTTTAATGGAAACTTTCTTGGTCTGATTATGGGCCACCTGGATTAATCCTCTTTTGTGTCTAATCTTTTCTGTCTTTTTGGGAAGGGGTGTTCTGTGTCTTATTTTTTGAAATATATTGAACTATGTCTCTTAGCACTTTTACTGATGCTTTGTGGCAGAAATTTAGAACAATTTTTTTTTTTTTTAATTTAGAGAGAGAGAGCGGAGAGAGGGGCAGAGGGGGAGAGAGAGAGAGAGAGAGAGAGAAAGAGAGAGAGAGAGAGAGAGAGAGAGAGAGAGAGAGAGAGAGAGAATCTCAGGCAGGCTCCATACTCAAAATGGAGGCCAATGTGGGACCCAACGTGGGATCATGACCTCAGCTGAAATCAACAGTCAGATGCTCAACCAACTGAGCCACCCACGTGCCCTATCAGCAGTAACTTTTAAAAATACTTCTTTCTTGTTCTCTAACCTTCTCCACCTCCTCCTTTTTTTGTGTCTGTGCTAGAGTAGATTTGCCATGAAGCTGATTTCCCCACACTTCAGGTCCTGGAAGTTTCTGGGAATTATAGAGTGTTCTCAGTGGGAAGGTACAGCTAGATTACAATCAGGAAGAATTTCTGGGAAAGTGTTTAGGCTAAATAGGTTTCAGAAGAAAGGGATTGGAACCTCTAAGATTCTGTAACTTAAATTGTGGCATATTTTCCACATATAAATATTTATTTTTTGTACCTAATTTTACATTCTAATTTCGTACTTTTAAAAAGGCCCTAAATATTGATTAAGCTTTAGGGTTACACAAAATCTAGATTTTCATTTTAGTTTAATTTCTCTGAGAGTACAAATTAGCATTTTTCTAGATTCTTTTCGGTGCTCTGTTTTGTTTTGTTTTGAATTTTATGTTTCCTTGAGGTAATTTTGTGGTTAGTATACTATTGTTTCCCCCCCCCCCCCCACTCCCCCACTCCCCCACTCCCCCAAATGTCTGGTGATTCTTGGTTTTCCATTCTTATTTAAAAGTGAGAAAATAGACAAGCTGACTCTGGGGTCTGTGAACACGGATGGGACATGTCAGCTGGCACATTTTCCTTTAGGAAAGCTGGAAGGAGATCTCTGAAGTGCTAATTCCCAGCTGCCTTTGTTCTCCCAAAGAGTTCATTCAATTTTTTCTTTTTTAAGAGTTCATTCAGTTTTTCAAGAGAAGAATTCCCCATGTTCTCTTCGTTAGGAAGAAACACCTGGCTGTTAGGGAAGGATTGACTGTTTCCTCTATAGCCTCTTGCTTTTGGGCCCATACTTCACTTCCGCCAGCAGACAGGTAGCTCCTTCTGCCGGTACAGCCTCTGTCTGTGTGCTTTACGCTGCACCTTCCTGTGTTCTACAGCATTAGTACCTATTCCTCCTCATGCGTTGTGTCTTCCAGGAATTTATTGAGATTTCTTATTAACTGATAGTCACCCCCTGTTCTCTCAGCGGAGGGCCTTGGAAGAAAGAGATTAACGTGTACCCACTGCACCTTCAATCTGGAGTCTGTGGGCCTTTAATCTCACCAGCCAACTCCTAGCCTACTAGATGGCTCAGGTTTTGCTGCTTATGCTTTTAGGGGTTTTTCAGGGTTTCTACTGAGAACACATACAAAAACCCTACCAAACTCACTTTTTTGAGCAAAACTCTCATTTGTGGATATTTGATATCTTCTTTGGGAGGACATCTGGCTCTCAAGTTTCAGCATCCATCTTTTTTTTTTTTATAATTTTTTTTAACGTTTATTTTTGAGAGACGGAGAGAGAGACAGAGCACAAGTGGGGGAGGGGCAGAGAGAGAGAGGGAGACAGAATCAGAAGCAGGCTCCAGGCTCTGAGCCGTCAGCACAGAGACCAACGTGGGGCTCGAACTCACGGAGTGTGAGATCATGACCTGAGATGAAGTTGGACGCTTAACCGACTGAGCCACACAGGAGCCTCCAGCATCCATCTTAACTCCTTTATATCTTCGAGAAATTCCTCACTGTTTCTGTCCAAGCCTTCGTGGCTTTTCTGCATTGTCATATTTGTTCATTTTTTAATATTTTGTCATTTTAAAGGGATTTGCAGTGGGGAGAAAAGTAAATGTGTGTGCTAAGTCAACCGTCTTCATCTGGAAGCTGGAACCTTCAAGTTTCTAAATGGTGTAATTAAATGGTCTTTTCTTTCTTTCTTTTTTTTTTTTATTTAAAAAAAATTTTTTTTAACGTTTTTATTTATTTTTGAGACAGAGAGAGACAGAGCATGAAGGGGGGAGGGGCAGAGAGAGAAGGAGACACAGAATTGGAAGCAGGCTCCAGGCTCTGAGTTATCAGCCCAGAGCCCGACGCGGGGCTCAAACTCACGGACTGCGAGATCGTGACCTGAGCTGAAGTCGGACGCTTAACCGACTGCGCCACCCAGGCGCCCCGGTCTTTTCTTTCTTAATAAAATCCTCATAGTCTATCAATCAGAAAGCTTTTAGAAAAAGCACTCTAAAAATATAATTATGCACACCCACTTATAGAAGCTTTTCATTAACTTCTCTTTAAATGTATTTGATCCTAAAGACATAATCTCAAACTTCTTATCACTTACATTCCATTTTTGACTTATTTTCTTCTCACAAGATATTCTTATCTGTCCCTTCCTCTTTTGGTTGGATATTTAACGCCTTGATACTGTATGATTTAAAATCTCCCCGTCTTTCTTTGAAATTGTACTGAGCTCTTAATTCTTATGTGACTCTTCTGCCAAATATTATTGATATTTTAGATGAATGAGAATCTGTTGAAAATTATAGGAAATACTGTGTGTTATGTTATTTAAACTGAAAGGAGAAGACAGTGTTTTTCTGAGTATTCTTAGATCTGTATATATCTATTAATTAATCCAATAAGAGGATTTTTGAATGCATACAACGCGCCAGGCATCTTTCAGGCTCTAAAAGTGACTGAGTGATCACTGACCAAGACAGAAAAATCTTTGACCTCATGATGTTTACTTTCTAGTGGGAAACAGATGGTAAACAGGATAACTAGGTGAGGATATGTGTATTAGGGTTCTCCAGAGAAACAGAACTAATAGGAGTTTATATGTAAAGATTTATTATAAAGATTATGTGATTATGGAAGCTGGCAAGTCCCAAGATCTTCTAGATGAGTCAGCAAGCTGGAGACCCAAGAGATATGATAGTTTAGTTCCAATCTGGGTCCTAAGGCCTGAGAACCAGGAAAATCAAATGTCTAGTCTCAGTCCAAAAGCTGGCAGGCTCAAGACCCAGGAAGAACCTAGGTTTCAGTTTGAGCTTGAAGGCAGGAAAAACCAATGTCCCAGCTCACAGGCAGTCAGGTAGGAGTTCCCTCTTTAGGGGAGGATCAGATTTTTATTCTGTTCAGACCTTCAACTGATTGGATGAAGGCATATCAGGGAAGATGATCTACTTTACTCAGTCTACCTATTAAAATGTTAATCTTGAAAATTAAAAAAGAAGTTTAGAGATGAAACTGACCATGAGGCTTAGAACATATTCTACTCATTCAGTTGTAACATATGCTTGGGGAACCGACTATAACACCCTGGAGATGCACAATGGAAGACTACGACACAAAGCTGATAGTGGAAGTGGCCCTGGAATTATCTCTGTTCTAAGCATTCAAGTCAATAATGGGCTGAGACAAGTAGTGTCTCTCAACGTGAATGGAAACTATACTAGATTGGTTCTAGATCTAGATGCAGTCCACACTGCATCAGGCACAGCCCTGGGGATTCCACTGCTGCCCCAAACGTGCCTCCTCCTCCTTCAAACTCCTTCTAACAGCAACTCAATCCAGAAGCCCAACTGATAAGATCAGTAGATCCTGATCTCTGCCTCTGCAAGAAACCTCCAGAGGAAAGACCTTCTCATCTTTACAGTGCCCAAAACAGCCTGTCTGAAGTGCAATTCCTGGCTCCTTTTAGGGTAAAGTGTGTGATGACAATGGGTATCACTGAGATATTTCAGATTCAATGTCAAGTGTTCCTCTGCCAGATATACAAGAATTCCCCAATTACAAGGTTATTGACGTGTAAACACCCCTGTACTCAGCAGATCCAAATACCATCGATACAGACTATCACCCTGGAGGTTATGACATTGAAAGTGATTTTCTACCACCAGCAGAAGAATTTCCTGTGCCTGATGAGTTACCATCACTGCTTCTAGAATTCAGTGATCAGTTTCAATCAATGGACCCTCCTGGAGACATACTTTCTGCAGGTAGTTTGGGTTTTTCGTTGGGAAACTGGCAGGAGTTCAGCTTAAATCAGTGTATCTGCCCAATTTCTAACCTGTCAATATGTCTGAACTTCCCCGAACAGGCACTGGTGAGAACAGTGCTTGTAGAGAACTACTCACAGCATCAAAGAAACTTTGAAGCCTCTTCTGTAGAAAACATACCCACATCTGTGTGTACTTTCACAGCTTCTTGCTCTGATGGGTCGGCATGCTGTTGGAGTCCGAGGTCATGATGAGTGACCACGAGAGAGGAGACAGTGGGCGCTTCGAAGAGGTGACAATTCCTCCACCAGATCTGCAACAATTTAGGGAAGTCTGAGGCTTAAAACCCCCTTAGTACCTGCACTTTAATGAAGTTACAGAGATTATGTAAATAATCTGCATTGTTCTGGGTAGAGAGAGGGAGACGCAGAATCTGAAGCAGGCTCCAGGCTCTGAGCTGTCAGCACAGAGCCTGACACAAGGCTTGAACTCACACACTGAGAGATTATAACCTGAGCTGAAGTCTGACGCTTAACTGACTGAGCCCCTTCTGCATTGTTCTTTGTAGCAGTGCTTAAGCACTTTTCTCAGTGAGCTAAAATGGGCCTGCCTACACTGATCCACATGCCTCTTGACATGTTAGCCATTTTCCGTGTCCTAACCCACTTTAACTGGGTGAGATTTATGTTGGCTATGCCATTTTCGAACATCTTTTTGTATTAATATTTGTGATGAAATAATGAAATAAAAATCAGTCCTACTATCTTGTTAGCATGATCATAGATTTATATAAAATTGATTATTTTAATTTTCCTGTCTTTTGGGGGGTAAATTTTATGTACAGATTTAACTTTTCATAGTTTCAACTGGACTTTCAAGATATTTTGTGCATTTGTTTTGGACTGAATTTTGGTGGTGTTAGTATCATTACCTAGCACCCTGATTTTTAAATATAATCAGGATTTCATTAGATCTTTTTTCCACTAAAGTATGATTATTTCATTAACACATTTCTATACACTCATTCATTTCTAGCTGTACATATGATAAGGAAAGATCTGATATATCAACATGTCTTAAATGGATTGTTTAGAAGTGTAAACATTTTTCATTATTGGAAAGAGTAATTGTACCTTCTGTATATCTGTTAATAAACCAAAATCATCATGACAGACTTTTAATGGTATCTGTATATTTTGATGCAATGGTCTTGTAAAGGTTTTTATTGAAAATGACCATTAGCCAGTCTTTCTTACTGACAATAAATTGTAAATAAAATAAAATAAAATAAAATAAAATAAAATGTTAATCTCATCCAGAAACACCCTCACAGACACATTCAGAATAATTTTGAACAAATATCTGGGTACCCCAAGGCCCTGTCAAGTTAACACATAAATTAACCATCACAATGAGGTATATTAGATAAAGTGTGTCTGTCATGTTAAGAAACAGCAATGTATCTGCAGTGGAATGAACATGGGGCAAAGAAGGAGGAGATGAAACCAGAGAGGTAACGGGGGTGCCAGATATACTGGAGCCTGGTAGGCTCTTAAGAGTGGGAAACAATAAAAGGGATTTGAACAGAGAAGTTTTTTGTTATTGTTTGTTTATCTGTTTTTAAGTAAGCAGTATGCCCAACATGGGGCTCGAACTCAAGACTTTGAGATCAAGGGTCGCACCCGAACAGGGATGTCTTGATCTGATTTAAATGTTGAGTCCTGCCGGCTGCAGTATTGAGAACTGACTGAAGAAAGCAATGGCAAAATCAGAAAGTTTATTTAGGATGCCTGTAGTGGGTTGAATGGTGCCCCTTTCCCCCAATAAGTCCATATCCTAATCCCCAGAACCTGTGAATGTTACATTATTTGGAAAATGGATCTTTGTAGACATAATTAAACAAAATATCTTGAGATGAGAGATAATTCCGGATTATCCAGGTGGCTCTGATATCCAGTGACAAGTGTACTTACAAGAGAAACACACAGGAGGATTTGAGATGGACAGAAGAGGAGGACAGAATGGAGGCAGAGAGGAAGTGACGTGGTCACAAATGAAAGAATATTGACAGCCTCCAGAAGCTGGATGAGGCAAGGAAGGATTCTCCTTTAGAACCTCCAGAGGGAGCACAGCTCTACCCATACCTTGATTTTGGACTCCTGGTCTTCAGAGCTATGAGAGAATACATTTCTATTGTTTTAAGCCATCCACGTTGTAATTTGTTGCAGCAGCTACAGGAAATGAATGCAAGGCCTTTGTGATAGTCTCGGTGCAAGAGGTCTCTCTGTTAACAATTTTCCATGAGCTCTGGATCCTGATTGCCTAATGGCTGTCACCTAGATTAGCCAACATGCCAGTCAATCACAACTTCAAAATAGAAAATATTATTTCTTCTTTTCTCAGATTCTGTTCCATGCCTTGAATTCCCTATATCAGTTGATGGGACCTCATTCTTCTTGGAGTTTTACTGTGACTAGTTTTATATATTACTCATTTCCAAATAAAGTTCAGCACCATCTTTCGTTTTTCCCCCTTTGGACCTTGCCTATAGATCTCTAATAATATTTATTATGTTTTATTACATTTTTGTCTCTTTCACTACACACTCTGGAGAGCAGGGACTGTGTTTTGTTTATTTATCTTATGGTCTTATCACCTGGCGTATGGCCTGGTTAGAGGATAGGCTTAAAATGATTTGATGATTTTCAGAATAAATGATCCATCTTCCTAGCCACACGAGCCAGGAGTCTTAGAGGTGCTCTTGGTTCTTAATGCCTCATTAACCCCCGATACTTAATTGGCCATTTACTTCAATTTATTTTACTTTCCAAGTATCTTTTGTATCGGCTTTCCATCCGACATCCTTGCTGTCGTCAACTTGTTTTTCATAATTGTTCACTGGTACCATGTCAATGTCTCTTGCTTCCTCCAGTGCTATCCTTCTATGGTCTCTTCACCACATGACCACGAGGCTGAGGTTTCAAACATGCACGTTTGATCATATAATTTCCTGTTAAAATGACTTTGATAACTTTCAAAGACCTTATCTGGCATACAAGATTTTTCATGTTCAAGCCATTTTCCTGTATGTCCTTAAAATACTTCTGTCCTGAACTGCTTGCTCTTCATGCATGTAAATTTGTATATCTGTAAATTGATCTGCAAATTGATAGACCCTCAGGGCAGGGAGATTTATGACCATGATTCCTGTCCTCACTGAATCCCTGTTGCATATTGGAGACAGTGATTTTAAATAGTATAACTGCTCCAGTAAAATTGATTACAACAGTGATATAAATATTTGAAAATAATATGAAACCTACAGAGAGGGATGGACTTGTCAGACACAGCACAGACTTCTGATAAGATGAGTGGGAATTGAGTCAGGTCAAGAAGGAAAGGTAAGGTTTTAAATTTTTTTCCAGTTAGAACTACGTATGCAAAGAGAGAAGGTGTGTTGGTAGGGAAAATGGTTGCATAAGCCTGTGTGTATGAGTTGGGTAGAAATAAGACTGCAATTAATGGAAGGGATTAGATCAGGAATGATCTTATATACCAGGTTAAGGGGTCTGCATGTTATATTCAAGGCAGTGAAGAGTTATTGAAAGAAGTAAGTGTGTAAGTGGCATGATCATATTTGTGTTTTAGGGAAATAATTCGGTGAGGAATCTAATGAATGGATTGGAGTAGAGCAAAAATGGAGACAATGGAAGACCTTGGCAATGATCCACCTGGTAAATTATGAGAATCTGAATTCAGTCAGTAGCAGGGAGCCAGAGAAGAAGGTATGAATTTGAAAGGTACAAATAGTAGTAATTGATGCCTGACGATATAGGTCAGGGAGAAGGATGAGTCAAGCAAGATGATCCTTACGTTTCTAGTTTGGGAGAAGAGAAAAACAAGTATATGAAGAAGGTGTTGGAAAGAAGATGATCAGAGCGAACGGAGATGCTCATTGGACATCCAAGGGGAGATGTGCATGCACAATTAGAAATGATGGTTTGGAACACAAAACATTCATTTTGGTTTCAGAGGTATATATTTTGGAGTTATTGGCATATAGGCATTAGTTGATGCCATGGAGATTATACAATGGCAATTAGGAAAAGTACTTGTGTAAGTGGAGGAGTTAAGAGGAGAAGTTTGTTTGAAAGTCTGAGAACCTCAGTCTTTAAGAGATGATTGAAGAGGAGAAAGTAGAGGGACGAGAAAGGAGAAAAACCAGGAAAGAGTCTTAAAGCCAACTGAGGAGGACGGAATGACACAGGGAGATGATGTCCAGAGTTAGGTGTGGCAGGGACGTCCAGTAACATAAAAATTTAAAATTTTTCTTTCACTCTGGCAGCAAGAAGTTCTTTCATGATGTTAGTGTAGCAGTATCGGGAAAGAGTGAGGCTAGAAACTGGCTTGCAGCCGTGGTTTGAAGATCAGATAAGTGTTTACAACTTGGGGACATAAGATTGGAGACAAATTTTTCAAATAGGAAGTAGTTTGGCATTAGAGAGAAGGATGTAGAGTTGTGGTCAAGGAGCAAGACTTTTCAAACAGGGAAAGTAGGAAGAATATTTATATGCTGAAGGAAAAGAGCTGGAAAGAGAGAGCTAGAGATATAGTCAAGAAGGGATAATTAGTTTAGTGATGTCCCTAAAGACATGGAGGAAGAATTAAATACAGAGCTCAGGGGAAAATACTTAACCAGAATTTTCCAGGGAAAATAATAACTAAGGAATAGGGAGGTAACAACTTAAAAGGCCTGGATGTGAACACTAGAGCTAGTTGAAATGAAGGTTCATCTAACTTTATTAGAATCTGAGAAAAAAAAAAGTCAACATTTTCTCCTGAAAGCGAAAATATAGGATGCAATACTATTAAACTAGTGGCAAATATTTAAATATAAAATGTAAGATATTATTAATAACAACTGACAAATAATGGCGGTAGGGCTGGGGATTAAACATGTTCTAAATGAAATAAGGCAGCTGGAAAGATTTTGACTAACTCCCACTCGGTCTTACAGTCTCCACTTAGATGTTGCTTCCTCCATAAAGCGTAGTCAAGATGGGTCTCTTCTATGTGCATCGGTAGCATCTTTTGCTTTCCCTTAATTGTCTTAAAATGCTCAGCTGTAAACACCTTTTCATTCGCTTATATTTCAACTAGATTTTAAGCTGCGTACAGACAAGGACTAGGTTTATCTTTTTTGGCATTTGATTTTCAAATTTATTTATTTATTTATTTAAATTTTATTTTTTATTTTTAAAAATTTACATCCAAATTAGTTAGCATATAGTGAAACAATGATTTCAGGAGTAGATTCCTTAGTGCCCCTTACCCATTTAGGCCATCCCCCCTCCCACAACCCCTCTAGCTACCCTTAGTTTGTTCCCCATATTTAGGAGTCTCTTCTGTTTTGTCTTCCTCCCTGTTTTTATATAATTTTTGCTTCCTTTCCCTTATGTTCATCTGTTTTGTCTCTTAAAGTCCTCATATGAGTGAAGTCATACGATTTTTGTCTTTCTCTGACTAATTTCGCTTAGCATAATATCCTCCAGTTCCATCCACGTAGTTGCAAATGGCAAGATTTCATTCTTTTATATATACGATGGAGTATTACTTGGCAATCAGAAAGATTGATTTTCAAATTTTATCACAGTGGTTGCACAGAGTAAGGGCTCAAAATGTATTTATTCATTGAATATATGAGTTTCATTTTTGATTCTGAAGTTTAGATTTGTAGATTAAAAATTATTTAAAACAGGGGCAACCTGGATAGCTGATCCAACTTTGGCTCAGGTCATGAACTCCTGGTTCATGAGTTTGAGCCCCGTGTAGGGCTCTGTGCTGACAGCTCAGAGCCTGGAGCCTGCTTCAGATTCTGTCTGTCTGTCTGTCTCTCTCTCTGCCCCTTCCCCATTCACACTCTTTCTCTCTCTCAAAAATAAATACACATTAAAAATTATTTAACATAAACATAACTATAGAATTTTTACAAATAGGACATATTTTCCTATATATTAAGACTAGCATAGATAGCTGACTCATGTGGTAAGAAATGATTAAAAGCAGCATTAAAAAAGAGAATATGACATATATACATTATAACAATATTTATAAATAAGTTGAACTCCTCTATTAAAAGAACAAGTTCATGTAGGATTTTAAAAAGTCAACCAGTTAATGGTGAAAAAAGATACCATTTAAGAAAAATCACCTAAAAAGTTAAAAGTTAAAGAATAAGCACAGGTCAATGCAAACAAAAAGAAAACTGACATCCAAAGCAAAATTCGTATTGATAAAAAGTAAAATTCACATTTTGTCATCACTTTTTCATCTATCTCTATCCCTTTATGTTTGTGTCTGTTTAGTTAATGAGTTATTACTGTTGTGTTTTAAAGCATATTCTAGGTTATCTTACTTTTTCACTAATAACCCTTAAATAATGTAGATATTAGGAATTATTGTATCCTATAAACAGAGAATATATTCTTAAGATATTAAAACATGACCACACATCAGAACATATAAAGCTCCGTATGTTACTTTAAAAAGCAGAAATTTGCAGGACACAACCCTTGAACATAAGTAGGAAAACAGAAATATAAACAATATAATTTTGACTTAAAGACTCAATCACTTGGAAATTAAAAAAAAATTATCCCTAGTAGCTTCCAGGTCTGGAGGAAAACAAAATTGCAATTACAAAATATTGAGACTAGTGTGACAGTCAGAATAGTAAGAGTGTTCTTGAGAATTTTAAATATGTTATTTATTAAAGAAGAAAAATAGAGATTAAAGAGGCTAAGCATTAATATAAGAAGCTAAGAAAGGGCAGTATAAGGAGTCTAAGAACATCAGTAGGATGGAACAAAATAGATTAAAGCAGAAAGTTAGGAAATAAAAAAATTCTAGATATTCTTTCAAAACAGTTCATTTAGAGGCTTAATTACTAGACAAATCGGAACCAAACAAAGAAAACGATAACAGCAACAGAAGAGAGATACACATTATGAATGAAAATGGTAATCACCACTAATATGAGATTTCATTGTTATAGGGATAATAATTTTTCCCAAATCATTCGTAAATATCATGCATTTCAGTTAAAGTTGTAAAACTTTTTCAATGGCAGATTTGATAAAATGATACTAAAGTCATCTGTAAAACTAATGTTTTCTAAAGTGAAGAAACAAGTAAAATGGACAATGTTTGGTTAAACATGTAAAAATTATTTTAAAAAGTGGGAAAATGATAAACACAAAATTGAGGATAGTGGTTATGTCCAGGTATGTGTGTGGGGGGAAGAGACACAGGAGAATAGAATGGGAAGAATATGGGAAATGGAAGTTACTGTTAATGTTCCTTACCTTGGCCTGGGTGATGCATTTTTTTTTTAAGTAGGCTCTACACTCAACTTGGGGCTCAAACTCACAACCCTTAGATCAAGAGTCACATGCTCTACAGACTGAGCCAGCCAGGCGCCCTATGGGTGATGGATTAATGGGTATCCATCTCATTATTAAACAATCACTGAATAAATGTTAAATAAATAAAACAGTAAAATAGGTCTGTTTCAAGAACTAAGATTGACCAAGAATTATGATTAATCCAATTTCATGCACCCAAAACTCACTGTGAAAACTTAATAAGAGAATAGCTAAAGAAAACTTGAAATAGAATAATTGTGTGTATGGTGGGGCAGGGGGCATTAAGAACTAGGACTTAAACTTCTTGGTATTAAAATACACTGCATTTTATATTATTATATTTTTATATAATATATACTATATGTATAATATCAAATTATAATATATTTTTATTAAAATATACTGTAAAGCTACCATAATAAAAATAGTGTGTTTCTGGTCCAGGAATTACACAATCTGATGAAACACATTTGAAGTCCAGAAATAAATGTGTGTGTGTGTGTGTGTGTGTGTGTGTGTGTGTGTATGTGTATTAATTATGATATATGATGTATTGAAGAGAATTTAGCATAGTGATCCTGGCTCATCTACTTCTCCATAGATATTTTTATTATCTTCATTATGTTGGTATTTTAAGTCAAATGTAAGCAAGAATAAACATTTAAACATTATTTTGAGATGATCATTACAAAGATAAAGATTAAATTCCATCCCTTGCTTCCCTAATAACTAAAATAAATTCCAGTTGGATTAACCTTAAATAGAAAAGAGAAACATAGAGATTTTGGAAAACAATATGAACAAATATTTATATAATCAAAAAGAATGTGAAAATCTTTCTGGGTGTAACGTCAAAGAGATAAACAAAAAGGCTTTTGAGTCTTACTTCTTCCATTAAACAGTATCTCAGAGTGTGCCTTCTCTCCCTCCCTTAGGATTTTGTGGATAGTTGCCTTCAGGAAGTCTTGGCCAGCCTGATTTCTGTGTCCTCTTCTAAGAAATTTGCTGTTTCTGGGTAGATATATGAATAATATTTGATTTTTCCTGACATTCCATCAATTAAAAAGGATAGTTATGAGGAAGCTATAGTTTGCAACAGACATACCTGAAACACACACTCTTGTGCTTGGCATATTGAAGTCATTTCTTCGTTTTAGAAAGATTTTTCTGTATTACATCTTTGAATATTTTTAATAGAAGGTATTTTGCTGGATTTTGGAGGACCCATTTCTTTCTCTGCAAGCAAGCAAGCAAGCAAACCCAGGAGACAGGTTAATGGAGTTTAACGAAAGCTGGAAAATATGACTTGAGAGCTGAGGTCAAGTTTATGATATCAAGATTTATGATATTCCTCCTGAATTAGGAGACAGTTGTACTCACCTTGTGTCCCTCTGAAGCCTGTACCTCTCCACAAATAGG
This sequence comes from Panthera pardus, assembly GCF_024362965.1. Taxonomy (NCBI): domain Eukaryota; kingdom Metazoa; phylum Chordata; class Mammalia; order Carnivora; family Felidae; genus Panthera; species Panthera pardus. The sequence goes on from NW_026526721.1 coordinate 18,950,967, forward strand.
CAGACCAGAAGCAAGAGCCAAAGTGTACCCATCCACCCATTTTCAGTCTTTTATTCTAATTTCACCCATCAGACAAATCACTCTGTCCCTGGGGAAAAGGGAATAAAGCACAGAGTAAAGATGAAAATTTTCTTCCACACGTTTTCTTCTTGGAGAATTGAGTAGAGCTTCCCTCCTCTCTATAGAAGGATGAGGCAAGGAGGAGTTTGACAAAGGCTCTGTCCTTGACCAGACTTCAGACAGGCTCCTGAACTTTCTCCTAGACCCATGTATGTCCCTCCTTGTAAAATCCAGTTTTAGAAGAACTGTGCTGAGTTAGTTTAATTAGATTCCACACTCTCAGTATCTGATCACCTTCAGTATCTGAACTGGATTCCTCCCCTCCACTCCCCTGAAGGATGTCTGATCACCCTGGCCTGTCTTCAGCAAAGAATCCTGTCATGTCCATTTAGCCAGAATCTCTCCTCATTTCAGATATTTCCTCTTAGTAATTTTCTATCCATTAACCCCCACCCTGCTCCTGTAAATTCCTACTTGTCATGCTGTATTCGAATCTATATCCCGCACTGTAAAATCCAAGTGCAGGGGTCCCTATACCTGTCACGATGAATGGTCCTGAATAAAGTCTGCCTTACCATCTTTCACAAAGGCCAATGGATATTTTTTTTTTCATTACTAGGGTTACTCCAACATTTTTGGGCGGTTTTCTGCTTCAGACATTAATTATGCCATACTATGTTTACCTGGATTTCATCATTCTCAGTTTCTCTCTGATTTAATCTCTTTTTCATCTGCCTTCAGCATGACTGTCTCCATCTTTCCTCCATGTCAATTATTTTGTCTGTATCCATGTGTGATAGTTTCCTGTTTTAAAATCCATCCATCAGGTCTTTGATAATAGCGTTTAGGTCCTTAAATAGTTTCATTAAACCTGTAATTTCCTCATGTTATCCTTCCTTTAAAAAATGTTTTTTAAATGTTTATTTATTTTTGAGAGAGACAGAGAGAGAGCGAGGAAGGGAGAGAGAAAGAGGGAGACACAGAATCTGAATCAGGCTCCAGGCTCTGAGCTGTCAACACAGAGCCTGATGTGGGGCTCGAACTCACAAATCGTGAGATCATGACCTGAGCCCAAGTCAGATGCTTAACCGACTGAGCCACCCAGGCGCCCCTCATGTTATCCTTCTTTTAAAAAAAATCTATCTTTGAGCAAATTTGTTAATGTTCTAAGTAATTTGAAGCCCTTGTGCAGAATTCTTCACCCTTAGATTATACATATATCTCTTTTATGCTAGTTTCTTCCCCTCTCTTCCCCTTTCTTCCTTCCTTTCTTCCCTCCCTTCCTTCCTTGCTTTCTTTTTCCTTCCTCTGTGTAGCTTCCATGCTTGCCATGCCATTTTTTTTTCTAGCTTATGCATGGTTAGGTGGCTCTGCCACGAAATTTTATTAAATCTGGGAGTGTGAGAAGATTCTTACTTCTCTCTTCACCATACGTACCTTTGACATATGTACTTCCTATACTGCTCCACAGTTTGCGTGCTGGATTCTTGGTGATCCTTCTGTTTTTTGTAGCACCATTTTTTGTGGCCAGGAGGATGCGCTCAGCTAAGCTCTCACCATTATTGGAACACCTGAGCTCTGCGGTCACTTCCAAGATTATGTAAATTAGTGGAGCCACTGTAGGATCCCCTCGACCTTGTTGGGGCTAGTATTCCATTCCCAGGGAAGAATATCTTTGCATTTCAGGTGGGATCCTCAATTTGGTTATATGTAGCTCTGGATCTTGTTTTCTGACAACTTTTCGCCAATTTCTCCCTATAAATCATTTGTAGTATTTTTGATTTAGAAGAGGGGAAAGATGATATCTCTAGCCCTTCGCATTTAGCTCCTTTTAGCTGTGGGTATGGCCAACAGAATGTCTCTCTCTACCCCAGAGATGTCTATGCCCGAATCTCTGGAACCTGTGAATATGTTATGTTACCTTGCAAAGAAGACTTTGCAGATGACCATAAAATAGGGAGGTTATCCTGGATTATCCAAGATAGCCCAGTCTAATTACGTGAGCATTTAAAGGCAGAGCACTTTCTCTAACTGGAGGCAGAGGAGATGTGGCATTTTAAAAGAGAAGTCAAAGAGAGTCCAAGCATGAGGAGGACTCCACAAGAAGTTGCTGGTTTGAAGGTGGAGGGCAACATGATGAGGAATTCAGGTGGCCTTACAAAGCTGAGAGAGGCTCCTGGCTGACAGCCAACAGGGAAACGGGGACCTCACCTCTGCAGCCTGAATAACTGAGTTCCGTCAACAGTCTGAATGAGCTTGGAAACAGATTCCCCCTCAGAGCCTCCAGATAAGTGTCCAGCTTGCCAACTAGTTGATCTCAGCCTGTGCAACTCAGGCCAGAGGAACGAGCTGAGCTCACCAGACTCCTGACCTACAGAACAGGGAGGTAATAAATTTGTGTTGTTTTGAGCGGCTAAATTTGTGGTAATTTATTATGGCAGCTACAGACAATGAACATGTGGAGATATTAGTAAGAAATGCCATGGTTTTGATTACTGACTAGCCTGTGATCAGGATGTGAGGAGGTGAGGGTGGGACTCACCATGCTGTGCCACCTGATTCTGCTTTAAGTTCTTCTTCTTGGGTGCTTTTTCTTTGGGAATTGATATATTTAGACTCTGCCATGCCACCCCCCTCCCCACCCCAACTTTTCCAAGTACTATTGGTGAACTTATTTTGTTAATTTTGAAGTATTTGTGCTTTAATTCATACGGCATTGTAAGAAAGAGGATCAATATAGCTTCATTCAGTCATCTGAATCTAGAAATGTCTTGCTCATCAAATTGTCAGAAATGAGAGTGAAGGAGCATTTCACAACTCTAGAATCAAAATATGTTAGTAAAAATAAAGGCTATTTGAAAATAAAATGAATTATATATATGTATGTGTGTGTGATAGTTACTTTAAAAAATGTATTTATTGTTGAGAGAGAGAGAGACAGAATATGAGTGGGGAAGGGGCAGAGAGAGAGAGAGAGAGAGAGAGAGAGAGAGAGAGAAAGAGAGGGAGACACAATCCAAAGCAGGCTCCAGGCTCTGAGCTGTCACCACAGAGCCCAATGTAGGGCTCAAATTCACGAACTGTGAGATCATGACCTGAGCTGAAGTTAGATGCTTAACTGACTGAGCCATCCAGGTGCACCAAGTTTTATGTGTCATCTTTCCTGGGCCATAGGATGCTCAGATATTTGCTTAAACATTATTTATGGGTGTGTCTCTATCTGTCTATCTGTCCGTCCATCCATCCATCCATCCATCCATCCATCATCTATCATCTCCAATTGGTTCTATTTCTCTGGAGAACCTTGACTGTTACCCTATATGTATATATTTATATGTACACAGACTTATGATGTGATATAGTTTCAGATTATTCATATATTGAAGCTGAAAATACCAGTTCTAAAATATTTTTAATCTTCCTGCTGGAAAGGAAAAGTATAAAAGGCAGTATTACCTTATCTTTGAAGAGAACATCAATAGTATATTGATCTATTGGTGACAGAAATGAAAACATTCATCTTGGTGACAGGAGTGAAAATTGGAATACAAGAAAAAATGAAGAGACCTAGATTTTATTGTTTGGTCTTTTAGTTTTCGCATCCCACAAAAATCTGCTGGGCACCCATCTTATGTCAGGTACAATAATAAATGTTGAGGAGTCAATGGTGGGCAAGGCGGACATTATGTCTGTCTTTTTAGAGCATTTGTGGCAGCCCAAGAGAGCTGGTTTGGCCCATGAAATCAGCAAAGGTGGATTTTTACGGATATGAGTATGGTTGACACAGGTGGCCTTCTGGATCCTTGGACTGTGCCAGTGTTCCTGCTTTAGGGTGTACTGGGAAATACCAGTTGCTAAACAAATGTCATGGAGTATACAAGTCTATGGGAGTATGCAGTTGGGGGCCACACCCAGTCAGTAGCCAAACAAATAAATTTCTTTAAGGAAACCTGTAAGAGATGGTGTTTAGAAGTTAATGAGTAGAGGTGGCTCAGTCAGTTGAGCTTCTGACTCTTGATTTTGACTCAGGTCATGATCCCAGGGTCGTGGGACTGAGCCCCGTGTGGGGCTCTGTGCTGAGCGTGGAGCTTGCTTGGGGTTTCTCTCTCTCTCTCTCTCTCTCTCTCTCTCCTGCTCATGCATGCTGTCTTTCTCTCTCACTTACTTTCTGTCTCAAACAAGAAGTTAATGAGTAGACAGGGGAGGCCTGGTGAACCTGCCAGGCTGAGGCAGCAGCAAACTCAAAGACCTGGTAATACCATGTTTTCAGTCTTGACCAATTGCCACAGTAACTTGAGGAATTGGGGGATAAGCCTGATTTTTATTTTCATAGCTTCATTGACATATAATTGGCATATCACATTGTATAAGTTTAAGGTGTACAACATAGTGATTCCATACATATATTGCAAAATGATTACCACAATAAGATGCCTAGACACACCCGTCACCTCATTAGTTACATTTTTTTGTGCTGTATGTGATGAGAACTTTTAAAACATGCTCTGTTAGCAAGTCTCAAATATACAATATAGCATTTTTCATTTTGTCATCGTGCTGTACATTACATCTCCAAAACGTATTTATCTTATAACTGGAAATTTGTACCCTTTGACCACTTTTACCCATTTTCTCTACCCCACACCCTCCACCTCTGGCAACCACTTGTTTCTAGGTGTTTGGTTTTTTTAAGTTCCACATATAAGTGAGGTCATACAGGATTGGTCTTCTCTGTTTGACTTATTTCACTCAGTATAATGCCCTCACGTTTCATCCATGTTGTTACAAATGACAGGATTTCTTTTTTTTATGGTTGAATAACATTCTAGATATATGTTATATATATGTATATATAATAAGTGTGGTATATATGTTATATATAAATATATATATATAATAAATGTGGTCTATGTATCTCTATTTTCTATCTATCTATCATCTATTTTCTATCTATCTATCTATCTATCTCACATTTTCTTTATCCATTTTGATAGATACTTAGTTTGTTTCCATATCTTGGCTACTATAGATAATGTTGCAATGAACATGGAGGTGCAGATATCTCTTTAAGATAGTAACTTAATTTTCTTCAGACACATACCCAGAAATGGAATTGACAGATCACATGGTTGGTCTAGTTTTTAGTTTTGGAGGAAACTCCACAATGTTTTTCATAGTGGCCGCACTGATTTACATTCTCACCAACAGTGCACAAGGCTTCCCTTCTCTCTACATCTCACCAGCACTATTGCCTCTTTCTTATCTTTTTGGTAATAGTCATTCTAACAGGTGTGAGGGGATATCTCATTGTGGTATTGATTTGCATTGCCCTGATGATGAGTGATGTTGAGCACCTCTTCATATATTTAAGTATGGTTTTCTTTCTTTCTTTCTTTCTTTCTTTCTTTCTTTCTTTCTTTCTTTCTTTCTCCCTCCCTCTCTCTCTGTCTCTCTCTGTCTCTCTCTCTCTCTCTCTCCCCCTTTCTTTCTTTCTTTCTTTCTTTCTTTCTTTCTCTCTCTCTCTCTCTCTCTTTCTTTCTTCTTTCTTTCTTTCTTTCTTTCTTTCTTTCTTTCTTTCTTTCTTTCTTTCTTTCTTTCTTTCAACACATAATCTCTACCAGACAGGTTTTATCCACACTCAATAGAATGGAAAGGTTCAGGGAAGATGATGAGCCTCTGGGTCACTTGTTTGTCAACATATTATGTGTCTGGTGACCATTCTCTTATGTTTCAGGGACCCCAGAATGGGATTGCTAACTGCCCTATCTTTCTTTATTCACTAATTTTTTCATTTTTTCAACAAAAATTCATTGAATACTCTGTTCTTTTATTTGTTCTTAATTCTTGAGTACAGATCTGTATTGGTTTTCAATCACTTTCTAGCAAAATGCCACAAACTTAATGGCTTAAAACAACAGAAAATTATGATTTCATAGTTCCATAGGTCAGAAGTTGAATACTGACCTCACTGGGCTAAAATCAAGGTGTTGGTAAGGCTATAATCCTTCCTTGAGGTTCTAGGGGAGAATCTGTTTCTTTGCTTTGTCCAGCTTCTAGGGGCTCATATTCCTTGGCTTGGGGGCCTCCTTTCCATCTTCAAAGCCGACAACATAGTGTCTCTCTGACTCCCCTCCTCCGTCGCATCTCTTTCTCTGATTCCCTTCTTTTTGTTTCTTTTTTTCCACTTCTAAAGACCCATATGAAGACATTGAGACTACCCAGATAAATCAGAAAATCTCTCTAGTTTAAGGTCATCTGAACAGCAACCGTAATTCCATCTTCAGCCTTAATTATTTTTGTTATGTAACATATTCACAGGTTGTAGGGATTAGAACATGGACATCTTTGGGAGGCCATATTCTGTCAACCACATGATCCTTGGTAATCTACTTCTTGCCTTTTCTTATTGGATGACACATAACTGATTTCTTGGCTTTTTTCCTCTAGACATTTCTCTAGAGTAGTTGATCTCTTGCCTGTTGTCCCCTCACTCCATGCTTTATCACTTCTGCACCTCATACATTCCCATACCCATCAGCCGGGTTGACTCCCAGTCCTGACATTTTCTGGCCTACTTTTCCCATCATCTAGTATCAACCACAGTTTTGCATTTAGGCACATCTTATCCTTTGTGTTTGGGGAGCTACCCTATTAACTTCTTCCCAATGCTGAGAGTTGCATGGTTAAAATGTAGAGAGTTAATCATGCTGAGTGATTCTAATGATCCCTCCTATGGTTTTTGCTATGGGAAAAGACAGATATCGCCCTTCTGTGTTGTGTTATGCAGTCATAGCTGCTGTTCTTAAAATTTCAGTGCTAGCTCATTCGTCACTTTATTTTTCAATTAGCTTTACCATAGTAAGAACACTGTTAGAGATGGATTATGAAGAAGGACTTACAGAACTAGAGAGTATGTGAAACAGTCCAATTATCGCTTTAAATTTTTACATGGTGTGGAAAGTTCTTAGAATCAGGGAGATTATCTCTATTTGTATTTAGAGGACAGGTTAGTAGAGAAAACATTTTTAAACATTTTTTTTAGTTAGTTTATTTATTTATTCAGAGAGCAGGAGGGGGGCAGAGAGAGAGAGAGAGAGAGAATCCCAAGCATGCTCTGTACAGTCAGAGCTGAGCCTGATGTGGGGTTCAAACTCACGCATCATGAAATCATGACCTGAGCTGAAATCAAGAGTTGGACGCTTAACTGACTGAGCCACCCACGTGCTTCAGAGAAAACATTTTTAAAGAGAACATGCCAGCCAAACAAACTATTACTCATGTAAAAACACTGAAGAAGCTTTTAACTTGCACTTACAAACATAACAAATTAGGTGAAAATTTCCCAACAAATCACAAAAACCTATTAAGTTCTTGGCTGAAGAGGCTTTCAGTGGTATGACAATATTTTGTTATGCAATTTAGGTATTATATTTAATTCTATTAGAAATCTAAATTTACTATCAATGGAAAAAATGACTTAAAGGCACAATGATGATACTAACTTTCTGACATAGCAACTCGCACAATTTGGTTATATTCTATTTTAATTACAGGTAATGCTCATTTTCCTTTAATTTTTGATCGAAAGGAAAAGCAGTGTTCATTCTTATAAATTAAGTTCTTACATCTTAAATTTCTTGTGGACAAAAATTAAACCTACCTGGGAATATTTACATTTTCTTTCTAGAAGAAACCAGTTTCAAGGTTCTTGAAATATACAATAATATTTCAGTGAAAAGTGATAAAATAATATGTCCTTTCATGGTTTTTGAAAACTTTCCTTTTTAAAAAACATGCCAGGATATCAGCAGGAATGTTGTACATACTGTCGCAAGTAGTCGATGAAAAAAGAACTGTTTTGTTTCTTTGATGACTTTCAGGCTGAATTATCTCCCTCGGAGATTAAAGCCGGGGTTCATAGCCGGATAAAGTGGAAGAATAGAGTCTTTAACAGACTTTCAGGCCATTTTACCTGCAAACAGCCATTCAGAAAAGAGTGAAGTTAAACCCTGAAAATGTCTGAACATGACCTCTCAGAAACCTACCCACCTGCCCTTGTCCCTTCAGCAAACAAATTGGTGGCAGGTGGTGGGTGTTTGACAGTATAGACATTTGACATCCTGAGAGAGCTAGAGAAACGTTGGGCCAGTCTGTGTTCTTAGTTTGGGTTTTTCTCCTAAGGATCAATACTGAACAGCAGGTTTATGCGCAGCTATCTTAGGCATTCAGGTGAACTTCTGTTCGCTTGGCTCGTTCAGTGGAGCAGACGACTTACGACGTGGCAACACAGTACATTTAAAAGCTTTGAGCAAATAAGGTACTTCAGCAAATTTTAGCGCCCCTGAAGTTCTAGATCAGCCATTTGAAAAGTAATTTGCTTGTAACAGTGGCAACAAATTCGATTAGTAAATGTTAACTTATCTGACAGATCTAATGTGCTTCTTTACAAGTGTACTATATTAGGAGGAGAGGCTTTTATTCAGAATCTTCTCTAGCCAGTATGAATCACGCTCAAATTTTCTGAGCCCTGTGTTGGAAAGGCTTCAAGAGGTCATTGGCAGGTCCTGTAGTTATCAGAAATCTGGGGGCAGAGAACAAATAAGACACGATGTGAGAGATACATAAAAAAGAATGGAAAATATAGTCCTTTATTTTTTAAGATATTGACAAAGTCAACTTAAAGAGCCGGTATTTGAGACGGAACATGAGCAGTATGGAGGGGGGACTTTTTTTTTTCTTTTTAATGTGTGTGTGTGTTATGTTGCAGAAATGAGAGGAATCTAAATCATATTTCCTGTAATGTCCTGAGATTGAATGTTACATATTTGACTTTTAAAAAAGCACATGTTGAGAAAAAGAAACCAACACGTATTCAATACTAAGGAATAAGAAGGTTAGGACTTTGAGACATGCTTCAGAGAACAATGTGGGTGGGGAGTTTTTAAAATGAATTATCCACTTGCAACGTATTCAGAAAATTTTGATCAAGACAGTCCTTTGATTTTAGTAGCACATGGGATTTCACACTTTCTCTGAGCAATTCAAGTTTCCTTCTCAGAATCTTTTGACTGCTTAGCTTGAATTGTATCATATCATAAACTGAAGATTTTATGAGCTCGGATCTAAAATGATTCTCAAAAATAAAGTAGAAAAAACAATTTTAGTAACAAACCTTTTTGGTTCGAGATTTGAAAATTCTTATTCAATGTCGTACTCGGTGGAAGAGAAAAGACTTCCCAGATAGAAAAAATAGATGCTAGGGACTCACCCTTCCATCCATACCTAAAGTCCTTATGCAGGAGAAGGTGGACAGTCAGAGATTGAATTTTAAAATTAATTAATAAAAAATGCCTCCCATTTATGTAATTAAAAATTCAAGTGTGGGAAATTGTGTTAGGTATTTGGAGAAGAGTATAGGACACAAAAGTAATTAGTGAAAAATGAATTAGCATCAATAAAAAATAAAAATCATAGATAAAAATAAATAAGAAAAAAGAAAAATCATAAGATTTAATGGATCTTATTCTGGGAGACCTACTATTATCTGTCAATATAAAGAACTTAAAGCACAGGATTATATATTGGTTCTCTTCTGATTAACACTTTAAAATGTACTTAGTGTCCCAGGTGCCTGGGTGGCTCAGTTGGTTAAGTGTCTGACTCTTGGTTTTGGCTCACGTCATGATCTCACGGTTTGTGAGTTCAAGCTCCGTGTCGGGCTCTGTGCTGACACTGTGGAGTCTGCTCAGGATTCTCTCTTTCCCTTTCTCTCCACCCCCCCCGTGCCCCCGCTTGCGTGTGGCACTCTCTCTCAAAATACATAAATAAACTTCATAAAAAAAAATAAAATGGACTTAGTATAAACGAGAGTTTTGTTAGATAAAAACCAAGGTTGGTGGAAAACATGATAGTTTGAGATAATTGGACATTTTGGGTGATTTTGTTTCTGCGTACCTCTTTCTTCCTAAAATTCTACTGAAAGAAAAATGCTTCTGGAAGCAGTAGGCAGTTATGCTCTTACCTTAAATATTTACTTGGGACAAGATGATTTGAATTTTATTCATAAATGAATTTTGAAAGTGCTTGATTTTATAACGGTTGGGCATGAGTCAACATGGAGTTTTGACAAACAAATCCCGTCAAATAAATCGACTTTTCAAAAGCTGAAATAATCGTGGTCATAGATACATACCTCCTCCACACTTAAAAAAAAAAAAACAACCTGTCTAGACAGTTTTTATATAGTTACAGTTTGGTTTTAGGATTCCTGGAATATAGTAATAACACCTACCATTTGCTGGGCAACTACTTTATGCCAGATACTTTTCCAGGAACTTTTCATGGTTTCTCATTAAATTCTCAAAAAGTTATGGGGCAATTATCTTCATATTACAGGTAAAGAAAATGATGTCTCAGAGGTTAAATGACTTGTCCCAGATCGTACTGTAAATGGCAGAGGCAGAATTGGAATAAAAGCCTCTTTTCCTGAACACCCTACCCTGTTCTTTGCCTCACCCTTCAGCTGCCTTGCCCAAGGTCAAAGATAGCACTGGCTCTAGGATGGCCAACTGTCCGAGGATTCCCAGGAAAGAGGGCTTCCAAGAATATGGGACTTCTAGGGCTAAGCTGGAGAAGGTCTTGGGCAAACCCAGGGGCATTGGTGTCTTTATGAGTAGTTTGTTCTTACGGCTACTGCATGGTTAGCAAAGCCGTGCTGTTCTATTAGAAGCTTCCTATCCCTATTAAATTATCTGCACTGGTGAGGCTATTTCTCTAACCAGGAAGATAAACCTCAGAGAGCTGCCTCCTGGAATAGCTGGAAAACTGTGCTGGCCCGCTCTTGACACATAGGAAGAATTAAGCCTGCGTTTTAGAAATCCATCCTAATTTTTAGCATAACTGTAGAACTCTTAGATACAATTTGGAAACCTTCTCTCACTCCACGACTCTATAAAGTTAAAGAGAATATTAATCAAAGATAGATTTGTTTATTTTGTCTCTAACGAAAGCAGAATTGGGGTGTTCTCTGCTTTTTAAAATGCTTTTCTTATAAATCTGGTGTACCACTTACCGGTCCTTTACTTTTCAATCTAATCCCTTACCCAGTGAGTATTCTCACATCTTTTTCATCGGATATATGTTTTTTTTTTTTTCCAGTAGGATTGTAAATTTCTTGATGTGGAATGCATACCATTAGGTCAGCATAATAGGTAAGATCACAGACTCTGGGGACAGACTGCTAATTTCTAGCCATTGACCATGAGCAAGATCACTTAACTTCCCTGTTCCTGGTTCCTTCATCTTTAAAATAGGGACAGTAGGCGTTCCTGGGTGGCTCAGTCAGTTAAGTGTCCAACTCCGGCTCAGGTCATGATCTCACGGCTTGTGAGTTCGAGTCCCGCATCAGGCTCTGTGCTGACAGCTCGGTTCCCGGAGCCTGCTTCAGATTCTGTGTCTCCCTCTCTCTGCTCCTCCCCTGCTCACGCTCTGTCTCTCTCTCTTAAAAATAAACATTAAAAAAATTTTAAATAGGGACAATAATAGTTCTTACCATATAGGTTATTGTGGAGATTGAGCTATTTACATTAAGCACTTAAAATAAAACCTGGCACAAATGAAGTGCTATGTAGGTGCCAGGTGTATTAATCATGTTTACTTTTACTGGTTTTAGATGATGCTGTGGTGTTCTTTGGATTGGGTGCACTCACGGTCACGGCTGACAAGTTGGCTACAGTTGGGGAGTGTTTGGCATGTAGCTTGTGTGCTGAAAACTTCACAGCCACTTTTTCCAAGAAATCGGGACTTGTTATTCTCTGTTTTTAATGTACTCATCAATCCTATGTTGGAAGGAAGAGTACAATGATTCTTATCAGGATTCAGAGAGATAGCCGTCTGAAATTTGAGGCTAGAATGTTCTCTGTGTATGAGCTGAAAACAATCTCTCTGGTCATTCTTGTTGCTCACTTTTTTTTTTCCCTGTGTAAATTGCAAACGATTCATAAATGTTGAGAATAGTTTTGTTAAGGAGAAAATGCTCCCCGATTATTTATTATTATTTAAAAAAATTTTTTTAATGTTTTAATTTATTTTTGAAGGAGAGAGACAGAGCATGAGTGGGGGAGAAGCAGAAAGAGAGGGAGACAGAATTTGAAGCAGGCTCCAGGCTCTGAGCTGTCAGCACAGAGCCTGATGCGGGGCTCGAACTCACGAACCGTGAGATCGTGACCTGAGCCGAAGTTGGACGCTTAACCGACTGAGCCACCCAGGCGCCCCTCCCTGGTTATTTAAAATACACCTAAGGCATATTATTTATGCGCACTATCAACTCTTTTTAGCTAGTTGGCTAGGGTCGTCTTTAAGACACTAAAAGATTGCCAAGCAGTGACACTTGGCAGTGGCCTGTAAAGATTTACCTACTGTTACACCAAAGTGCTTCCGTTAAAATGTAAATATCAAGTGAGGGAAATTACACCTTTGTAATTTTGCCGTCCGGAGACTGACACACACTTTAGGATATATGCCTTTTAAATACCAAATGACTCCACTGACATCTGCCATGCCGACTTCATTGTGTCAGTGATTCAGAACACTTAACTGACATAGTGAGTCACTCTACTCTTGGTTAATCAAGAGAAGTTGCAATTGCTTGAAGGAGCCATGGCATGAGAGTCTGTAAGGAAAGCAGCTGGCTTTTAGCAACAACCCACATGTGTACATGAAAAAACAGTAAACAGAGGTACAGCTTTGAAGGAATCTGGATTCTCATTGCATGGTTTCTCTGTTTCATGTATAATGCCAAGTTATCTAATATAACAATATTAACAGTTGTTTATTAAATTTTAATAAGTGCCAAGAATTATGCTGAGGAGATTAGTAATAATTATTGTTTGGGATTAAAGATGGTGATCAACTTTGTGAAACATGACTGCAAATGTGAAATAGTGACAGAAGCTATTAAAGGTATTTATTTTGGTTGAATATTTATTTAATATGTTCTATTACAATAGAATAATAATTCTGGAAAACGCCAAGGCACTTCTATCTGAAGGTGTTATAATGGGAAAAATCAACATATCTTTACTGAAATTAGGGCTTCACCTTTTCTAAGAGGCTTCTGATCCTCTAATTTCCAAATATCTCCTTGGCCGTTATATTAGAAGTGATGTAGTAATCTTTGAAATGCAGGAAGTCTTTCCGGAGTATTGACCTTAGAATATTTCAGACCAGTATTGCTGGACTATCCATCATTGGCATCTAAGTGTTGGGGTCCCCCCAGTGAGGAATACTTAAGTATGGCTGAGATGTTTAGAAACAGCCAGGAGCCAGGAGCTGATTCAGTGACAAAGGTCCAGCTTCTTTTCTTGCTTGTCTTATATTCCTGTCCTGAATACTGTTTTTTTGTGCTTGGGTGCTCCTTTATTTTTTGAGAGATAGGGAACAACGGCCCAGAGAGCTGATTATAAAGGCCACTAAAGGGCCAGGGGAGTAAATTAGAAGTTTGCCGCCAGTTAACTCAGCTTTCTACAAACCACACTCTAAATAATAGTTAATATATAATAATAAGTAAATATATAAATTTGCATCTCTCTCTGGGGACTGAGGGAGGGCTTTTCCTGTTCAGTAAAACCTGTCTGGAACATAGATGTGATGCTTGGGGGTGAGGCAGCTATTTTGTGAACATAATGACATTAGAAATCTTGAGAGAAAAAAAATGACATATGTGAATTTAGTGCTTGCAAGTGTAGATTATACACTATAATTACAGGTAGTATCACGGTCTCTAAGACCAGCCAGTTGATAGTTAGCTGAAGCTGATAGTTATCAGCAACTCACATTTTGAAGTGAAATATGGCATACACATTATTTCATGTATGAATGTTTTCAGACTTTCATTTTTCTCTGCCTGCCAAGAGGATTCTAGTTTCTGTGGGTCAATGATGTTCCTCTCTGCACCCTTTGCGGGTAGCTGCGTTGACAGAAGGATTCTTTTTGTCTCTTACGGTGCAGAATCAAAACACAAGGGTGATGACAGAAAGGGCAATAGTCTTGCAGGCAGGTCAGGAGGAAAAGTTTCTTTTCTCTACTCTTTTAGGGACTGTGTATAAAAAAGACGCAAGAACAGCTGTGGCATGTGAGGAAACTGGTGATGAGGTTCAAGACACCCACATCTGGCAGGTGCTGAGGGTTTAGAAATTTCATGCCGTCTAGCCCCTGTATCCCTTGCCTTTCTCTAACGTAGAGCCTAGAAAGCAATGTGCTCAGTGTCTCGAGCGCCCTTGCAGGTTGGAGGGCCATAAAGGTGATTCTGGCTGGGAAGGCATGGGATAAAATGTATGGAGAAGCAAAAATTACATTTCGGAATAAAGCCTTACTGGGAGAAAGCTCTTGATACATTTCCTGTTATCCCTCTAGAACATGGAATACCTTGGAAATGTGACAATGAAAGTCCCTTGCCAAGGGTGGCAGCTTACGAGAAGGAAGGAGTGAAAGGCGGATCTCCCACCCTGAAACGGAATTGCCTACCTCTGGACATGGGGAAGTGAGGAAAGAAGAAAAAGGAAAACCTTATGTAACAGATACGGGCCTGGAAGGCACAAGATGTAGACCCAATCGTCTTTAAAAATAATTTCATGAAGAGACTCTTTACAGAGATGCGAGGGGAGATATAGGAAATGTGTTGCAGTTCTACAGAGAAATAAAACCAGTAGGTTCTTTCCTTTCTTTTCTCCTTTCTTCCTTCCCTTCCTCCCTCCTCCTTTCTTTTTTTTTCCTTTCTTCCTTTCCTTCTTTCTTTCTTGGAAGCGGTTCATGTCATTATGGAGGCTGGCAAGTCTAAAGTCTGCAGGACTGATGTCTCAGTCTCGGTCCGAAGCCCAGCAGGTTGCTACAGAGCTAAGAAGAGCTGGTGGCTTAGCCCGAAGGCCATCAGGCAGGAGGATTCTGCCTTATCTGGGGAAGAGTCAGCTTTTCTGTTCTATCCAAGTCGTCAACTGATTGGATCAGGCCCACCCACATCGGGGAGGACAATCCACTTTACTTGGTCTACCAATCTAACTGTTAAATCTCATCCCAAAACACCTCCACAGACACACTCAGAATAATGTCTGACAAAATATCTGGGCACCCCATGGCCCATGCAAATTGGCACACCAAACTGACCATCACAGGAACTAAGAAGAGAGGATGCAACACCAGGGACTAGAAGCAGTGGGGATTCTGACAGGTTAAGGGGAGGAACAGTATTCAGTGGAGCCAGAGCCTGAGTCAGAGAAGAGATGCTACCTCATATGACCTGTGACTACAAAGGAAAGAAACTCTGCCAGAACCATAGCTGTGTAAGTAAGGGGGTGGGAGTGGAGATTATGGGAAATAATTATGTGATCCTTTCTCTTTCCACCTAAGCCAAAGGGCACTACAGCTTGGATGATGCTGCCCATGCAGGTCGGAGCAGCTCAGAGATTGGAGAACGTGAGGGAAATTAGGATTAACCGGAACACTTTAATAATTTAAGCCGTTCTGTAAATAATGAAGTCATTATTTACAGAACTAACTTCATTAAGTTCCTTTAAAAAAGCCAGTGTAGGGTGATTCAGCCACTCAGTCAAGTGTAATCCTCGCTGACACAGAATGTGACAGATGAGTTTTTTGGTTGCCGGCCTTTGTGCCCTTGCTTGAAATACTATTCAGATCGGACCGTATGGATGGTGATTTATATGTCTTTGCCCACCAAGGCCAGTTTGCCTGGAACAAATTGGACTATAGTGGTTTACTTTATGATTTACATGTTAAAGTGTATGTGTATGTTTCTTAAATTTTCCTCACTGGAATAAATACAAATAGCAAATATAAATTAAATAGCTGCATACGATTTTTGAGAATCATAAAATTAGCTCCAGATTTTTGCTAAATGAACGTTGGATAAATATTTAAATAATATTTATTTATAGGGGACCTGAAGTACTTAGTCTGCCTTGTTCTCATGTTGGATCTCAGGTTCTAGCTAATTCCTACTTTATGGACCGAGGCGTCTCTAACGTCGGAAGAGACACTTTGGGCGTGTGGTTGGGTAAATACGATCTGGCTATTGCTGGGGCTTTCTTGGAGTTGACTAAGGTAGAGATTCATTTCAGTTGTGGGAATCAGCACACGGGACAATATCTGTGTCTTCCAGGATTCCAGCCTATTCCCATGGGCCTTGGAGTTTGGCTGAGGAAGTAGAAGGTTGCAGTTCTAGATTACATGACGCAGACCTTCTGGGGTTGGGAATGCTGGCCTTTCTGCTCATGGAGAAGACAGACGGTTTTCAGTAATACTACCAAGTGGTTTACCTGGAGGGTGGGCAAATATTTACGTCAAATCGGCCATTAACTCATAATTCCTACTTGAAAGCGGACATGGCCAAGTGCTTATCTGACTCTGCTCTGATTTTAAAGCTAAATATCTTTAAACATATGGGTGTGGCAGTCCAGGATGCAAACAAGCCAACGATCTGAACTGCTCAGAGAAAATAACAACTCCGCTGATCCAAACTTGGCAACACTCTACACTGTTATTAAAGAGCACTGACTCATAGCAGTTGTGGTCATTTCCAAGTGGCCAAAAGGATTGGACGAAGGAACAGGAATCCCACAGTGTGCGACAATCACCTAAGCTGCATTGCTACAGTTCCTGGAGTGCTTTAACCTGTCTCAAGTATCCGAACCTGTGTTCCTTTGAGCCATCAAGGCTCGGTGGCACTTAGGGACCCCCATATACTGGAGAGTCCGGGTTTTGTTAACAGACCATAATATTGGCATGGTCTAGATGCTGAGAACTGGGTATTCTGTTAAGGACAGTATACCGCTTGGAAGATTCTCAGAGTCTAGATCTTTTACAGAGAAATGGTGGGTGGGTAGTGCTCTTGGAGGGGACTATTGACATAACCATGGGATTCTGACTATTTGTAGTCACTATAAATTGTTTGGATCACTGGAGATTTTTTTCAAATCGTACTTCTTTTTCCTGTTGCTGAATTTTTAATATTTTGAGCTATTATCATGAAAATCCAGTACTTTCTGTATGGGTATGAAAAGCTTGATTTTTGCACTAATTATTCAGAACTTCTGGTTGGTATTACATGTATTGTCCATATAAGGTATGTATGTATGTATGTAAGTATGTATGTATGTATGTATTTTGGTTTTTTTTTTTCTGAATGTTTATTTTTGAGAGAGAGAGAAAGAGAGAGGCAGAGAGAGAGAGAGAGGGAGACAGAGGATCCAGAGTGGGCTCTGTGCTGACAAAAGTGAGTCCAATGCGGGGCTCGAATTCACGAACCGTGAGATCATGTCCTGAGCTGGAGTCGGATGCTTAACTGAGTGAGCCACCCAGGCGCCCCTGTTTTGTTTTGTTTTTTTAGTGGACTCTACCTCCAACGTGGGACTTGAACTCACAACCCCAAGATTAAGGGTGGCATGCCCTGCTGACTGAGCCAGCCAGGTGCCCCAATATAAGGCATTTATCTCTCACCTCTCCATCTCAGCACTGAGCTGACATCTCGAAATAACTGAAAAGCAAATTAATTCTTTTCAGTGCAATCTCTTGAGAGACTGCATTCATAACGTCCAGTTGAGTGTCTTAAAAATCTTCTTTTCCCATGTTTTCCCATGTGCCCATGTTATCTTTTGCTGTATAGCAAACCACCCCCCAATTTAATGGCTTATATCAATAACTAGGTTGACGATATCGGCTGGATGGTAGTTCTCTTATGCTTTTGGCAGGTACTACAGTCCTTTGACAACTCATTTGGTGGGAACACCCAACGTGGCTCGTTCCCGGGCTGGCAGTAAGCGCTGGTTGTCAGCTGAGAGCTCAACTGAGACGGTCAGTCAGGATGTCTTGATTTCTTTTCACGCCCTGACTGTGGAATTCTCACAGCATGGCAGCCAGGTTCTAGGAGGGACCCTTCCAGGTTTGCGTAAGAGACCACTGCAGATCTTCTTAGGCTCTGCCTTGGAAGCTACACAGTTTCACTTCTGTCACATTCCGTTGGCCAAAGCAAGTCCCGGATTCAAAGGAATTGAAGAAGACTCTCCCCCTGGGCAGGTGTAGTGGCAATTTGTGGCCACCTCTCTTCTCCTATGCCTGGCTTTCTCAGGATCTCACCCACATAGTGGCTGCTTCCGGATCTTTCTCTTCTCTCATTCTCAACTCTATCTAGACCTGCCTTGCTCCAGTTCTGTTTCTCACAGTGTTTCTCTCACTTCCCTCCTGCTTCCTTTCCAACCCATACAATGCATCCTGCTGGTATACCTCCGCCCTTTCCAGTGCTAACCCAACTAGCTAGCCTTTCAGTGTGTCTGCTATTTCTTCCTTACTCATTTACCTTGGTTTTCGTAATAAATTGTTAGTTTTTTCAGGATTATTAAGGGGATTCTTAAAGAGCATCTTAAATTTTTTTTAATGTTTATTTATTTTTGAGAGGGAGACAGAGAGAGACAGAGCGCGAGCAGAGGAGGAGCAGAGAGAGAGGGAGACACAGAATCCGAAGCAGGCTCCAGGCTCCGAGCTGTCCGCACAGAGTCCGACGCGGGGCTGAAACCCACCAACCGTGAGATCCTGACCTGAGCCGAAGTTGGACGCCTAACCGACTGAGCCATCCAGGCGATCCCCCTCCTCCCCCACGCCCCCACTTTTGAAAAGTTTATTTATTTGTTTTGAGAGTGAAAAAGAGAGAGCACAAGTGGGAAAGGGGCAGAGAGAGGGGAGCAGGGGATCCAAAGTGGGATCTGCTGAGAGCAGAGAGAGCCTGATGTGGGGCTTGAATTCATGAACCTTGAGACCATGACCTGAGCAGAGGTCAGATGCTTAACAGACTGAGCTCACCCAGGTGCCCCGTGGGCATAATGCTTCTTAATGGGAGCAAGCAGGAGTGGAGAGTGGATATAATTTTAAATGTTATTCCTGTTATACCATGTTCAGGTGACACACAGCACAATGGAATTGATTCTGCTTTAACTGAAAATGACGTCGGTGGATTGTTAGCATGTGACACAGGGGCGGGCTAGCAGAGAAGGTAGACTTGATTCAGGACCGAGTCCTGGAAATCACCCAAGGCACATCCTAGTGGGATGGATGGCAGTGGTACTTACTGGGTACCATGTTATCTTGAAAAGCAGTGCTGGTCCCAGGGAAGTCCTAAAGAGTTTAATTGTGGCTTGACACTTAGGAGTAGATTCCTTGCAGAGGTTAGTTTCTTGAACTGTAGACGATGAACTTTAAGCATATAGGCCTTTCACAGGTCTGTCCCTAATATTGTCTGCAGACCAAGAGTGCAAATTGAGGCCCACAAACCATGTCCATCAAAAAATTATAATTGTTCTGTCCTCCTTCCTTAACAAATATACCTTTATATTGACCTGGGAGGCCAGGCAGAAATTCATAATTCTCAGACTTCTCAGAGTTCTATGCTAAAACATGGCATCTTGACATTCTGAGAGTTGGCCTGCTCCCCATCTCTCCCCTACGAGCAGCACCCTCCTGGACTAGGAGGGACCTCACCACATGTGTGTGGGCACCTCAAAGCTGTGTCCACAGTTCCTAAATACAGCAGCCCTTTAGCTACCCCTCTGCCCTGAGAGGGGCAAATGGCCACTGCCATCTGCTTTCAGGAGTGAAGAATTTCATTCTGGCCTTACAAGCAGGCTCAGTGACGGCTGGGTAAGGAATTTCAGAGGTCCAGGTAGCCAGAGTCTGGTCTATAAGGAGAGGCATAGTTTCCACATGAGCACGTTTGGTTCCATGAACTTCTTGACTTGGGAGAGGCGTGGTGGCAGGGGCCCAGAATGAGACCTCTAAAGCATAGGACACAGTGCAGGGGCCTCATCCAGGTCAAGGGAAACACTGCTTTTAGCCATGGGTGTGCAAACAGTCAACCTATTTTTTCCACCGCAGGTTCAGCGGCCAGAGTTCCATCCTGCACTTTTCTCCCCGTGGTAAAAGTCCGTGAAGGAATGAAACAGTTGGGGGTTTGGTTGGGGTGTGAGTGGGTGGAAAATGCTGAGGTGAGTTAGAGAACGAAGGGGGCCCAGGCTGGTTGTGGGCTTTTGCTAAGAGGCAGTTGGGTGCCGAGCCAGTGTGGAGGCGCAGAGTGGGGCCATGTGACCTTGGTAGCATACAATTCTTGTCCAATGAGGCCACCTTACGTACATGGCCACACTGGGACTGTAAGGGTTTAGATTTTTCCGAACAGGCTGGTGTTCATAGAATACCCACGTGTAAGCTGTATGTAAGATGTCCAAAATATTCAAGAGTTTTTAAAGGCATTTCAGGCAGCCCTTTCTGCCCAGGGATTAAAGGAAGGAGAAAGTTCTGTACTGGATGTCCCGAACCACCTTTTCTTCTTGACCTGATTCAGCTTCCTTGGAAGTGCTTTCTGTGCATGGGTAATTATTTGTTTCTGGTACTTTCTGAGTCATGGGTTAGTGCAGGTTTGCACCATTAGATAACACCTTTTAAGTCGATCTCCAGAATGTTTTTTAGTCACTTTTTGTGATAGGATTTGTGATAGGATTTGTGTGTGTGTGTGTGTGTGTGTGTATGAAGGTGTGAGAAGGATTAGGTGTTTGGGCCTCTGGAATTAACCACCACTCAATCATTTCCTAAAGTTTGAGACTCCCTGCTGCCTACTGATAACACTGTCAATGTCACCTCGGACTAAAGTACGGGTGCAGATTAAGTGAGCCTTCCCGAAGGCTGCTGCAGTGTACTACATGGGCAGCTGGTCTTCTGATCTGGACCCGGGTTATTCCTTTTTTTTTTTTTTTTTTTTTTTTAACTTCTGTGATCTCTAAGCATCATGTAGTCAATAAAACCCAAGCTTTTGCAACTTAGGCTAGCTTCAGTTTTTAACCGAATTCTTTTGTGACTGCATTCAGGGCTACTGCTGAGGTCTAGGTTGTGCATTTCCCATTTGGGAAAATGGGCGGTGGGGCTAGAGAAGGGTTGACAATGCAGTTGTATATATCTTTGTGTGTGTTCATGTGAATGTGCACACGTGTGTATGTGCCTGTGTGCCGGGTGGCTACCCCTGGAATCAAGCAGGAAATCTAAGGGTGTGCTTGAGGAGAGAACTATCTCCCAGGCTTGCAGAGTATTGGGAAATACAGAGTTTTTCAAAATGGGAGAGAATGGGTTAAATATAGCTTTGTGGCCACTGCCCAGGAAATTAAAACTAGTAGAAGAATCAGAACATATTCCTTCTCTTAGTTTTCCACTTTTCCTCCTTCACTTGCATCTGAAAGGATATAAAAGAGAAAATTATTTTGATTTTGCAATTTACAGCTCCAAAAAAGTCAGGGTATAACAGGTAGTCATGTATTTGTTGAATCTAAAACAACACAAGCTTTCTGATTGAAAATATATCCCAGTCAGCACGAAATGGTGTTGGAAGTTTGTACCATGTGTTTTACTTCACTGGGTTAGGAGGCAGATTTCTGAAAGCTCTGCTGAAATCAGAAATGTTATCTGAAAAAAATTCACCTATTATTATCTCTCAGAAAGGATTGCATTTTATTCTAGATTGAGTGGAATAAACCAGGCAGTACAAGTACGTTCTATCATCTATCTATTATCTATCTATCTTTCTATCTATCTATCTATCTATCATCTATCTATCTATCTAATTTATCTTCTTCCAAGATTTTATTTAAATTGAAGCTAGTTAACATATAATGTAGTATTGGTTTCATGAGTAGAATTTAGTAATTCATCACTTATGTATAACACCCAGTGCTCATCACAAGTGCCCTCCTCAATGCCCATCACCCACTTAGCTCATCCCCCTACCCACCTCCCCCCAGAAACCCTCAATTTGTTCTCTATAGTTAAGAGTCTCTTATGGTTTGTCTCTCTGCTTTTATCTTATTTTATTTTTCCTTACCTTCCCCTATGTTCATTAAATTCCATATATGAGTGAAATCATATGGTATTTGTCTTTGACTTATTTCACTTAGCATGATACATTTTAGATCCATCCATATCATTACAAATGGCAAGATTTCATTCTTTTGGATTGCTGAGTAATATTCCATTGTATGTGTGTGTGTGTGTGTGTGTACACACACATTTATCCATAATATCTATAAGTACCACATATTTATCCAAAGGCTAAAAAATGCTAATTCAAAGGGGTACATGCATCTCAATGTTTACAGTAACATTTATCAATAATAGCCAAACTGTGGAAAGAACCAAAATGTCCATCGATGAATAAAGCACAAGTTTTTGTTCTTGTTTTTATATTTTTGAGAGAGAGAGTGTGAACTGGGGAGAGGGGCAAAGGGAGAAAGAGAAAGAATCTTAAGTGGGCTCTGCACTGAGGGTGGAGCTCAACGCTGGGCTGAATCCCAAGATCCTGGGCTCACGACCTGAGCTAAAATCAAGAGTTGGGTGCTCAACTGACTGAGCTATCCAGGTGCCCCCACAAGTACGTTTTATAAAGATCCCAAGGAGAGATCTGGGATGGGGAAGAGGCAGGTCTGTGTGGAGTACTTTTCAGGGAGGGCTCTGAATTACCAGAGGCTGGCTTGTGTGCACTGGGGGCCTGAGAGGAACAGTTGGAAGTACATTATACTTTGGTTTACGAGCATAATTCATTCAGGAAACATGCTTGTAATCCAAAGCACTTGTACATCAAAGCGAGTCTCCCCATAAGAAATACTGAAAACTCAGATGAATCATGCCTCAACCCAAAAATATTCATGTAAAAATGATTACATATTGTGATATAACACAAAATAATAAAGAAAATAAAAAATATAAAGAAAAATAAACAAATTAACCTGCACTTACCTTTGGAAACCTTCGTGGCTGGGGTGAGGGAGACGAGAGAGGAGGGTTATTGTGTAGGATGACTCTCACTAACACTAAGGGAATCACTGCTATCGATTGGCTCAATGGAATCTTATTCTTTTCATGCAACTTTAACAAGGAGCCCATCCAATGACACTTGCTTTTGCCTCCTTTTGAGGATTTCGCAGAAATGTGACATTGCATTGTGGTTAAACAGATTAATCACGTGCACTGCTACAGCCTTATTTGGGTGGTGCTTTTCTATAAAATTTTGCACTGTTTCCCACATATTACACATCTCCATAATCTCATTTGAAGTGAGGGATTCCTCCACATCTTTCTCCTCCTTCTCTGTAGACGAGATGCAGATGTAGACTTCTTATAAAATCTTGCAATTTCGGCAACTCTCCTACCTCGCTCGTACGTCTCGATGATCTCCTTAACTTCCCCTGTAATCATCTCCTTCTTCTTACCACTTTTCTATTCAACCTTTTTCTGCATGGGGGCCATTGTATACACTCACACAGATGTTGGCTACAGTACAGTATTGATAAACTCTTGTCATAGACTGTATTTAACATAACTGGCAATAGGTCAGCAGAGGAAAGGGTCTCTATCTGCAGGCAGCCTGACCTAGAATGAAGCAAAGAATTCCTAAGCTTACTCTTGTACATAAAAGCAAAGGATGGTCCATAGGTGCTTAGAAGTGACAAAAAGTACACTAGGCCAATTGTGGGCACTTTTCAATGTTCTGAAAAATCACTGATTTCTGCCAAACACTGTGGCCTGAGACTGAGCATTTGAGCATGGGAGATGATCACCCACAATCCCGGAGAGAGAGAGAGAGAGAGAGAGAGAGAACCACTGGCCCAGTTGTGAGCATGTGATGTTCAGTGTCACTAGTACTCGTATTGCAAGACATCGCTCATTTATCAAGTTAGAATTTGCTAGAAATGTTGGCTCGTCTTGCAGAACACTCACAGAACAAGTTACTCACAATCCAAGGTTTTACTCTACTTCAGAGAAAACAGGGAAAAGAATATAACTAAGTTTTGACACTATACTTTTTTCTAGAGTAAACCTTGAACATTTATTTAGTGTCTTTCACAAATATTTGTTAGTGCTGTCTAAATGCCAACTATTACAAGTTACTTATTGATATTAGTGGCTACAAACCTCAAATTATGAGGCGGTTGCTGTTAATACTACCCTTATCACACACAGGTGAGGACACTGAGGAAGGGAGAAGTTAGCTGCGCAGGCATTTAAGTAGCCATGGCCTTTAAAAAAAAAAATTTTTTTAACATTTATTTATTTTTGAGACAGAGACAGAGCATGAACAGGGGAGGGGCAGAGAGAGAGGGAGACACAGAATCTGAAACAGGCTCCAGGCTCTGAGCTGTCAGCACAGAGTCCGGCGCGGGGCTCGAACCTACAAACTGTGAGATCATGACCTGAGCCAAAGTCAGACCCTTAACCGACCGAGCCACCCAGGGGCCCCGCCATGGCCTTAAATCTAGGTGCTCCAAGTCAGCAGTCTTTTTGCTACAGAAGCTGCCGGCCACGTACACACAACACACAGTCGTAATGAATGGCAGGGTCCATTGAGAAGCACAGATGTATTTACCCCTCTACCTTAATGTTTCTTTTAGAAAATCTGAGGATGATGATGTATCTTGCTGGTTTTAAGTTTGCTTCCAGTCTTTCCATTATCTAGGTCACATCTTCACATGCTGGGATGACATTCTTCCCTACTTCATTCATTCACTCCTTCCCTCGTTTATGCATTTATTCCTGTGCGGAACACAGCACGGTGCTCCCTTTGTTTGGCTTCTAATATCTGAAGGCGGAAGGGCTTGTGGACTGTGTCACAATGCTTCAGTTTATAAGAAATGAGTATTTGTAGGAAAGACAAACCAGAAACTAGTTCAGCAAAGGTTATTGAACACTTACTACGTATCGGGTGTTGTTACGTATATTACAAGGATTTGCTCATTTAATACCTCCAACTTATGAAGTGGCTACTGTTATTGCCTTCATTTTATGGATGAGAAAACAGGATTAAAGAAATAAAGATGGGAGAAGCAAAAGCAGCAAAAACAAAACAAAACATCTAGAAATTATCAGAGCCTAGATTTAAACAAGGGCTCAAGCTGTCTACATTAGAATGCTGGATTCAGCTTTATTACTGTAGATGAAAAATATTAGCACATAAAAATGAGATAGATCCACGTAGTTGCAAATGGCAAGGTTTCATTCTTTTTGATTGCCAAGTAATACTCCATCATATATATACATATATATATATATATATATATATATATATATGTATATGTATGTATATATATATATATATATATATACACACCGCACCTTTTTTAACCATTCATCCATCGATGGACATTTGCGCTCTTTCCATACTTTGGCTATTATTGATAGTGCTGCTGTAAGGGTATTATGCTAAGCGAAATTAGTCAGAGAAAGACAAATATATGACTTCACTCGTATGAGGACTTTAAGATACAAAGCAGATGACCATAAGGGAAGGGAAGCAAAAATAATATAAAAACGGGGAAGGGGACAAAACATAAGAGACTCTTAAATATGGAGAAAAAACAGAGGGTTGCTGGAGGGATTGTGGGAGGGGGGATGGGCTAAATGGGTAAGGGGCATTAAGGATTCTGATCGTGAAATCACTGTTGCGCTATATGATAGCTAACTTGAATGTAAATTAAAAAAAATAAATTAAAAAAAGAGATAAACACCAGTTGATACAAAAGCAAGCCCTTAGTATAGAACAGCAATTAGTTTTTTTCAGTTTCAAAAGTTTTATGTTGTTTTTAGTTGATTAAACTTTTAAAAATGAAAGCCTTAGGTATATGAAGTGCACCTACCCTAAAGTGTAGAACTCATTTAGTTTTGACGAACTGACCACTCCCATGTAACCAGCACTCAGATCAAGAACACAATATGGCTAATACCCAGAGCTCCTTTTTGTCTCCTTCCTGGTGCTGTCCCTCAAGCCCCAAGGTAACCACTATGTTAACTTCCAACTGCATTGATTGCTTTCCTCTGCTTTTGTTCTCATCTAAATGGAAGCATATAGTTTTATACTTTTGTCTTGGGCCTTTTTCACTCAAATTATGTTTGTGAGATTCATCCATATTATTACATGTAGTTAAGGATTTGCTCATTTAATACCTCCAACCTATGAAGTGGCTTATCTTACTGTATTACATTGTGGAAATACACTGCAGTCTACTCATTCTACTGTTGACAGGCATTTGGTTAGTTTACAGTTTGGGGCACTTGCAGATAGTGCTGTCTTAAAGGTTCTAGTACATGTCTTTTTAAAAAAATTTTTTTCAAAGTTTATTTATTTTGAGAGAGATTGAGAGAGAGAGAGAGAGAGCAGGGTGGGAGCAGAGAGAGAAGGAAAGACAGAATCCCAAGCAGGCTCTGGACTGTCAGCATGGAGCCCGATGCGGGGTTCTAACTCACAAACCGTGAGGTCAAGACCTGAGCTGAAACCAAGAGTTGGACGCTTAACTGACTGAGCCACCCAGGCGCCCCTCTACTACATGTCTTTTGCTGAGCATATATTAGCTATTTTTATTAGCGATTATGTATGTTAGAGATAGTGCAGCATAATGATTTAGTCAGAAGGAGGTCAAGAAGAAGATCCCGAGTGATTAGCGTGTATTCAAAACTAATGTCAAGAGTGAGAAAATATAGCAAAACATAAATAAAAGAAAAAATAATCAGAACTCGGTAGAGCTGGCCATTGGTTCTCTGGTTCAAACCATGTTGTGTGAATGCGTGCCTTCAAAAAATAAGAAGCACTCCATAACTCACAGATAAAAAGGGGACGAAGGATGTTAGACCACGGGGGGATTCTGCTAGAGTTTCTAGAAGTTTGAGAGGGGTGAAGGTAATGCTGAGGTGAGGGCCATGATTGCCCACAGCAGATTCCACGTGGTCATTCAGGAGATGTGTTTATTTTTCAGGGTCACCTCTGAGTTGGGAGGAAGAATCTGTCAAAACTCATCAATCCACTCTCCACAGACCAAACAGTTTGGTGGAAAACAGGATGAGTCATGTTAAACAAGAGCAATTGGTAACGAGTGTGTAACTGTGGTCCCAAATAATCACAGTTGGTTATAATCAGCGTGTATGTCACATGGGAACAAACAACATAATAGGAAAGAGGGTGTGATGTGCTTCTAAATGTGATTTTAAAGTCTGGGGTGGGAAACTAAGTATGGGGTATTAATAGGTTCTTCTAATTGAAGGTTACAACTTGGAAGGGGAAGAGGATATGGATAGAAAATGGTTGGAGATAGATATTGCCAAAATATAAGAGTTGAGTTTTAGAGACGTTAGCTACTCACAAGAGACACGGTTGAAATGAGAAGTACTGGGAAAAGTATGTAGGTCAGATTTGTTCAGCTGATAAAACTAACTTTACCTTTATTTTAAGGGGCAGGGGAAACATTCAGCTACAATTGGTAAGATAAATAGCGTGCCTTCAACTACACACACAACTCCCCCCCCCCCCAAAAAAAAGTAACGGG
Organism: Panthera pardus; assembly: GCF_024362965.1. Lineage (NCBI taxonomy): Eukaryota > Metazoa > Chordata > Mammalia > Carnivora > Felidae > Panthera > Panthera pardus. Next base: position 18,978,431 of record NW_026526721.1, read on the forward strand.
GATAGTTTTGCCCAAATCAGAGCATTGAACATGGACATGTTATCTTTGAGAAGGTAAACCAGGCAGAGGGGGTGTCAGAGAAATTTAAGGTTAACAGACATCTTAGAGGTTCGTCCAACCCGCACATTTTATAGATGAGTAAAATGGAAATTTGAATAGGCTGAGTCAGGCTCTCAAGTCAGTCAGGCTGTCTGGGTTCAAGTTGCAGCTATCAGCCTTACTCTCTGTGCCCATTTTTTTTTTTTACTTGCAAAACGGGCTAATAATTATATCTATCTCTGAATTGTTTTGAAGATGAAATGACATAATCTATGTAGTGCTTAATGTCTGACATACAGCAAGAGCTACTGGTTTTAAGTGCCTGACCTACATTTTCACAGCTGGTTAACAATCGAGTTGTAACTAGACCCCAAGTCTAGCAGGCTCTCAAACTTCCAATTTAGTGTCATCAAGCCATATCAGACCGTATACGTTGCCGGCATTTCAGAAACGCTTTTATTCTTTGCTCTGAATTCAGAACCAGTTTTGGGGTAGACATGAGGGTCAGGCAGATGAGACCAAACTAATCAGTTCTCTTACTCCTAAAAGTGGATTGGAGGTTATGACGTGGATACAGGACAACAATTGGGTTCCTGCCCAATTTACTTGCCCCTGCCCCCACCTGCCCTAATTTAAACTTTGGTAGAGCACACCTAAAGGAAAATTTATCAGCAACTAAGACTGCTGTCTTGTTGGGATAGGGGAGAAAGTATGACAGAGGGGGAGAAAGGCAGAAAGATCTCAGATCCCTCTTATGTAGAAGTTTTGCAATATTAGTTCTATTCAGTCAAGAAATATGGACCGATGACTGATGATGTAGTCTACCTTCAGAGGTTGATTATTCAGAAGGTCTCTTTGGGAGATGACCAAAAGTTGATGACCAAAAGTTGATCAGAAAAAGAAGGGAAGAAAAGACCTTCTGGGCAGTAGGAACAGTGCATGAATAAGTCACTCTAGGAGATCAAAACAGTGAAGTGAATGAAGACTCTGGAAGGAGGGATGCTAGCAAATCAGGAGCAAATCAGCTTTTTTCTCCAACTTTTTCTAATATGGAAAGAGCAATCTGAGATTTAAAAATCGCGCAAAGAACTTGTTGACGATATGGAAATGAAGGGAACACAATTTGTTGAATTCACTCAACAAACATTCAACAATTGCGTTTTTAAATGCAAGCCACTTTGTATCACTATTTTTAAAGCCCTCCAGTGGCTTATATTTGCACTAGAATAAAATCCAAACCCTTACCATGGCTTTCAAGGCCAAACCTGATCTGTCCTCTGCCTACCTCTCTTTCTTTCTTACTTGCTATGATCTGCTCACTTAGGCCTCTTTCTGTTCCTTGGGCAAGCTTGCTCCTGCTGTAAGGCCGTAGACACTACATCCAGATCTTTTTCTTTCTTTTTTTTTTAAAGAAAATGTTTCAGAATCTTTTCACACCGAGCTTTATTGAGATATTACTGACATAAGATATATGTAAGTTTTGGGGGGATAATAGGATGATTTGATACATATAAATGTTGCACAATGATAGGACCACAGTGATAAGGTTAGTTAACATATTCATCCTCTCCATAGTTACCATTTTTGTATATGTGTGTGGTGATAATGTTTAAAATCTACCTCTTTCACACTTTTCAAATATATGATACAGTATTGTTATAGGCACCATGCTATACATTATGTTCCCAGAACTATTTACCTTACAGCTGGTAGTCTGTACCTTTTGACCACCTTCATCCATCCCTCATCCCTTGGGCCCTGGAAACTACCATTTTACTCTGTTTCTTTGAGTTCACTTTTTTTTAGATTCCTCATATATATGAGATCACACAGTATTTGGCTTTCTCTGACTTATTTTAGTTAACATAATGCCCTCAAGTTCCATTCTATGCTGCTGCAAAGAGTAGAATTTCCTTCTCTTTTAGTAGCTGAATAATATTCCATTGTGTGTATTTATGTACGTGTGTGTGTGTGTGTGTGTACATACAGATATCTCTTTGAGATAGTGATTTTATTTCCTTCAGATACATACCCAAAAGTGGAATTTTTGGATCATTATTATCTTGTTCATTTACCTGCCTACTTGCTCATCGTCAGGCTTCATCCCACTAAGACACAAGCTTCCAGAGAACAAGGATATTGTTTGTGTCGTTCACTGCTGAGTTTTGGAGCCTGGAAGATTGGCATATAGTAGACTCTTGAAAAATGCTTTTAAATGAATGACTAAATGAGTAAATGAACGGACGAATGAATATAACGGAGAGGCACCAGGAACTTCTGGGTCTGTAGTCCTTCCAGAACTCACAGTCTAGGTAATTCATTTCAGTGCCATGTGCTGAGAGTTAGTAGAGGCACATGCAAATGTCATGGAGGAACAGAGATGGGAGACAGGAAGGCTTTAGAGAAAAGTGATTACTAAGTAGATTTCCTTAGGGGATGACAGAGTTGGCCAGAAAAAGGAGGGGAGAAAAGCCATTCTGGGCAGAGGGAACAGTGTGTGAATAGTCATTCGTGAAAATCAGAACAAAGAAGGGAGCTCAATTCGAGGCACTTGAAAATGTCATTCTGGACTTTGGTGGAACAAATTTCAAATACAACTAAAACAAAAAAGTGGTGTCATCCCTAGCAGGGATCCTAGTGTGTAGATAGTGTGGTTCAAGAGGGATTAGAAGAATCTTTCTAAACAATGAATCCCTAACAAGAAAGAAGGGGCATCTAAGAGGTTCTCGGGTGTATTTAGGTTTTGAAAGAAGAATGAACAGAATATTGACAAAGGAGTGCCATGCTCTTGGGAGACCTGGAATGAGTGAGATAAACCTGAAGAATTAAGGACTGCGTGAAGTCAGAAGTAACTGCAGTTTAGAAAACTTGTAACAGCCCAAAAGGACTTTCAGACCCTCTGAAAAAAAAAAAGGGAGAGAGAGAGAGAGGGGTGGGGGAAGATACAAATTAATAATGAAGAGGTAATTGCTCTACTTATGGAAGTTGACAGAAAGAAGGCGCATTTTTCAGACTGGAAATGTTACAAGCAGCAGGAAATAAAGATCAAGATAGATGAGTGCCATTTTATATGTGTTTGTGCTTCCAGACTAAAACCACATTCAAATTTATGAAATAATTGAAAGTTTTGGTAATGGAGAGATTTGCTAATTTCTCTGAAATAAGGAGAATGAGAGAAGGAAGTATCAGAACAAATAATGGCAAACACAGAAGAAAAAAGATTATTGTCCCATCCAGGAATGACTTATATAGGATATTTTAGTTAATTCTGGTTTAAGAGCACACAGAGATTGCTTTTACTCCCTCCCCAAAATACCCATTTGGATTATAGTAACTGTATCTAAATTCAGACATTTCCTGGCTTAGCTTTGTTGTAAGGAATTGGGTTTAGATTATTTTTAAGTATTTATGTATATTTTCCATTACATTTCTCTAAATCTCAGATATTTCTCCCAAAGGTGCCCTTTGGCTGAACTGTGAAATGTAGAAAATCTTTCAGAACCACAACATTTTGATTTGGGCATTGATCCCCTAATGAATATTAAAGAGTTGTTGTGAAATATTGAGATTTAACGAGCTTGTCCTCAACAATAGGGAAGACCATCATTCAGCTCACAGGGACCTGCTTTTCCACTCCTAATTACTTAGCAGGAAATATACGTTCTGAATGTCTGTGGTACCTATGCACACGTATGACACATAACTGGATTTTTCTGATGTCTTTAAAAGGCAAAAGACAGAAATGATTAAAGCATCCCTGGGGAAATGTGAAGAACCCTTTGAGTCACAAAATTACCCCCAAATAGAGCATGTTCAAAGGGACTTTTTGTCCACATTGTGAATAAAATTATTTTTTTCATGCAAACTACATACACTTTTGCAGCTTAGAATTTAGCAACTCATCTAAACCACTGAACGTTAGGAAGTATTCCTGCCCAGTTTCTTAGAACTTTCACTGTTCCTTTTTCTTCTGAAGCCTGTTGTTATGAGCATATATGCCAGAAATGATTTGTGTGCTTCAGGATAAGTCTTGGTCCATGTTGTTATTCAAAATCTTCCTGTGCTGATTCAAGACTGCATCGAAAACAAATTTATGAGTTGACATGGTTAAGCTGTAAAAAACTGATGTTAAGGTTTTAGATTATTTCAAACAAATTGCCTTGCCGAGTTTCACACCTCTTTCTGTTCAAGTGGTTTAATTTTACATTGCATGAAGTCCATACACATAGAGATATTTATCATTTGCACTTACTAAATTTAAAATGACAAACAAGGAGGAAGTGGTTTTTTTGCCCTCAAGATATAGGTAATCATTTAGCAATACTAATTATATTCCAGATGATTGGTGTAAATTTTGTCTCAAAAAAGAATTTTTCCAATCAGTAGCCTTTTAAGTTATATTTTCTAAGCATATACATTCCCAGACCATCAGAACATGCGTTCAAGATGTGCTCAAATCCAAGTTTTTTCTGCTAAGTCCAGAAACTATGAAAGAAGAATCTATATGTATTGGAAGAATTTGTGAACCTTCTTTAACTTTTTCCTGTCAACCTTACAGTGAAAAGGGAAGACTTTCCAGGAGGATACTGAGAGGCCCTGTAATATATTGAAGCAATCCTAGAAATACTGTCAATAAATATGACCAAGCATGCTGAAATGTTCAAAGAAGTAAAGATCATCTGAGGGAAGATATGAAATAAAAAGAGAGGAGAACTGGGCTGGAGTCAATATAAATGTAAGACTTATGATATGAAACAAGATATTTATACCCTTCTGTAATGGCTATCTAAGACCAATCTCTTGCTGTAGGGTAGATGGTGGTTGTCACTCAAAAGGAAAAGATGGCTTGCAGTACAAAACAGGACAACGTCATGCCCCATGTCTGTCTTCCATGTCTGTCCCTCTCCACCCCCTTTTCCTCTCTTCCTCTTTTTCTTCCTACCTCTCCTTTGTATACTTGCCATGTGCTCTCACTGTGGTAAGTACTGGCCACAGTATGTTTAGCAAGAGAGGCTCCCTGCCCTTCTGGAGTTTGTCATATACAGATATACAAGTGGTGCCAGGAGGGGGATGTCCCTGAATTCTGTGCCTTGGTAGACTCTCCCAGTGCAAATGGCTGATTTCTTCTCTTGGCTGTTTCTTTAAATGTTCTCTTGCTTTTGCATTCTTAACAGCTTCTCTGTTAAAATGGCTATATGCTCAAGACTTCCAAGTATGAAAAAAAATCTATGCTAAATTTTTGAGTCCCTTTCCTATTTTCTTTTCTTTGTTTCCTTTCAGTTTTTCTTTTTTTTAAGAAATGTGACACAGAACCTAGACAAACAGATGGCTTGGGTCTATAATCCCTATCTGAAAGGACAAAGGCCATTCTGAACTGAAAGCAGCTAAGAGGTGGAGCTATGGCTAGAATCTCTTGGTGGTGGAGAGAAGATAAGGGGCAGGGGCTACTCTGTCAAAGCAGGACAGAGGTCTTATCATATGCTCACTTAGCTCCCATCCTGTAGCCCACTCCACTATCAACCAGAAAAGATCCCGAATAGCCAAAGTGATGTTGAAAAGGAAAATGAAAGCTGGAGACATCACAGTTCCAGACTTCAAGCTGGAAGAATTCCAGACTCATCAAGACAGTTTGGTACTGGCACAAGAACAGACCCATAGATCAGTGGAACAGAACGGAGAACCCAGAGGTGGACCCAAAAATGTACAGCCAACTAATTTTTGACAAAGCAAGAAAGAATATCCAATGGAAAAAAGACAGTGTCTTCAGTAATGGTGTTGGGGAAATTGGACAGTGACATTTAGAAGACTGAACCTGGACCACTTTCTTACACCAGGCACAAAAATAAACTCAAAATGGATGAAAGACCTAAATGTAAGACAGGAAGCCGTCAAAATCCTCGAGGTGAAAATAGGCAACAACCTCTTTGACCTCAGCCGCAGCAACTTCTTACTAGACATGTCTCCTGAGGCAAGGGAAATAAAAGCAAAAATGAACGATTGGGACCCCATGAAGATAAAAAGCTTCTGCACAGCAAAAGGAAACAATCAATAAAACTAAAAGGCAACTGACAAAATGGGAGAATATTTGCAAATGGCATATTGGGTAAGGGATTAGTATCCAAAATCTGTAAAGAACTTATTAAACTCAACACTCAACAAACAAATAATCCAGTGAAGAGATGGGCAGAGGACATGAACAGACACTTTTCCAAAGAAGACATCTAGATGGCAAATAGACACATGAAAAGATGCTCAACATTGCTTCTCATCAGGGGAATACAAATCAAAACCACAATGAGGTATCACCTCATACCTGTCAGAATGGCTAAAATGAACATCCCAGGAAACAACAGGTGTTGGTGGGGATGTGGAGAAAGGGGAATACTTTTGCACTGTTGGTGGGAATGCAAACTGGTGCAGCCACTCTGGAAAACAGTATGGAAGTTCCTCAAAAAATTAAAAATAGAGCTACCTTGTGACCAATTGCACTACTACATATTTATCCAAAGGATACAAAATGCTGATTCAAAGGGGCACATGCAGCCCAAAGTTTATAGCAGCATTATCAACAATAGTCAAATTACGGAAAGAGCCCAAATGTTCATCGATGGATGAATGGATAAAGAAGATGTGGTGTATACACACACACACACACTGGAATATTACTTGGCAGTCAAAAAGAATGTAATCTTGCCATTTGCAACAATGTGGGTGGAACTAGAAGGTACCATGCTAAACGAAAGAAGTCAATCAAAAATAAAGATCACATGATTTCACTCACATGTGGAATTTAAGAAACACAACAGATGAACATAAAGGAAAGGAAGGAAAAATAAGGTAAAAACAATGATGGCGGCAAACCATAAGAGACTCTAAACTACAGAGAACAAACTGAGGGTTGCTGGAGTGGAGGTGGGTGGAGGGATGGGCTAAATGGGTGATGGGCGTTAAGGAGGGCACTTGGTATGACCATTGGGTGTCATATATAAGTGATGAATCACTAAATTTTACTGAAACCATTATTATGCTGTATGTTAACTAAGTTGGATTTAAATTAAAAAAAAAAAAAAGGATCTTTGTTGCTCCAGCTCCTCTTAGCTATAACAGCTTGTTGTTCTTAATTTTTTAAAATGTTTTTATGTATCTTGAGAGAGAGGCAGAGTGTGAGCAGGGGAGGGGGAGAGAGAGGGAGACATAGGCTCTGAAGCAGGCTCCAGGTTCTGAGCTGTCAGCACGGAGTCTGATGCAGCGCTTGAACTGGTGAATCCCGAGATCATGACCTGAGCCGAAGCTGGATGCTTAAGTGACTGAGCCACCCAGGTGCCCCTACCCCATCTTGTAAGAATAAGCCCACAGACCTCACATTTACTTAAAAATCTGTACACAGAGAGAAATGAGGCGGATGGCCTGCCAGCCAGGAGCCCAGGATTATTTTAGTTCTCTTTTTATATATGAATAAAACCCAAGACACCCGTGATCTTTCTGGGTGTTGTTTTTGGATGCAAAGAGGAGAGAGTCCCTTGTACTCAAAAAGAAATACACTTATAAACTTATACTTTTGAGAGATTCAAGTATATATTTTGAAAACTGGGTGGAAAAGATATCATGGAGGTCATACATATATTTACAGATTCAAATTTATGTTTTTAAAAAATGTATTAAAAAATTTTTTAAATGTTTTATTTATTTTTGAGAGAGAGAGAGAGAGAGAGAGACAGAGCAGGAGTGGGGAAGGGGCAGAGAGAGAAGATACAGAATCTGAAGCTGGGCTCCGGGCTCCCAACTGTCAGCACATGACCTGAGGGGAAGTTGGAAGTCGGATGCTGAACTGACTGAGCCACCCAGGTGCACCTGAATTTACATTTTGAAAGCAAGGAGAATTGTAGTAAACAATGCAAAATATACCTGTGAAAAGGTGTTCAGGTTTATTTAAAAAACAAAACAAAACAATGGAGCCACCATATTTGTTCCAGAGAACAAAGGGAATAATGACAATGAGGGAATACAGCTTATAAGGTATTATCTGTAGGTTGAATTTTGTTTTTGTTTTTTTTTTTGAGAGAGAGGGCAAAAGTGAGTGAGGGGCAGAGAGAGAGAGAGAGAGAGAGAGAAGAGAGAGAATCCTATGAGGGGCAGGGAGAGAGAGAAAGAGGTACAGAGAGAAGCAGGACTCACCCAGGGCTCCTGTTTTACCTGAAGTTGGGGCTCCTGCTCACCCTAAACCAGGCTGGTGTTCACCCAAAGCTGGGCTCGAGCTCACCCAAAGCGGGGCTCGTGCTCACCTGATGTGGGATTCAAACTCACGAACTGTGAGATCATGAACTGAGCCAAAGTCGGATGCTTAACGACTGAGCCACCCAGGCGCCCCTGAACTAAATTTTGAACACATGAAATCAATTTCTGTTGATTGTGATGGGGGGCCCTGATTTTGCTCATCAGAGGAGAGAGTGTAAGTGTGGATTATGAAGAAGGACAGAGCAAGCTTTGTAATAGTATTACAAACAATATCTATGGGAGCACAAAGAAGAGAGAGTTTTAACTCGGGCTGAGGGGCGGGGGGCAGAAGATACTTCATGGAAAAGATGTCAGTGGATGAGCCTGGAGGAAGAATCAACATTTCTAAATGCGGGGATGGGGAGGGCAGTAATCTGGGATGATGCTAGCTGAGAGGGTATGGACAGTCATCTGTTTATTCAGAAAATCTTCACTGAGCCCTTACTTTGTATCAGGTAATGATTTTCATTCACGAAGGGCGTTGTGTGATTGGAGCTTAGGAAGTGTTTAAGGGGGATAAAAGGAGATAAGATTGAAAAAAGGAGGTTGAGGCTTGGTGACATGTAACTGGCTTTAGTGTTTAGGCAATTTTATGTAACTTTGGTCAGTACTTGGTATCTTATTTAAAGGAAAGATTGTACAGAGTCCCAACAAGGGAAGTTCCTTTTCTTGGTAGGGGGGCTTGGAGCCCAATGCAGGGCTTAACCTTCTAACCCTGAGGTCAAGACCTGAGCTGAGATCAAGAGTCAGATGCTTAATTGACTGAACCAGCCAGGCATCCCTAAAATAAAGATTGTAAAAACAGAGGTTGCGAGTTGAGGGGTTGACTCTATCATATGCTAGCTTGCTTTCCTGCTGCACATTTTTTTAAAATAGCTTCTGTTGGCCATATATTTTAACCTTTAAGAGGGAACTCAACCCCCCTAGAAGGAAATCCTTCTGTCATCCCCCATCCATTCTCTAGGAGAATCATCTTTTTGTTTTACATTGTCTCTTTTGGAGATTTTTCATTTTCAGGTAAGATGTCTGGCTGTGAACCAACTTTCAGAGGAATCCTGGGCCTCAGAAAGATTTGGGAGTCCAGGGGTGCTTGGGTGACTCAGTTGGTTAAACGTCCGACTTTGGCTCAGGTCGTGATCTCATGGTTTGTGAGTTTGAGCCCCACCTCGGGCTCTGTGCTGACAGCTCAGAGCCTGGATCCTGCTTTGGATTCTGTGTCCTTCTCTCTCTGCCCCTCCCCACGTGTGCTCTGTTTCTCTGTCTCTCAAAAATAAATAAATGTAAAATATTTTTTTTTTTAAAAAAAAAAAAGAAAGATTTGGGAGTCTAGGGTAAAGGGAGGATCAGGATGCCTTGGGTCACAGGTGGCCCAAATTAGGTGGCTGTTTAGGTGGTGCTAAGCAACATTGGGAGGTCAGAGTCCTAGCCAGTCCTAGCCTGATTGTGTTCTAGGTATTATATGCTTGAGCCTTTACTTACTTGGAAATCCCTATCTCCTACATCCTAGAAATCTGAGCATAATTTTAAATTTTATTTTACTTTTTATGTTTTTATTTTAAAGTGTAACATACATGGAGTAAAGTGGGTGAAACTATCCTAACTGTAAGACTTGCTGAGTTTTAAAACTATCCATATCAAGATACTGAATATTTCAAACATCCCATAAGTTTCCCTCTATTTTCTCAGACAGTAACTACCCTCTCTTCAGAAACATCCACTATTTTGATTTCTATTATTATCTAGTAGTTCTGTTGTTGAACTTCGTATACGTGGAATCATATCATATGGACAATTTTATGTGTGGCTGCCTTCACTCAACATAGTGGCCATGAGATTCATTCATGCCTTGAGTGTGTATTTGAATACACGCTCTTCTTAATTCCAGTGCAGTTTTGCATTATGTTAGTATACTTCAATTTATTTTTCCATTTCCCTTATTTGGGGCATTTGAATTATTTCCAGTTTCTGGTTATTCTGAATAAAGCTGCTTTGGACATTCTAATTAGGATTCCTATAGGAGTCGGACTGTGGATAGAAAGAAGTCTAACCTCAGGAGGTTGTACCAAGCAACTTTCCAAAATGGTTGTGCCAATTTACACTCCACCGGCAAGGTTTGAGTGTTCAATTTGCTTCATATCCTTGCCAACACTTTATATGACAGTCTTTTTAATTTAGACAGTCTGTGGGCATAGGTTTGTCTTATAGGGCTTCAGTTTATCTTCTCCCGATGAGTAATGACTGTGAACATCTTTTCAACTTTTGTTGCTCACTTCGATTCTTTTGTGACGTACCTTTTCGAGTTTTTTGCCCATTTAAAAAATTGGGCTGTTTGTCATCTTACTATAGATTTGTGGAAGTTACCTCTATATCTGGACACAAGTTCACTGTGGGATAGATTTATAATTAATATCTTTTTTCAGTCTGTGTCTTGCCTTTCTAATACCTGATGGTCTTCCCATAAAAAGGTGCTCTTAATTTTCAATGAAGTCATACGAATTTGTTTCCTATGGCTGCTGTAACAAACTTAGCGGTTTAAAACAACACATTTCTTATTATACAGTTCTGCATATCAGAAGTCAGACGCAACTCTCACTAGGCTAAGATCAAGATGTTAGCAAGACAGTAGTCCTTTCTGTGGGCTCCAGGAGAGAATTCATTTCTTTGATTTTTCTAGCTTCTAGGAATGCAGCTTCTGCATTTCTTGGCTTGTATTCCCTTCCTCCATCTTCAAAACCAGTAACCCTAATGCCATTTCAACCTTAATTCTCTTTTGCAATGTAGTCTAATACACACACAGATTCTGGGAATTGAGACCTGGACATCTTTGGGGAGCTATTGTTCTGTCTATGACATCATATTTATCAGTATTTTATTTTGTGGTGAGACTTTTTATTTGTGTGTGTCCTTTTTAGAAATCTGACTGTCCCAAGGTTATGAAGATGTTCTGTGTTCTCATCCAGAAGCTTGATTTATTTTAGCTTTCAGGTTTAGGTCTATAATCTGTATAAAATTAATTTTGGAGATAAAGGTCATTTTTTTCCACTCATAAATATTCAATGGACCCAAACGCATTTATTGAAAAGATCTTCTTTTCTCAACTGAATTGCAATCCTGTGTTGTTCAAGTTATTCTGTAAAGGTAGATCTGTGTTTGGAATCTCTTTTGTTTCTTCTTGTATTACTTTCCTAGGGTGGCCCTAAGAACCTACTACCAAAATGGGGACTTAAGACAAAAGAAATGTGTCTCAGTTATGGATACTGGAAGTCTGAAATCCAGATGTTGTAGGACTAAGCTCCCTCTGTAGGCTGCAGGGGAGAATCATTTCTTCTTCCAGCTTCTGGTGGCTCCAGACATTTCTTGGCATGATTCCGATCTCTGCTTTCTTCCCAGTGGATCTGAAGTCTGAAATGTCCCTCTGCTTTTCTCTTACAAGGATGCCTGTGATTGGATTTAGGACCCACCTGAACTACATCTACAATCTGATCACATCTGTTTTTCCAAATAAGATCACATTCACAGGTTCTGGAGTTTGGGACACAGATACATGTTTTTGGGGCTACCACTCAACCTACTGTGCATTTCATTGGTCTATTTATTTATTCTCACACTAATACTCAATACCTAATGTCAATTACTGTAGCTTTACAGTAAGTTGTGAAATTGAATTATATAAACATTTCAACCTCAACTGCAAATCACTAGGGGTCAGTTTCAAAGCAAAAGGATAAGTAGCTTTCAGTCTGAGGTTAATGAAAAGGATGCTTAAGTGCCTCTCTGGTATATAGGACTCTGCACAGCCTCATTGTGAGGGTCCTCTTGGGACATTAATAGAGTTCTTGTATGTGGAGTTTGCACTGCTCTTCCGCCTTGGGAATATCAAACTCTTCTTTGCTCAATTATATTTAGCACATGCTTTGAATGAGCAGCTAAAGTCATTTCTACTTTTATGATTGGTGGCTAACTATATGAGTACTTCTGTTGTTCTTCCAGAAATAATAGACATTTTGACAGAAAGTAGAAGCTAATCGCTTCCAGAAACATCAGACAATTGGGGAGAAAGAGGTGCCCAAGGAATTCCAGGGTTCTTCCCCATTCTCGGTGAGGTCCTCTGAGATTCTCCTCCTGTCCCCAGCATGAAGGTTATATCCTGGCTTGTCCTAAATGCCATTCTCTGAACACGAATGATCCATTGCCACCTCCGTCCCATAGCTCACACTGAGTCCTTGATGTCTTAGTCTGCTCTCATGGACTGGGAGGCTTAAATGACAAATATTTATTTCTTACAGTTACGGAGGCTGGGAAGTTTAAGATCAAGTTGCTGGCAGATGCAGTGTCTGGTGAGGATCTGCTTCCTGGCTTATAGACAGCTGCCTTCTACCTGTGTGCTCACATGGCTTTTCCTTGGTGCGTGCTGGCAGGGGTGGGGAGGATGAGCAGAGGAGAGGGAGAGAGAGATGAGAAAAGAGCAGGCTCTGGTGTCTCTTCTGATTATTTTAAGGTATTAATCCCATCATGAGGACACTGTCTCATGATCTCATCTAAACCTAATTACCCCTCAGATACAGGAGTACTGATGCATAGGGGCACTTGTACCCCAATGTTTATAGCAGCGCTCTCAACAATAGCCAAATTGTGGAAAGAGCCTAAATGTCCATCAACTGATGAATGGATAAAGAAATTGTGGTTTATATACCCAATGGAGTACTACGTGGCAATGAGAAAGAATGAAATATGGCCCTTTGTAGCAACGTGGATGGAACTGGAGAGTGTGATGCTAAGTGAAATAAGCCATACAGAGAAAGATAGATACCATATGTTTTCACTCTTATGTGGATCCTGAGAAACTTGACAGAAACCATGGGAGAGGGGAAGGAAAAAAAAAAAAAAGAGGTTAGAGTGGGAGAGAGCCAAAGCATAAGAGACTCTCAAAAACTGAGAACAAACTGAGGGTTGATGGGGGGTGGGAGGGAGCGGAGGGTGGGTGATGGGCATTGAAGAGGGCATCTTTTGGGATGAGCACTGGGTGTTGTATGGAAGCCAACTTGACAATAAATTTCATATATTGAAAAAAAAATTAGAAAAAGTCCTTGAGTAGGAAAGAAAGGACAAAAAAAAAAAAAGGAATAAAGGAGCTAATGTCCAAAGATTCAAAAATAAATAAATAAATAAACCTAATTACCCCTCAAAAGCCCCACCTCAAAATACCATCACATTGGGTTTTAGGGCCTTACATGTGAATTTGGGAAGGATACAAATGTCCAGGCCATAGCACTTGGCATACACTTACCCACTAGCTTCCCCTGGTGGGGAAGCCATCATTGCTATTGAGTGGAGGGCACTTACTATATCAGGCTCTGGATTATATGCATTGCTTAATTTAATTCCCCAAACAGGCTTAGAAGATAGGAATCATCATTACCAACGTCATTACCTTTATAAATGGTAAAATTGAGTCTCGAGAGGCTGAGACCTTTCTGAATATCAGCCAGCATGTTGCGAAGGCAGGGATCCATCCCAGGTGCTTTAAATCAGTGGCTCTCAAATTGCGGTTATTGGACCAGTGGAATCAGCATTGCCTGGGAACTCAAATGCTTGAGTCCTACCCAGACCTACTAAATCAGAAGCATTGGTGGGGCCCAATGATCCATTCCAACCAACTTCCCAGGAAATTCTGATGCATGCTCCAGGGGAGAATCACTACTCTAAATAAGTATGAGAAAGAAAATTATAGATAATTGGTTACTTATTAGTGGAGTTAGTTGTTTCCATGTTAATATTGGGTATATGTTGATGTGAACAATATTCATCAGATGTACTATAACATTAAAACAGGAACCTGTGGCTCAAAACCACCGTATGGAAAACCTCCCCAACTTCCAAGGCCCATTTTGAATTTCACCTGCTCCATAAAGGTTTTGTTTTGCTTTATTTTGTTTTGCCTTGATCATTTCCATTCACTTGTATCACTCCTGTGGTTGATGTAAAAATATCATCTATTCATCTCCTTCAGGGTTGGGGCTATCTTTCATCACTTTGATTCAGCACATCAACAGGAAGTGTTTATTTCCTATATACCGTTTGCTGAATAAACATTTGCTGGATTATGAATGGGATTCTATTTACAGAAAAACTCTGGCTCCTTATTCTTAAAGTTTTATACCAGAATAAATATATATTTAATATATATATATGCAAAAAATATACAAAATCAATATCAATATATATGCCAATATGATATCTATCTATATCTATATCTATATCTATATCTATATCTATATCTATATCTATATCTATATCTATATATACAAGCTAAAGGTTTTATCCCTTTTCACTCTGGTATATATTTATTTTGAGCTATTGCTAGCTCCCAACAGAGAGGAACACCCCATTACATTACTTTATAACAAAATCCACAGATACTTCCTAAATATGATGTTATTATTATGATTTTATTTGAGAAAGAGGCGGGGGGAGAGAGAAAGCGCACTTGTGGGGAGAGGCGCAGAGGGAAAGAACGAGAGAGAATCCCAAACAGGCTCCACTCTCATTGCAGAGGCCGATGCGGGGTCGATCCCATGACTCTGATATCAGGACCTGAGCCCAAATCAACAGTCAGACACTCAACTGACTGTGCCACCCAGGCACCCCCTAAATATGATATTAAATGGAAGGATAATACATAACAGTTTAAAATGCCCAAGCATTAAGGGAATAGGAGGGCTAAAGAAGGAAATTGGGAAATCTAAAAATATATAATGAATTTTTGGAATAACTGAACACGGGACACGTGCTGAATTGGCTTAAGATGAAACAAATTTTTGACAATGCTGTTACTTTCTATTGCCTCCTATCTGCCTGTTTTCCAGTCCATCCATATGCTGTGCCCATTGTTATTTAACACAATACTGTTAGGAATTTGGTCTCATTAGCAATAAAGCTAGACCCTGGTATATCCAAGTGACATTTTTGTCTAGTTTGCCATGTTTGTACTTGTTTGCACTAGTACGAAAGTCTGCTCTTGCATACATGGTCTGCACCCCTGGTTTCTATGATTATATGCTGCTTCATTCACCTGATATATCTTTGCATCCTAAGCAGGGTCCATCCACATAGGGTCAAAGAAGGACTAGCCAATGAGTACTTAACTTCGCAGCCACTTGGCCCTACAGATTCCATGGGATGCAGTGGATGTTGCTGACATCCATGATTCTCAGCTGACCAAGACTAATAGGGAGACTAAAAGCCAAGAGACTGCATTAACTGTGATGCTTGTAGAGCTAGTTCAGGTCTTCCTGATGGGTTGGGAGGGGATGAAACAATGTTACGCATTAACTGGATCTCCAAGAAAAAAAGCAAGAAGAGCCTTGATGTGTAGCATTTTCTGATTTCAACTCACCGGCATGAAAACGTGTACAATTCTCCAGCGTACTAGTGCGCAAAATGGAAATGGATTTTTTTTTTTTTTTTAAAGAACCAACCCCAATGCTTGCCTCAAATGCTTTAATAACAACCAGGGACTTAGCAACAAGTAAATACACAACATATTTCAAATATGTTTTGATTTTGGTTAAAACGTCATCCTATGCTAGTCAATACAAGAACTGAAGGTTGAAATTGAGAAAAATCTCTTTAAATGTCTATTTCAGATTTGTCTCAGATAGGTACTTATCTCCAAGAACTAATTTTTCACTTCCTTTCTCCCTTGAAGCCAAATTTTACCACAATCTTTGATATGTTCAGAATCAATAGAATCGTGTTTCATTCTCCAGCCGATGTGTGGACACAAAACTGTCAGATACAGTGTCTGTGGTCGTGCAGGAAGAGATGGGGACTGAGGACAGGAGAGTATTTCTTGTTTTAGTTTATGTTCACTAAAAACTCTTGCACTGCATATCAGGTAGGTTCAGAGGAATGAGTCTGACCAATAAAAGCGGGTAAGAATCTGAACAGAAAGAAAGGATGTATTGATGGTAGAGGGACAGTGGGTATATTTTTGAAGAGCTAAAACTAGTGATGAATTTTCTTATACAACATCCACGAACATCTGAGAAATAGGAGAACATTCTTTGTCTTAATGTTTTGCTCCAAATATAGAAGAAATATTTTGTCATTTGTCCTGAAATATCTGCAATCATTTTTGTCCTAATTGAGTAAATAACCTTCTGGAAATTTGTATAAATGCACAGATTTGTAAACTTTATTAAAAAGAACAATTTTTTTTTTGTGAGTCTATTATGAAATCTATGATCATAAAGGAAAAAATCAAAAGATGCAGACCAGCAGAAAGGATCTCCAATTGGTGACATTTTCGTGCATATACTTTCTGACATTGGATTGTAATGCTATTTTGTTGCCTTTTTTTCCTTGAAAGACTTTTCCATGCTAACAAACACTATCTACCACATGATTTGAACTGGCTTTACAGAATTTCATTATGTGGGTATCCCCTAACTTAACCAATCCCTTTTGTTGGATGTTTAGATCGTTACCGACTTTGCTATTCTATGCTGTGATATGATGATCATCTTTACAGCTTAATTTTTGTTCACACTGTACTATTTTTTTCATATAACATACATCTACATTAGTTTCTTGGTATATAGATGTGGGATTACTGGGTCAAAGGTAAGAAATACTACTGGAATTATTTGCTTAAAAAATAGATGTGGAATTTTACATCAAACATGTTATCCTGATTTCTTATACACATTACCACTCTCCCCAAACTTTGGGAGATTTATATATTTATATATAAATATATATATATATACCCATGAGGCATGTGCTATCACATGTGATGTAATGCATTTCCCTACCACAATTTCGTTTTATATATTTTCCCAGTATAATAAGTAAGACATTATAATAACTTCTCATTGTCTTACCTTTCATGTTAGGAATGTCTTTTAACATGTTCAGGGGCACCTGGGTGGCTCAGTTGGTTGGGTGGCCAACTTTGGCTCAGGTCATGATCTCGCGGTCTGTGAGTTTGAGCCCCGCGTCGGGCTCTGTGCTGACAGCTTGGAGCCTGGAGCCTGCTTCGGATTCTGTGTCTCCCTCTCTCTCTGCCCCTCCCCTGCTTGAGCTCTGTCTCAAAAGATGAATAAACGTTAAAAAAAAAAAACTAAAATGATCAGCTATTGGGTCTTTTTTATGTTAAGTAGGATGTATTTGTTACCTATGGCCACCTTAGAGGTATCACAAATGTAGCCATTCAAAACAATCACAATTTATTATCCCCAGTTCTGTAGGTCAGGAGCCTGGTGAGCTCAGCTGGCTCCTCTGGCCAGAGTTACACAGGCTGAGATTAAGTTGTTGGCAAGCTGGACGCTTATCTAGAGGCTCTGAGGGGGAATTTGTTTCCAAGCTCATTCAAGCTGTTGACAGAATTCGGTTATTCAGGCTGCAGAGGTGAGGTCCCTGTTTCCTTGCTGGCTGTCAGCCAGGAGCCTCTCCTAGCTCCGTGAGGTCACCTGAATTCCTCACCATGTTGCCCCCCACCTTCAAACCAGCAACTTCCTGTGGAGTCCTCCTCATGCTTTGACTCCCTCGGATTCTTCTGCTGTTGCATATGCTCTGTCTCCATCTGGAGAAAGTTCTCTGCCTTTTTTTTTTTTTTTTTTTTTTAATGTTTATTCTTAGAGAGAGAGAGAGAGACAGAGTGTGAGTTGGTGAGGGAGGGGCAGAGAGAGAGAGAGAGAGAGAGGCAGACACAGAATCTGAAACAGGCTCCAGGCTCTGAGCCCTCAGCCCAGAGCCCGAGGCCGGGCTTGAACTCTGGAACGGCAAGATCATGACCTAGGCCGAAGCTGGACGCTTAACCGACTGAACCACATAGACGCCCTGAAAGTTCTCTGCTTTTAAAGGCTCATGTGATAAGGTTACCCCCTCTTGGATAGGATAATCCAGGCTATTCTTCCTGGTTTAGGTCTAGAAACTTAATTATATCCGTAAAGTCCCCTTTGCCACATAAGGTTGTTGCATTAGTCAGGATTCTCCAGAGAAACAGCTGATGGGATACGTGTATATATCCTATTTGAATATGTTCAAATATATAATGATTTATATACATTATTATATATTATATATTATAATGCATTATTAATATTGTATAATAACATAACATAATGTATATTATGCATTATACATATTTATTTAAACATAATATTTATTTAAAAATATATACTGATTTATTATGAGGAATTGGGTTATGTGATTACATGGGTACTGAGGAGTTCCATGATCTGTGTCTGCAGGTTGGAGATCCAGGAAAGCTAACGATGTACTGCCAGTCCAAAGCCCAAACGCCTAAGGACTGGGGGATCTGATGGTATGAATCCCAGTTCGATGAGGGCAGAAGATGCCATGCGATGTTCAAGCTCAATCAGTGAGGCAGAAAAAAGAAGTCAGTTCCTCTTCTCTCTGCCTTTTGTTCTATTCAGGCCCCCAGTGGGTTAGATGAGGCCCACCCACACTGGGGAGGGTAATTCACTTTACTGAGTCTGTCCGTTCAGACGCTAATCTCAGCCAGAAATACAGACACTCCAAGAAATAATGTTTCATTTGGGCATCCCATGCCAGTCAAGGTGACACAAAATTAATCGTCACGTAAGGTAATATGTTTTTCCATCTCAGGGGTTAGGGTGTGGGTATTTCTATGGAGCCATTCTGTCTACCACATCATAAAAGGATTTCACTATTTGATTTGCCTACCACATTCTAAAGCAGGAATATGAGGCTTTTGTCTTTGGGAACTGAGGGAAAATGTTCGCAAACATTTGTAATAGAATTATTTGCCACGATTTTTTTAAATGTTTATTTTTTTTTTGAGAGGGAGAGCGAGAAGAGGAGGGGCAGAGAAAGGGGAGGTGGTGGAGGGTCCAAAGCAGGCTCTGTGCTGACAGCAGGCAGCCCGACTCGGGACTCAGACTCAGGAACCGGAAGATCATGACCTGAACTGAAGTCAGACACTTAACTGACTCAGCCATCCAGGCGCCCCATATTTACTACTTATTTATTTAAAAAAGAACATACTTGAAAATGCTCAAAAGTAGCATGAACAGCACAAAGAAGTCCACATACCCATCGCACAGCTTCAACAATTATCAATATTTTGCCAATTTGACACAGCTATTTGTTCACACCCTGCTGTTTTGTGGTTTTGATATGTCTTTTGGTGCAAAAGAATCATTATTGGCAAAGACAAATGAAACTTCATATTTTATTGGGAATTGTAATAGTTTCATACAATACAAATTAAAGGACAAAACAGTAATAGCTTAACAAAGGCAAAAGAACACTAGTGTTTTCCTCTCATTTACTGGATGGGAAATCATGTGCGCAGTAGTAAAATCTTGCCCAACTTACATAATTGCCATTCTGATTCATTGACATTTGGGTTTGTCTCACATTATAGGATTCTCTTATTTCATTCATGTGCTGGTACATAAAGGAAAGCTGAATGAAATGGTGTGTTTGAAGTAGACAGCTTGTCTCAGAGAATTTAAGAAATGAAACCCAAGTTGCATGACATTTCTGCTTATTTTCTTCTTTTCTCTCGATGCCAAGTCTTGGGTATTTGCAGGGTAAGTTATAAATAAAGCTTACTTAAGAAGATATTTTACTATTATAACACGATTACTGGCCGTCATTGGGGAGTACAGAGTTATATATAGACCAAAATCTGTGGCTAATCCAAAAATAACATTTCTGTACTTGCAATGTGTTTTCATATCATATTTAACCGAGCATGTGCTGATGTTCTGGGAATTTAGTTTGAACAGGATAATAAAAGTATACCATAAAAATCTGGCTTCGGTCTATGAACACCTGGTTCAGAGACTAGTACAGAATACTCTTTGCAAGTACTCCCTCGAATAGGGAAATCACGTTCAACTCTTCTATTTAAAAGGGCTCTTCTCAGTGTAAACATTTAAAAATTAAATCACATGTAAAATACATAGTTTGGAGAATCATCCTCAACTTTGTAATTTATTACCACACTGCATTATCTCTTACTCTTTGCTTCTCCCAGTTTTAGAGACTAACACATTCCTCTTTGAGAAAATCGAACATTTGTGCCTTTGTTCCAAACTTTCTCATCTCCTCTGGAGTCACACTCCATTAAATATCACTTCTTTCGTCTCTCTCTGCCTTTCTTGCATTTTCAATCACTCATATTTAATTTCTCAGTCACTTACAAGTAGACACAACTTCTGCCCTATCTGAGAAACACCGTTGCTCTATTTCTTTTTCCCTTTACCAATGGAGGTATTAAATACCGACTTTTTCAGCACCCATGTGGTTTTAAATTCATTCTAATTTATTTTCTGTTCCCCACTGTGTTTACACTGCGTTCTGGACACCCCCTAGCTACTTACTATTCACTGAATCCAATAGCCACTTTCTCTATTGTCATGGTCTTTAACCTCTTGTACCACTGGTCGACACCATTAACCAACTAACCCACCATCCTTTGCTAAAATCTCTCCTTTGTGTCTCTTGAGACACTTTGTTTTCCTACTCTTGTGCTACTCCTCCAACTACTCTCTTCTCTTCCTTCAATATGATACCCATTTAGATACAGGTGTTTAAATGGAGCATCTGTCTCTGGTTGCTTCCTTTTCTATTTTGCACTCTCCTCCTGGGCAATCTCAGCACATGACTTCAACTCTACTTTCCTCGTAAATGGCTTCTAAGTCCATGTTTACACTCCTGAGTTTCCCCCCAAAGTGCACTCTGAATTTTCCAATTTCTGGCTTGACATTTCTATCTGGATGTTCTTCTAGTACATTCTATTTTGCAATTCAAAGAATTGAACTCATCTTCCCTTTTAAATCTGTTTCCCTCACTATTGTCCACTTTTGTCACAACCGCTACCTTGCCATTAGGCTCAACCTATCACGGCCATCTTTGATTCCTGTCTTTGTTTCCCATTGTCAAAACAACAAACGTTGATAAGCCTGTTTGATTCTATACCCATAATAAGTGTCTCCCTCTGTAAATAAATAACACACAATCTGTCATTTCCAATTCCACGACCTCTTTTGTATTTCAGAACTCTATTATAATCTTTGAGCAGGAATATTGCAAAAAATATCTTCACTTTTTTCTCTTGCCTGCTCCACCCAGTTAGCATGGGAAGTCTTGCCAGTTCAATCGATTTTAGTTTTTATGTTATCTGCTGCTTCAAATCTTCAATGGGTCTCTCTTTTTTCTAAGTTTATTTATTTATCTTGAGAGAGACACAGATGGTACAAGCGGGGGTGGGGGGTAGGGCAGAAAGAGCAGGAGAATCCCAAGCGGGCTCTGCACTGTCCATACAGAGCCCTGTGTGAAGTCAAACTCATGAAACTGTGAGATCATGGCTTGAGCTGAAATCAAGAGTCAGATGCTTAACAGACTGAGCCACCCAGGCACGCCAACTCTTTCTTTTTAAAACGATAGTTCTCAAGTGGGAGCAATTTTGCCTCCCAGGGAATATTTGGCAACATCTGCAGACACGTTTGATTGCCACAACTAGAGACAAGGGTGCCTGGGATACTATCACATACCCTGCAATGCACTAGACAGTTCCCTATAGTAAAAAATGATCTGGCCCATAATGTTAATGCTGCTGAATTTGAAAAACCCTGGTCTAAAGAATAATCCACGAATAATTAATTTGGCATTCTTATTTTCTTCTAACTTTATTTACAACCCCATGGGATTTTTATAATTGTTCCTTTTCTCATTTCTTATACACTTTCCTCCCTCACTGGTATTTTTTTCTTATCTTCTTCTTTTATTTAGAAAAAATCCTGGGGCACCTGGGTGGCTCAGTCTGTTGAACATCCAGTGGTCAGCAGATAAGGAAGACCAAGCAAAGGAGGCAGAAAAGGAGAAAAGGCAGGTGAGTGCGGATTCCATCTCCTCATTAGATTGTCAACTGTGTGAGGACGGGAATCCCATGTGTTTGTTCGGTTATCTCTTTTTAGTATCGCATTCACAGGAAGCAATAGTAAGTGCTGACCGAATGCGTAGGACAAGGTATCGATAGCTTGTATATGAAGCAGAGTTCTTTTCTGGGCTACCAGATTCGTGATTTTTTTTTTTTTTTTGAGGTACAATTGGTATATAACTTATAAGATTTAGGGGTACTTTCTGAAAGTCCTTCTCTCAGGTACAGCGATTGAAGATGTACAGATTCTTCCTTTTCATATCCAGATGTGTCTTCCAAATGTCCTCTGGTCCTTTTGACCTGGTGACTCTGACCCAGTAGGGCAGCCGTTGGGTTATTCTTTTATTCTTCTAGATCGATCATGCAGGGCAAGGTGCTATCATCTGGACTAGCTTTTTTTTTTTTTTTTTTGGCTCCTCTAAGACTCACAGATGATAATCAGCCTGAGGTTGCATTCTCAGGGAGCAAGAGGGGCCTTAGGTCTTTTCTTCTACGCTTTCCATATTTTCTTTTCTCCCGGCCCATCACGTCCTCCTGTTTGATGCTTTTGTGTTTTGGAGGAGAGTCACTTATGACCTCTCAAAGTCTCTCAAAGAGACTTTCACAACTGCCCAGGCTTCTGAGCCTTAATTTAGTACCATGTGCAGCACCGAGGCCTGCAACCAAGGACCCAGTGAGTCATTTTAGTCCCGTTTCTCTGGTAATATTGTAATATGGGTACAACAAATTATCTCCTTGTTGGTGCCTAGAAACCGTGTATGTTGACCTAGTTACAAATGTTCTCCACATGATGCAAAACTATACGGTACGGAAGAATCTACTTGGACATATATTTTAGAGTCCAATGATATAACAAAGAATAAAACTCAGAATTTCACTTTCAAAATTTTTGCCTCAGAAAACAGTAGCAAATTTGATACATGAGGCTCATAACTATCAATAAAAAAGGCATAGCAAGTATAAGAGAATACGGTTTTGAGTTTTACCTTTCAAATGTTCACGTATCACTGTGGCAATTCTAAAGTTGGAGAGATCTGATAACAAATATGTCAGAATGACTGAGAAATTAGCACTGTCTTTCGGCCAGCAGCCGAATGCGGTAGATATGATTTTTGAAGGGAAAAAAAATGAAAAGAAAAGAAACAGCAAAAGCGGTGACCTTCAGAAGAACCAAACTATTGTCCTTCTTAAGTTGCCTGCACTTTCATGAAAATGTCAAGCATCTTTGTACTAATGGCTCAGAACATCCTTCTATTTAAAAGCTGGTAAATGTGAGAAAGTAACGTAGATCTGTATTTCTAAACCTACACTAATGTGGTCATTTGGGCATGATAACAGTAAATGTGTTAAGTGTGTGTCACGTTTCAGAGTCCATTGCCTTCCTCCATAAAGGCAGCTTCCATCCAAGGAACTCTATAGGGAGGGTGGATTTACAAACTGCTCTCTTGCTAATTTTGGTCTGCAAATTTCTGATGACCAACTTTACATAAGAATCTGTCAAATCATGAGACACATACGAGACATAAATGACATTTCTTTTTGTGTGGGCTCCTATGCTTCATAAGAAACACTTGAAGCATTTCCTCTCTCCAAATTAGAAAATGTAGTGGGCTATAGTTTGAAAGTAACACTTATGCAATGTGTTACCAATCTTTGATGAAATCTAAGAAGAGACGGGGCCATTTGCATTAGGCTAAAATGGTTTTCAAGCTTTATTAGAGTTAATCAAATATAATCAAAGACCCCTCTGTCAAATGACATGCAGGCTGAATAAATGGTTCTGCAAAGAACAAACCCTTTTTGTGTTGAAAGTAATTTACAGCTCATATTTTAAATTCCCCCCTCTCATCTACTTTGTTATGTGCTATTTTCAAGCTTTCAGGTTACCCTTAAATTCACACATGTCAAATATTGTGCTAAAATTCATTCTTGGGCGATCATTATAATGACTTTAAGATAGCCATTTTTCTTTGGTCTTGTTCATTGTCATAAAACCAGTGAAAAGCATTAGCATTTGTACCGGTTGTTGATTTGGTCTCCTTGTGCCGCCATAACAAAATACAAGAGACTGGGTGGCTTAAATACCAGAAACTTATTTCCTCATAGTTTGGAGACTGGAAGCCCAAGATCAAGATTCTAACCTGGTAAGAGAGCTCTTTTCCTAGCTTATAGATGACCAGTTCTCCATCTGTGCTCCCATAGCTTTCTTTCACTGGTGTGTTTGCCCAGAGATGTCTCTTTTCCTCTTACAAGGCCACCAATCCTATTGGATCAGGACTCTGCTTTTATGATCTTATTTAACCTTAATTACCTCCTAAAAGCCCAATATCCAAATATAATCACATTGCAGGTTAGGACTTCAATATATGAATTTGCATGGGGCAGGGAGCAAAATTCAACCCATAGCCCTGGCATAACAACAGATCTAACTACAGTATTTCCAGTGGTTTAACATCAATGTTTCAATTTCTACATTCAGCATTTATGGAGCATGTACTCTGAACCTGACACTGTGCTAGATTTGGGGCATCGAAAAGATGAATGAAGAGCCTTCTGCCTGTCAGCTTGTAGACAAATGAGCGAGACTGATGTGCACACCCACTAACGTCATAATACCATGTGAGACACAAAAAGAAATGTGCACATGCTCTTCCAGAAAGAATGTCTCTTTTCACTGTATTTCCCATCAATATGTCTTTTTTCTTTTTTTGAGTAGGGTTCGTGTCCAGCGTGAAGCCCAGTGCGGGGCTGGAACTCACGACCCTGAGATCAAGACCTGAGCTGAGATCAAGAGTCAGACGCTTAACTGACTGAGCCAACCAGGTGTCCCTCCCATCAATATAAATGGATCCGTGATTGTGTTTTTTTACATAGTAGTGTCCATTATTTTCTGCTCAGCTCTCTGACATATTGGGCACTGTGCAGTGAGTTATGCCCAGACTGTGTTATGTTTTAGATAGAGTATTTTATTCCTGAGCTACTCTGGGATCTTGTGCCAGATCCTACTTGCTTCAGGGACTGTGACAAACTTGTCCTTGTGGCATCATTTCTTAGCATTTTTTCTCTGTCGATGTACAATCAATATGAGTTGGAATGTTAGATGATTTTCACATCCTCTCCAAGTCAATACATTGCCCCTATCAACTAGTAGGACTGCTTTAAAAATTTTTTTGTAAGTTTATTTATTTATTTTGAGAGACACTAGGGGTGGGGAGAGGATGAGAGAGAGGGGGTGAGAGAGAGGGGGTGAGAGAGAATCCCAAGTAGGCTCCACACTCCCAGTGCGAGGCAGATGTGAGGCTCGAAGCCATGAACTATGAGATCGTGACCCGAGCCGAAATCAAGAATTGGGCTCTTAACCCACTGAGCCACCCAGGTGCCCCTAGTAAAGACTACTTCTAACTGTAGTTGAATCACTTGCCACTTACGAAGAATGATTTCTTGCCGACTATGAATTAAAATTGAACGAGTGTTAGTTTTACAATTGCATCAATTTCTGTTTTGATGTAAAATAAAATTAGGTGAGTCCATACACCAGTATGTTATGTAGTTTACGCTCGGTCATCCTTTCATTAGTCATGAATCATTCTGAAATCATGGGTGTCATGTGGGGCCAAAATTAGGACTGTAGTTAATACCCTTTTGAAACCTTTAATATCAATGCCAGTATCGGAACTTCTCAAGGATGTTCGACATTTAATTTCCCAAATTAGGCTGTGAAAGTTCAGGAGACACCCTGAAATTTGCAAGCAACTAGCCCCAGCTTTGTCTTACCTGCTTCCTCAGTACTATTGTAACTGTTAAGTTTTAAAACTGTTACTATGTGTTTTGCCCTTTTATTTACTTTAGCCAGTGGACACACCTTTTCCTTTTTAAACTGGTGTGTCAGTGGCCTTTTCCTTGTAATAACAGTTGACATAATCCTGTTGATCTTTAAGAAAACACTACCAAGGAAAAACACTGGCTATTTCCAACTTTCTCAGACCTCGGCAAAGAGGGAAGTAGGTCTGAAACAAGGGTCAGGTGGAGAAAGAGATACCAATGGGCGCAACTAAGAATTTCAGATTCTCAGGCATCGTTCTCTTTGCTTTGGATTTACTTCTTTGCCCCTGGCCTAGGATACTGAATTGCAACAGTAATACTTTTCACCCGTGAGACTGGGAAACGTTTTAAACAAGCAAAAACAGGGGCACCTGGGTGGCTCAGTCTTCCGAGTGTCCGTCGTCGGCTCAGGTCATGATCTCAAGGTACGTGAGTTTGAGCCCTGCGTTGGGCTCGTTGTTGTCAGCCCAGAGCCAGCTTCAGATCCTCTGTCCGTCTCTCTCTCTGCCCCTCCCCTGCTCATGCTCTCTCTCAAACAGAAATAAACATTTAAACAAGTAATAACAATTATTGCTGGCATATACTCAAGAATATGAGCATTCCAGTACTTTGGTGGCAGCAGTGTGAATTCTACTGTCTTGGTAAATAAACCTGACAGTGCTCATTTGAATCAGAATGACTATACGTTATATGGAAATTCTAGTTCGTGAATCCTAACTTACATGAAAAAGTGGGTGGCTCAGTCGATTAAGCGTTGGATTCTTGGCTTGGGCTCAGGTTATGATCTCATGGTTTTGTGAGTTCGAGCCCCACATCCTGCTCTGTCCTGACAGTACAGGGCCTGCTTGGGATTCTCTCTCTCCCTCTCTCTCTGCCCCTCCCCCTCTCATGCTGTCTCTCTCAAAATAAATAAATAAACTTAAAGAAAGGTCACATTTGATAAAGGACGTATATAGAGTAATGCTTTTTGTAGCATTGTTTGTAGGGTCAACAAACCGAAAGCAATCTGAATGCCCCTGAATAGGGAAATGAATAAATTATGGCATGGGCACATGTCTGCACACACAAACACACAGTGGGAAGTGATGTATTGGGATATATAAATGTCCCAAACAAGAGGGATGCTTACAATAAATAGTGAGGGGAAAAAAGCAAATTCAAAGTAAAGGGAGTAACACCAACCTGTTAAAAAAATTACAAACTGGGGCGCCTGGGTGGCTCAGTCGGTTGAGCTTCTGACTACGGCTCAGGTCATGATCTCGCCGTTCGTGAGTTCGAGCCCCGCGTCGGACTCTGTGCTGACAGCTCAGAACCGGGAGCCTGCTTCGGATTCTGTGTCTCCCTCTCTCTCTGTCCCTGGCCCACTCATGCTCTGTCTCTCTTGCTCTTAAATAAACCCTTAAAAAATTAAAAAAAAAAAATGATAAACACGTTATGTGGTGCTCTTTTCTGGCTGGAGCCAGGGAAGATGCAGAAGAGAATAAAAAGATGGCTCCTGCTATGTCAGGAAGCCCTAAGAAAAAGGAAAAGACAAACCAAAACAAAACAGACCAACAAAAAAACTTGAAAATCAAATGCTTAAGAAAGAAGTTAGCCCAAAGGATGTTTTGAAAGGCAAGGAAAAAGCTTATCTATGAAAAAGATAAGCTATCACAAAGAATATAGATGGATGTACAGAACCGATACGAGAATAGCTAGGATGGCAAGAAAAGCTGGCAACTTCTCTGCACCTGCAGAACCCAAATTGGCACTTGCCATCAGGATCGGTGTGACCCCCAAATTCTGAAAGGTGCTGCGGCTTCTTTGTATTCGCCAGACTTTCAGTGTACCTTTGTTAAGCTCAACAATGCTTCCATTAACTGGAAGTCCGTAAGTGAATGTTTTTCATGCATGGTTATGGCAGAATCAACAAGAGTTGATTGCCGCATCTCTTAGTAAATATGGCATTACTGGAGCGGAGGATGTAATTCATGAGATCTACACTGTTGGCAGACCCTTCAAAGTAGCAAACAGTGTCTACTGGTTCTTCCCATTATCTTCTGAACGAGGTGGCCGGAAGCACAAGACCATTCAGGGGCCCCTTAGGTGGCTCAGTCAGTTAAGCGTTTGACGTGGGCACAGGTCATGATCTCGTGGTCGTGAGTTCAAGCCCAGCGTCTGGCTCTGTGCTGACAGCCCAGAGCCTGGAGCCTGCTTCCGATTCTGTGTCTCCCTCTCTCTCTGCCCCTCCCCTGCTCATACATGTGCGCGCGCTCGCTCTCTCTCTCTCTCAAAAATAAATAAATATTTAAAAAATTAAAAGAAAAAGACCATTCATTTTGTAGAAGTTAGAGATGCTGGCAAAAGGGAAGACCAAATTAATAAGCTTATTAGAAGTGTTAAATAACAAAAATTCAACTGAGTACATTTTAAAGATCTAATGGGTTTATTAATTGATTTGTGAATGGGCCAGCATTCCATCTAGCAAGTAGAAGGGATCTCCAAAAGGATAGAGAAGAGAAAAGGTTTAAAGGTAGAGAGGGGGTGTAAGAAAGGAGATTATAAGCAGAGAATCCCTTGTTTCAGGTAAAGTTGCTTTCCTAAGGGGACCGAAAGGGTCTATCAGTAAATTTCCTAGCGCTGACCAGGAAATTCCCATGTTGACTGGCTAAAGGTTACCCTTTTAGGGGCTTGAAACTGCAGTTAGATTAGGTGTTAAGTCTTGGTTTACTGACCTGGGGCCTTAACCTAAGTGATACCACTTTTGGGTCTGTGGTTTTCTTAACAGAAGAATAAACTAAGGTATCTATCATGATTATTTTTGTAATCTGGCCAGTTAATAAACAGTTACCGCTTCCAAACTGAAATGTAAAACAAACACCCCCCCCCCCCAAAACAACAAGAACAAGAATAACAACAACAACAACAACAACAACAAACACAGGTTATGTGGTTGACCAAAGAGAAACTGGGACAAGTACACACCCAATTCTTCACATTTGTTACCTAAGGGAGGTTTGGTGGGGGGGATCATTTACTTTCCATTAATGAATGAATGAATGAATGAATGAATGAATGAAGGAATGAAATCAGAAAAGGGAAGACACAGGCAGGAGAAAAGAAAAAGTAGAACACCATCCTGGTGATGGGTGCTAGGTGAGAGAAGGGCTGGATACCAATATGGCAGCCAGCCTCATTCTCTCCTCTCTAATGGGAACAGAGAGCTGCTTCTGACTTTTTGAGTGCAGAGATTTGGAGAAGGATGTTGCCTAAGGAGGAGGAGTATGGCTGGACTACCCAAGTTGCCTGCAATTCCGGATAGCCCCTCTTCTCTGTAGAGTTGTGTTCAGGTGGCCCAGGGCCAGTCTCCTCCCGGTTCTGTGCAGTCGTGCGGTAATATCCCGCCTCAGGAGAAGTTTGCCCTTACTTGCGCCAAGCTCAAGCTCCTAGGGTGTAGGGATAAGGTCAGCAGAGGGCTATTGATGGATGAAGGCACATCAACTCCAGGCATGAGTGGAAACTTCTAGATGAGTCAAGAAATTTGCCAGACATCGATAATCTTCTCCTCACCCCACCCACAGAGCAAGCACTGATTTGTGTGTGGATGTCACTGTCTAAAGTTCTTCTAGGAAAAAATATGGCACAATACTCTGTTAAGTTATTAATCTGTGCTTTTTATGACACAATAATATGCTTTCTCTATTATGTATATTATCTCTCTATTAGGTATACATATTATATATGTCTATTTTATATTTATCTTTATTTTTACGTGTCTTTTCCTCCTCATTTGTGCAAATAGTTGGTGCTGGGGAAGTGTGAGGCAGGATCATGTTTCTGGCTATTAAGTTCCAATAACGCAAGTCTGAAGAAGTCATGAGAGATTTTGCCAGAAAAGGCCAAATGGAGGATTTGTGGGCATTGACCAAGTGCTTGGGCCAGACACACGATGGGAGGTGAATTTTCCATGCTAGAAGGAGATTCCCATGGGAATAGGGGAGTGTCGGGAGGAGATGGGAGGAGTCTGTGGGAGCAAGGACATAAGGTCCTTGCCTGATTTTCAACCATATAAAGAAGGGAATAATAAGACTTCATGGAGGAAATAGATGCTTGGAATTGAGACAAATGAAATTAAGGGGATCCGTTCTTCCAACAACAAACATTTTAGAATTATAGAAAATGTTGTACTGAATATTCTAATGTCTCTGTGCAAGAGTTTTTCTGTAATTTATGCTTTAGAAGTTGACTTGCTAGGTACTAACCTTCAAACTTTGCTAGATATTGTGAAAATGCCTTAAACGTTAAACCAATTTGCCCCCTCAATCTCTAACCTTTCTTTTCTCAAATTTAAACTATGCTCCATTTAGTAAAACTTCACTGTTCATTCATCATCAGGAATGTACATTAAGAATTTGAAAGTTCCTGTTTCCCCTCCTTCCTCACCACTACTTACTTTTGAATTTTTTCCAGTCTTGGGGACATGAAAAGGTACCTTGTTTTAATTTGCATGTTCCTATGACTCGCAAGTTACTTTTTTTTTTTTTTTTTAAATATCTTCCTTGGTCATATAGAGATTCTCTTCTGTGAACTGAAGGTTTATATTGATTTCTCATCAGGGCTTTTTGTGGTCTTACTTTTAGGATATTTTTATGTATTCTATATTAAATTTATTTCTCAAAAGTACTGTAAATATTTCCTCTGTCTGTAGCTTGTCTTTTAGCTTTGTTTCTGGTCCCTAATGTATAAAGATTTAACATCTTTATGTCATCACATATATAGTTTGTACTTGAGGGCTCAGTCTTTTTTTTTCTTCATAGACTTTATTTTTTAAAGTTTTAAGTTCATACAAAATTGAGCAGAAGATACATGATCTCCCATACACCTTCTGTTCCAACTCCTGTATGACCTCTTCCATTATCAGCACCGCTATCAGAATTGTACATGTGTTACAACTACTGAATCTTTCTGTATTTTAAGGAATCTTGCCTGACTTTCCTCGTATAAGATAGTCTCCTACATTTTCTTCTAAAACTTTTAAGGGTTGCTTTTAGCTTTTAAGTCTTTGATCCACGTGGACTTTCTATTTGTTTATGGAATGGGGAGAATTTAATTTTCGGGTATGTTTTAAGACTTGTTTCTTAATCACATGGGGTCAGCCCATCCTATTAGCAGATTCACCTGCAGCTTTACTGAAAAATCCAGGATAGCAAAGCTGGTCATGGCGGGCATCAGGACCAGACTTGTGGGTAAGTCACTGGGCTTGTAGATAAGCCTCAGAAACCAAAGAGCAAACTAGTGGTGTTACTTGGGTGAGTGAGTGATGTGACTTCTGTGGAGTCTTCTATCCTGTGGACATTGGCCAGTAGGAAACCAGGAACATTCACTGATTGAAAAAGGATATAATGGGCCTGGCCTCACAACTCGATATTAGTCTTGGGATCAAAACAAGCAAACAACAAGCAAATATGGGAGACCTAACACTGCCAAAGTATTTTTTTGAAGAAAATATGGATAACCTAGAGGAGATTTGTTTCTGGATAATGTTCCCTCCCTGTAGCATCACAAATTTATTTAACACATACTATGATCTTCTTCATGTTCTTAAAAAACTGAACGTGGCGGAACGGAAAAAATCCTATTTTAATGATTTAGTTGGGAAAAATAAAATTTATATTATTTCTCTGCGTCCTGGAAGAGAATAAAATAACATCAAGTTTAATAATTTGAGCAGAGATTCATTTCATGTTTTCCCAAAAAGTAAAACAATTACACAGAATTTCATGGTAATTTTAATATTTATACAGTTGTTTTAAAAGAAAATAAAAGAAAACCTTAACCTATATACAGCACTTCTACTGATGATTTCTGAAGTAAAAGGATAATATCAAAATTAAAAAGTATAACCCAGAATCCAGTGTACTTTCTAAGATGAGTGTCAATTTCAGTATTTGAAATAGAGATCGATCTTTGTAATAAAATTAAAAGTAAGTTAAAATAATTAGCTGGGACTATCCCATATGCATTCTAAATCCCCCAAGTAGTGTAGGTAATTTTTCTTATTCTTCCACAACACATGGCATTCTTTCTATGAATGACATCAGTTTGGAAATACCCTGTGGTTTTCTGAGTTATAAATGGATATCTCACTATGAACGCCTGATTATATTATGATTCATACTTTCACTTCTGTTTTTTTATACTATCATTTTGCAAAAGTGAAAATGAAACTGTTTCCTTGGCCAACAGTGTACAAGGGAGAAGAAAAATAAGGTTGAATGTAATGATTTACCAGATAGTTAGGGATTATAGTCTGAGAATATTGTGAAAATAACTTCTTAAGGAAAAAGCAATGTAGTTATGACAAAAATTCTCTTAGAAAGTTATTCTGGGACTTAACAATGGCCATTGCCAGAGCTCTGCTTTACATAAAAAATTTACTTATGATTTCTTTTGGCATCTATCTATCTATCTATCTATCTATCAATCATCTATCCATCCATCTATAATTCTTTTAAAACTTTTTTTTTCCATGGAACTGGGTTATGAATCCTAGCCTTCTACCTGTAGAATTTGTTCTTTTAACCAGTACATTATAATAGAAAGATGATGATAGCTACCTAGCTACTTAGGTAGATGCTAAATAAGAAAGAAAGAAAGGAAGAAAGAAAGAGAAAGAAAGAGCATGGAAGGAAGGAAGGAAGGAAGGAAGGAAGGAAGGAAGGAAGGATCATATGGAAAGTTCCAACATGAATCCATGTTTTAAAGGCGTTAGTGATAATTAAAGTTTCCTTAGGGCAGGGTCACACCTGCTCACTGCTGTGTCAGCTTCTGGCACATAGCAACATTCGACAAATATTTGTTGAATAAATGAACACAACAGAATAAAAGTAAATTCTTGTACTTCATGGTTTTCTGTGGAAAACCACAAGAAAAAAAATGTCTTCTGAGGTCTCAGCATTCTAGTAACCATGAAGTATCAGGAATCTAATGAGATCCTTCTCTTACAAGGTCTTTAAAATATTAATGCTCCTGGGGCACCTGGGTGGCTTAGTCAGTTGAACATCTGACTCTTGATTGTGGCACAGGTCATAATATCATGGTTGTGAGATTGAGCCCCCTGTCGGGCTCTGTGCTCACAGCATGGAGCCTGTTTAGGGTTCTCTCCCTCTCTCTCCCTCTGCCCCTCCCCTGCAAATAAATAAATAAACATTAAAAAAAAAATACTAGTGCTCCTATCATGAGGTAGGAGATTGAAGGCTAGATGCCTCAATGCCATGTAATTCTTTAACATTACTTGTAGAGTGAGAATTTTGCTAGAGATTATAGACCCTTTGTAATGATGAATGTGATTAAAAAAACCTTTCTATTAAATGTGATTACCTTCTTGGGCTGCGGGTTGCCATTTAGCAGTTCCTACCAAAGAATTATGTCTTATGGGTCAACATGTGTTTCCCTATAAATTAATTTAATTTCTCACCTTCAAATATTATACCCAGACCAAATATTTTTTTTCTACCTATACTGCCTTGAAACTTGTATTTCAAAGTTACCAAATCCTTTAGCTTAAGGCATTGAAGAATGATCTTAATATCACCTGTATTTGTTTGTTTGTTTGTTTGTTTATTTATAAATATTTTATTTTGAAATAATCTCTATATGGTGGGGCTTGAACTTACAACCCCAAGATCAAGAGTCTCATGCTCTACTGGCTCAGCCAGCCAGGCACCCCACTGTCACCTGTGTTTAACCGTCATTAACACCTTAAGGTGGAATACTCTAACAGACCAGTTAGCTGGTCACTCTTTGGATTTCTGAGAAGTCAGAATACAGGAGGGATATCATCGTATAAGTGTAAGCAAGTAAAAAAAAAGTCCACAGTACAGCACATTTATGAGGATTGTTCACTAGGAAATATAAAAGTTACTCCTTCCAAATATTGTCTGTAGAACCCTAAAACACCATTTAAAAATATTAGAACATCTCATTGTCAGTTATACCAATAACCTGAGTTGAAAACTGAGAATGTGCTGAGAATAGCAGTGATATTGATAAATTGGTTCTTGTTTTAAGACACTATGTTTTGTGATAACCAGCAGTAGACGACCAGAATGGAATTCTTTGAAAGATTAAATGGATATTAACGAAAAGAAAGTCAAATGGTGAAATTCTTTTCGAAAACTTAAGGAAATTAAGAGCAGAAGCATGGAAGTCATCTTACAGAGACAGAAGAGTTTATAAACCATTAAAACTTGACTTGTAACTGGTTAAGTATTTTTAAAAGAAATAATGTGTTAAACAGAAAGGGGTTTGGTCAGCCTGGCATATGAAAGAATAAAACAAAGAATTCATGAAGTACACTTTGGCAGAGAATTCTAGTGCTATTTGTTCCCAAGTTTCTTCCTTTCTGATATAAACTGTTGAAGTTATAGCATTAGTTATTCTTTGCTTGGTGCCATTGAACATCTTGTTTAAATCAACCTCCACTTATTCTGAATTCATTTTCAGGAAGCAATATTTTGATTATAATTTGATTTCTGCTATCGCTTTACAAGGTAGGAATGCTTTGGGTAGAGGATGTGTTGGTAGTTGTATCTCTCATCAGAATTGATGTTTTCTCCCCCCTGAATTGTATAGAAGTCTCCCGAATCTGGTTACAATTCCCCAGTTTGACCAAGTCTGGGACACTGGAAAGATTGAGTTTTCAAATAGGCGAGAATGAGCCGTCGAGTTTGGGCTGCAGTGGCTTCCACAAGGCTTCTGCCATTTGGGTGAGTCCTCCTGACCTCACTGCTTGTGGGCACACTGCGGAAGAATACCTGGGAAAATGTGTGGCACAGAGTGGTGCACAAGAAACGTTAGTTTTCATCCCAAAGTGTTTTCTCTGATGGCTTATATAGGGAAGACGCAGAGCAGGGAGGAAAAGGAGAGCAGTTTGCTGAAGGAATACTTGATTGACATATTAAGCTCTGATAGAAATCCCTCCTGTGATGGCATGTTGTGCCTTGTCAAGTATTCTGGCTAATTTTATGTGTCACCTTAACTGGACCGTAGGGTGTCCAGACATTTGGCCAAACGCTATTCTGAGTGTATCTGTGGGAGTGTGTCTGGATGAGATTAACATTTGAATCGGTAGGCTGAATGAAGCAGACTGCCCTCCCCAGGGTGGGTGGGCCTCATCTAATCAGTTGAAGGCCTTGGTAGAACAGAAGGCTGAACTTCTCCTGCAGGAGAAAGAACTCCTTCTGGCCGACAGCCCTTGAGACGAACAACAGTATTTTATTGTTTCCGACTCTAACCGAAACATCAGCTCTCCTGTGTCTCTAGCCTGCTGGCTGAAGATCTCGGAACTCATCAGCCTTCATAATCATGTGAGCCATTTCCTTGTACTAAATCTCTTTCTCTGTCTGTGTACATCTGATTGGTTCTGTTTCTTTGGAGAACACTGACTAAATAATTGGGTGTCTTATCAATTGGCGTAGTATCAAAATTTTACTTTTGCAAACGAATTAGGTCTTCTCATGTATTTACTGGCAGGGGAAAAATATTTCGCCTAAACTAGATTTTCTGTGACTTGGTGTGAATGTGTTTCCTATTTTTTTTTTTCCTTTAATGAGGATACATCCCATCTCATTAACACTTGTCAAATTTATCCTCAGTAATGGAAAATTATATGCAGTAATGAACTTAAAAATTTGGTGTACTCTTATGTCAGAGATGCCTGTGGTATATCTCACCCAGTTGGTTTTATTTGTGAGGCCGCTCCATTTCCTTTAGCTCAACCCGCTCTTCCCTCAAATCCCCAAACTCAAACCTGACTCATCTCCCCACTGAACCACCCACCACTACGTCAACAGCTCCACAGCTTGCAAGTCCTGCCCAAGTGTTTTTAAGAGTGATGTATTAAAGGAAAATGTACATCAACAAGTAGATATCCTCACCACAGCGACGTGAGACCATTCATTAATTCCACAAGCATTTTTTGAGCACCTGCCAAGGTATCAGACTGCATAAACAAAGACGAAACAAACACCAACCTTTTCCTTAAAGAGGAAAGATCAGAAAACATATATGGAGGCTAAGAGGGAAAGACAGCACATGAGGTTAACTGAGCATCTATGCTGTACCAGGCAGGCACTCCATTAAGGGCTTTCCAGTGGATCTTCACAGGGGCTGTTCAAGGTAGGTACTATTACCCTTCATTTGTGTATGAGAACATCTAGGCCCAGAGAGGTCCTCCTGTGAGTTTAAAATTATAGCTAGCCTTCCCTGAGCCTCAGTGACAGGGTAGAGTTCAAGCCCACCTTTCTCTGCTTCACCTTGTTGCTTTGCTCTCAATCCACACCGTGTGATGTGATAGCCACTAGCTACGTGAGGCTATTGGACACTTGAAATGCGGCCAACCCAAACTGAGAAGTGCTCTAAGCGTAAAATACAAACCAGATTTCAAAGCCTTAGTATGAAAAAGAATGTAAAATAACTCAATAGTTCTTGTATTTATTATGTGTAGAAATAATATCTTGGATATAATGATGTATTAGTCACCGTTTTCCAGAGGAACAGAACCCATAGTATTTCTCTGCCTATGTATCTATCAACAAAGGCAGAGAGACGAGAGAGGGAGAGGTGGGAATTTATGCCATTGGGTTGTACACTTTTAGGAGCTGGCAAGTCTGAAATGTGCGGAGCAGGCTAGTGGGCTGAAGTTGAGGTAAGAGTGGATGTTGCAGTCTTGAGTCTGAAGTCAGCAGGGTAGACCAGGCAGGTTGGAAACAGGCAGAGTAAGGGACCAAATTGTTGCCCCACCTCTACCAATTCATACGTTGAAGCCCTAATTTTTAATGTGACCATATTTGAATATATGTCCTGTAAGAGGTAATTAAAGTTAAATGAGGTCATAAGTGTGGGTTCCTAATCTAATATGACTGGTGTCCTCATAAGAAAAGTAAGAGGCACCAATGATACATGACTACAGAGAACCAGCCCTGTGAAGGCATAGTAGGCAGGTGGCCCTCGGCAAGCCAAGGAGACCTCAGGAGAAACCAAACTGCTGACCTTGATCTTAGACTTCCAGCTTCCAGAAATGTGAGAAATAAATTTCTATTGTTTAAGCCCCCCCTCTCTGCACCGCCCCCCCCCCCCCCCCCCCCCCCCCCCCCCCCCCGTCTGTCGTATTTTGTTATGACAGCCCTAGGAAGCTAAATAAGCAGGATTTATATATTGCCATCTTGAGGTCGAATTCCTTCTTTGGGAAACCTTGGTCTTTTCTCTGCAGGCCTTAAACTGATTGGATAAGGCCCACCCACGGAATGGAGAGTAATCCGCTTTACTTAAAATCTGATTTAAATGTTAATCAGGTCTAAAAAATATTGTCACAGCAATATCTGGATTGGTGTTTGACCAAACGATTGGGCACCATAGCCTAGCCACAGTGACACATAAAATTAACCGTCACACTTGGGCTCAATAAAATATATTAGTAAAATCATTTCCACCTCTTTCTTTTTTGCTTTTTAAAATGTGACTACTAGAAAATTTTATTTATTTATTTATGTATTTATTTAAAAATGTTTATTTGTTTTTAAGAGAGAGAGAGACAGAGCACAAGCAGGGGAGGGGCAGAGAGAGAGGGAGACACAGAATCTGAAGCAGGCTCCAGGCTCTGAGCTGTCAGCACAGAGCCTGATGTGGAGCTTGACCTCATGAGTTGTGAGATCATGGCCTGAGCCAAAGTCAGATGCTTATACAACTGAGCCTTCCAGGCACCCCTCCTAGAAAATTTTAAATTGTATGTGTGGTTCACGTTTGTCACTAACATTAGATTTCTAATGAACAGTATTGCTCCTGACATTTATGAAAATAGATAACAAGTTTCCTAAAGGATACATGCACAGGGTACCATGGACCATGGAAGAAGTACATTGACATCTGCTTGGGGCTGGTAAAGAAGGCTTTGTAGAGCTGGGTAGATGATTAAAGCACAAACTCTGGAGCTGGGTTGCCTGGATTTGAATCTCTGTTCTGCCACGTCACCAGATAGGTAGCCCAGAGCAAGATATTTACCCTTTCTGTGCTTTGTTTCCTTCATCTGTAAAATAAGGGTAATAATTAAGCCTTGTGGACAGGGTTTTTGTGAGGGGTAACTGATTTTATACATTTACGTATTAAAACAGTACATGAGACAGTGAATCTCCGCGAATATTAGTCAAAGAAGGTCATGCTTGAGCAGAATCAGGACAGATGAGGGGTTGGACAGAGCCTAAAGGGCTCATTGAAAAGGGATGAATTTCCAGTGAGGGGAACATCAAACCCTTTTCTTTGGGCTTCATTTACTGTTATATATGCTTGGCATATACTGGTATATATGCTCAGCAAGGTGCCTTTGGGTCCTCATTGTACCCTATCTCAGCAGTGCTCAGTTGTGCTGACCATGGCCTTCTTTTCAGAACATTGGATTTTTAGTATGATTGTCTCCTGGTTTTCTCCCACCTCCTTGGGTGCTTCACATTTGACTCCTTGGCACAGTCAGTCCTCTTCTGGGACAAGCTCAATCCTTCTCTCTCTCTCTCTTCATTCTATGCTTCCCCCCCAGAACATCCCATTCACACTCATGCATGGCCTTAGTTACCACAGATGTGACACATGACTCACAAGTTTGCATCTATAACCCAGACTTTTCCACTGAGCTCCAGATCTGAATACTCAAATGCCTACTTGTCTCAGAGTAATCTCATGTTCAACGTGTCCTAAAATGCATTCACCTGCCCCTCATCACATACCTGTTGTTCCTTTTCAGTGTTTCCAACTTGTATCTTACAAAGCCAGAGACTTATGAGTTATCCCTTACCCCACTCCTTTATTCTCCAAATTTAACCCAACAGCAAGACTTACCAGTTCTGTTCCACTTAATCCAAGGCAGCCATCATTTCTCATCTAGATCACTGGCTTACATCCTTGCATCTTTTTTGACCACCCACCCCTTCCATTTTTTTTGTCCACACTGTAGCCAGGCTGGTATTTTTGAATTTTATACCTCATCATATAATTTCTTTTCTAAAAATAATCAATGGTTTCTCACGCTCATTGGCTAAAGTTAAAATCTCTGTGCACTAACTACCATTCCAGCCCCATTTCACATCAGTCTTGCCTTCATTTAACCATTTAGATCTTGTCATTTCCTTGTTCCAATCACGTGACTTCTGGCCATAGGACCTGTTCCCTCTGCCTGCACTCTCCTATCGTATTCTCAGAACATTATTCTCCTTCAGAAAATTTAACATTACTGAGATTTATTCATGTAATCTTTTGACTATTGTCTTTGTTTCCCACTAGATCATAAGCCTCAAGAAGTCTGAAAGGGACCGTGTCTTTCTTTTCTTCCTATTGTATCTCTACCCTAGCAAAGTGCTGGCACACAGCAGAAGCTTGATAAATAAATGCATGGTCTCAGTTAGTGCTCATATCAACTTTGCCTTCATGGTACTTTCATTCCTCAATTTATATGCACAGCCAGAGAAGTTCAGTTCATTGATCAACATGCCCAAGACTGCAAAACTGATAGGTGGAAGAATTTGGAAGTGAAACCAAGTTATACTGTTTTTATTCTTCCTTACTATATTTTAGAGCTCCTTGTTTCTTAAGCTTGGAGAATAACAGGAACCATATGACTACGTCCATCTCCCCCCTGCCCCCACCTTTTTGTTGCTGGATTATACTGGGCATCTGGACTCTTAGTGATTGTACTTATTTCTGAACATGCATTTGTGTTTTGGAAAAATAACTTGATTAGCTTTTAATGAAATGTGATTAAGAAAAAATAATCTCAGATGGCCCCGAACCAGGAACTCTGGATATTTTTGATTAAGTGGAAGAAAAATATAGACTCAGAAAATTGACATTTATCTTCCTTGATGAATTAAAGGATTGTTCCAGATATACTAAAAAAGTACGATTGGGAAAAGTTGGATGGTGTAACTCAAATATATAAATAACACATCAACAAAATTTTACCATCTGTATGCATCATAGTCAGGATGATTTGTCTGGTTATACTCATTATTCGCTTGGACCACATAAAATTGCTGATATGTGACCATTTTTTACCACAAAACAGCATTTTCTTATGGTTCATTTCCCTCATAAAGAGATATTTTTCTATCTCTCCTTTGTGTCCCAGGACACATTTCATTTCTCATGAACCCATTGAAAAGAGGCCAACTTTGATTGACTTTGCTGAAGTAAGACATTGATTCTCCCTTCTCCATTACATGTCTGCATCCATTTTCCATCTGGAAGCCATGGGCCAGTTAGAAGGAATCTTCCATTTGATCAAGGGTAATGAGACCCCCATGTAATAAAAAGAATAGAGGAGCTCATGGAGATCCAAGAATCTACTGTAATTATAACTCTCTAAGAGAGAAAATGGCCTGAAGCAGTATCTTCCTACAAACTTTGATGTGACTCATGGCAATTACTCATGTTGAGTGGAAACAATGAATACAATAGATTGGACCAGAGATCAGGAGGTAGTATGTTAGAAAGGAGACCAGAAATCATGTTAACCAAGAGAGATGACTACATTTTCAGAATTTTTAGTTCCTAGTCTGTCTCTAAGAGACCCTGCTGTGCTTTATTTCTCACCTATGAATACCCATGAAATTTTCCTTTTTGTAACTTTCTAATAAAACTCTTATTTGCCCTTGTGAAGGAAAACTTTTCCTCACCACCAAACAATCCCTGACCAAGACAAGAATTAAATGGGATGATGTATGTGAGTTCTTTTCTTTTGTAAATTATAAAGACAAATATGAAGAGCAGCTATTCTTTCTTTCCCTTGTGAAACTTGGCTTTCAGAATGGAAATTTATTTCATGTTGGCCAATTAGATTGTGAAAAACCAAGCAGAAGAAGATGTTGCATCAATGAGGTATGAAATGCATGTTATTAAATGGGTTTTATCTTAGGACAATAAGCATAAATGCACAAGTAAACATCATTCATTTGCAATCCAGAGACTTTGAAAAGTCATTCAGCTGAATTTCTCCTCTTTCCTTCAGAAAGGATTAATTGAGCTCCTACTGTTTATGGACAAGCAAAGAGATCACCTCTGGCCACACTATAAAATTTAGTTGTACATGGGTGCCTGGGTGGCTCAGTCAGGAAAGTGTCCAACTCTTGGTTTCAGCTCAGGTCATGATCTATCCGTTTGTAGGTTCAAGCCCCGCATCAGGCTCCATGCTGGCTATGTGGAGTGCTTGTGCTTGGGATTCTCTCTCTGCCCCTCCCCCAGTTCACTATCTCTCTCTCTTTCTCAAAATAAATAAATAAACTTAAAAAAAATTTAGTTGTGGGGTGCCTGGGTGGCTCAGTTGGTTAAGCGTCCGCCTTCAGCTCAGGTCATGATCTCATCGTCTGTGAGTTTGAGCCCCGCATCAGGCTCTGTGCTGACAGCTCAGAGCCTGGAGCTTGCCTTGGATTCTGTGTCTCCCTCTCTCTCTGCCCCTCCCCTGCTCATGCTCTGTCTCTGTCTCAAAAATAAATGAAAACATTAAAAAAATTAAAAAAAATTTAGTTGTACAGCTATGAAATCAATTGGCCTAGACCTTAAGTCTCATTCCTTATGAAAATATTTCATCCCCGTGGCTGTGTGAACAAGTGTTTTTAGAAAAATTTTGTTGTTAAGGCATAGACAACATACTGCATTTACAAAATACATTTATTTTATTTATTTCACAAACTTTTTATTGACCTTCAGAGGGGGTTATTCAAACAAAGGTTGAGATGAACTTAAAGGGTAAAGATCTGAAATCAAAAGAGTTGTCTTCCTTCTTTCTTTCTTTTCTTTCTTTCTTTCTTTCTTTCTTTCTTTCTTTCTTTCTTCCTTCTTCCTTCCTTCCTCCCTCCCTCCCTTACTTCCTTCTCTCTCTCTCTGCTTCTTTCTTTCTTTCTTTCTTTCTTTCTTTCTTTCTTTCTTTCCATTCGTCATATCTCTCTAATATCTTGACTTTTCTTATCTATGGATAAGGAGATCAGGTTGACCTACATGATTGTTCAGTTATTTAGAGCAGATATCTTCATCTTTTTAATGTGTT
Organism: Panthera pardus; assembly: GCF_024362965.1. Lineage (NCBI taxonomy): Eukaryota > Metazoa > Chordata > Mammalia > Carnivora > Felidae > Panthera > Panthera pardus. Next base: position 19,020,571 of record NW_026526721.1, read on the forward strand.
ATCCCTGGTACCAGATGTCAGTGGGGGTATAGAGCCATTTTTTTTTATTATATGAAATTTATTGTCAAATTAGTTTCCATACAACACCCAGTGCTCATCCCAAAAGATGCCCTCCTCAATGCCCATCACCCACCCTCTCCTCCCTCCCACCCCCCATCAACCCTCAGTTTGTTCTCAGTTTTTAAGAGTCTCTTATGCTTTGGCTCTAGAGCCATTTTGGAACTTTCTAGTTTCAAATGTTGGGCCACCTCTCCCGAGCACCCAGGTGGGGAGGCTTAGAGTTGTACAAATGGATCTGGAACTCTGCAGAGAGGCCCAAGTTGAGCATATGCTTTGGAACTTATTGGCATCAAGGTAGTAATTCAAGTCATTAGAGAGGATGAGATTTTTAAGGGATAGGATGAAGAAAGAGAAAAAAGAGGATGGGTAGTAGAAACTCCAATATTCAAAGGATGGGTAGAGGAAGAGGAGCCTGTGAAAAGTAAAAAGAAGGAAAACCCAAGAGGTCAAAAGTAATCCAGGGCTGACTATAATCCATAAAACAAAAGCACATTAGAAATTCCAAAAGGGGTATTTGGGGAACAATTTCAAATTCTACAGAGAAGTGAGAAAAGATTGAAAAGCATCATTTGAATTTAGCAACAGAGGGATGATTGAAGTAACATTTCTGTTCACTTTAATGAAAACTCTCGTGCATCACTCTCTTCCCTGGGATAGGGTTTAGTGTGGTTAGAGATGGCTAGAGAAAGAGGGGCTAGCTTAGGGTTGCACACCATTCCACTATCTGCAAAGAGGGAGCGTGGTAGAAAGGAATTTCTTTTGGCTTCCTGAAGTAATATTACTGAAATCAACTTTATGTATTCTATTTGTGCACCCCACTCACGGACATCAAGGAATTGCTCCTTGGAAGGAGACTGTCGCAGGAATAAGGGTTTCTCCTTTTCCACCTTCAGAGCCTCCCCGTGTATAATCTATATAGCAAATGCTGTGTGGAGAAACTGTATTTTCAGCCTCAGAAGTTGTGCAGGCCCAAATTATATGAATGTGTAGATTAGTTTTAAGAATATAAAGCCTACCAAAAAAACAAAAAAGAAAAGAAACAGACTATAACTTCTACCAATCATGCTGAGTGAGACTGTGCTTTTATAGCATCTGACACTGGGCAATGAATCAGAAATAAAAGCTTTTAATGGTTGAGCTTTAAGTCAGATAAGTGTGTGTTTGGACACTGCCTCATATATTCTGGGTGATCTTGTGCAGGTTACTTAATTTATTTTAGTTCCCATTTCCTCGTAGGTGAAGTGAGAATGATAATCTCTACCTCTTAAGATTTTTTAAGTATTTAAAAGATAATAAACATTGAGCATTTAAAAGAGTGCTTTGCACATGACATTCCTCAATGAATGTTAAACCACTATCATTTCTATTCTAGTTAACTTTTCTTCTCTGCCTGGGACCCATCCCAGATTGAGGCTTTTCAGACATTGCTCCCCAACCTCCGTAGGGTCCTCAACCTACTTTCTTTTCCTTCCTTCTTCCCTTCCTTCCTTCCTTCCTTCCTTCCATCCTTCTATCCTTCCTTCTTTCTTTACACACATTTTTTCTTGACATTGGTTATACTTAGAGGCCAACTACTTTAAACCAACTTTTTTCTTTGGATCCTGATGCCTATTGAATACATTTTTAATTTATTTTCTTCCTTTTCATTACCAACTCTTCAACACAGTCTACACTCACCTTCTCTTTTCCATGATCTGTTTTGTTTGTACACTTTGAAAGGGAATTTTAGCCTCCTGACTCTGCTTATGGGAAGGTCATAAGCAGTGACCTGTTTCCAGTGAAAATCAATGACCTTTTAAATTATCACCCTCTGGAGTTATTCAGCTGCATATGATTCTGTTGAGAATCCTTTCTTTGAAAAATCTCTTCCCTTTCTTTTCTGTGTCACCACAACATCCTCACTCTTTTCTTCTTTTCCCTCCCACATCCTGGTCGTCGGAATTTCTCAAGAATTACACGTTAGCCTTCTCTTCTTTTTGACACACTAATTTCTCCAGACTTTGATCTGCTCAGAGTTTATATTATAACCTTGATGATGAAAAACATCAAGTCTACACTTGTGCTCCGAGTTTTTAACTTGTGTTCCACCTTCATATTTCCAAACATTTAGAACCACTGCTATCTTCGCATCCTTCAGCAGGTAAGCTCAACTGTCACGCCTCTTTGGGGCTCTGCTACTTTCCAGCCAATAAAGATCTCTCCCTTTTCTATGTTTCTTTTAGGCTGTCCCATTCAGATTAGGATCTGTCGTAACTCTGTGAAAACCACTATTATACATAGCTTACATGTACTCAGAGGGCAGTACTCAGATTGATATTTCTTGTGTCAAACTTAAGTACTTGTTAATTACTGCTTCTACTTTTTCCAAATGTCAGTGTGGCAGATCAAACACGAAACATAGGTAAACCTCAGAAAAGAAATTGTTTTACATCTAGAGTGGTCTAATACTTATTTAGGAATTTGTGTTTGTTGTCAAGCTAAGTTTATTTAATAATATTAAAAGGCATAATTAGAATATGAGATTTAAGTGTATTAAATATTGAGGATCATATAAAACAAACACACTAAACAAATATGTTTCCTCTTTTTAAAAATTATTTGGCACTAGAATTTAATGTCATATGTTTCTACATAACCCTGGTTAGGAAATGAGTAGGGATTTTTTTTTTTTTCTGGAACATTAAAATGGGATATTTAGCAAACATTTTCTGACTCACAATTTGGAGACTGCAATTAATTCTCAATATAATTACTTTAATTAAAATCCACTACAATCTGGTTTGTGTAGTTAATTAAAAAAAATCCAAGGGTGGTAAGTCTTATGTTGAAAAATATTTTGTTTTGTGTGGTATTGAGCAAAGCTTTCCTCAACTTTCATGTTTTTTATTTGAAAAGATCCAAACTAAATCTCAAATAAGCATAGATTTAGTAAAATAAAAATAAACAAGACAACCTCCTCGATACAAATCCATGCAAAAAGGAAGCGATTTTTTATTGATTTGAACAAAAGGACTATTTCTCGTATTTCTAACTAGTATACCTATGCCAATCTCAGAAAGTACATAGACTTGCTTATGTATTGTCTGGTTGAAAAATGACTAAGATTCTATTCTGGACAAGGCCATTTGGAAAGCCTCTTGGTGGTGGTCAAATAATAAATATGATACTATTTGGGGCTATATGGTAGAATACTGAAAGCTCAATTTGAATTCTTTTTAGCAGCTGAGTCACTGCAGGGCTTAGCAAGTGACTTTTATTTTTGCGCCTCAGTTTTTCTTGATCACAATTCAAAGGGAGAATTTCGATCAGAAAATATCATAAGTTGCTTAATGATGAGAAAAAGTTGAAGTCGGAGAAAGGGAAAAATAAAAATACTAATAAAGTCTTGTGGGAATTTTGCAAGCTAAGAGATGAAGGCCAGAGGTGGGTAAATTAACAACATTGACAAGTAGACACCATCAGTATTTTATGGGAGTCTGTCCAAAAGAAACGTGCCTCCGGGATGGCCTGTTTCTGGCACCAGGTGCCCGTTTATTTGATGTGTTGCTGCTGTGCCTTCATTTATTCACTCCCTTTATTCTATCAAACAGATTTGTGTTAACTAGCACCTATGGGATAGAGTGCTAGTGATTGGTGCCACCAGTAACGTGCGTGCTGATGTGACCGAACGTGACCTTGCTAAATTCTTCTCTTTCATCCTCACCCAGGCCTTATTTCAAGATGCGAGGCATTTGCAGGAATCACAAGATGTGGGTTAATATTTTAGGGATTGTGGGATCCATGGAGTTTGCAGTTCTGGGAAAACGCGCTTCTGGCTTTTGAACCCATCATCCTATTTCTTTTTCTTTCTTTCTTTCTTTCTTTCTTTCTTTCTTTCTTTCTTTCTTTCTTTCTTTCTTTCTTTCTTTTTTAACTTTTTTAAATGTTTATCTATTTTTGAGGGAGAGAGAGCCAGAGCGAGAATGGGGTAGTGGCAGAGAGGGAGACACAGAATCCGAAGCAGCCTCCAGGCTCCGAGCTGTCGGCACAGAGCCCGATGCGGGGCTCGGACCCACCAGCGGTGAGATCGTGACCCGAGCCGAAGTCGGACGCCCAACGGACCGAGGCAGCCAGGCGCCCCCCCATCGTCCTATTTCTCTTGTTGCCTTTATGCTACTGGAAAGAGCAAGGAATTCAAGACTAAGAGACAAAACTTGGAGAGTCTGAAACTTATTTTAAATAACTTTGGCTCCTGGAGAAGGAGATGGCCAGTGGGAGTTCCACTTGTGCATGGTGAGGGCAGTCTGCTGCCTAGATTATGCTTAACGGTTTTGTGATTTATGTTTAGGTGGTAGCTGAGACTTAGAAGATGGGAGACCCAAAAGAAAATGGACACAACCTTCTTTTAATATTTTCCCTCGCTTTCATGAATCACCTGTGTTCGCCCCTTTCAGTTCACGGGGTGATCTTCAAACAACTGCAGAAAGAATGGGTTTGTAGGTAGGTCCATTCTTTTTAAGAAGAGATTTTTTTTATTCCAGTTGTACTTTCCTTGTATCCTGTCTGCTTTCTCTCTTTCTCTCTCTCTCTTTTATTGTTACACTCTGTGTACCTTCAAAGATCTATTCCTTTTCTTAAAAAAAAAAAAAATGTAAAAGCTTTAGAGGTTTGTAAATCAGCACAGAAATGAACAATAGGTTGGTTTCTCCTTTTATAGTTAGGTTTATGAGAATGTAGAAGAAAATGACTTGGTTGGAAATAGATTGATTCCATGAAGCTAGGATAGGAAGGGCAAAGGAAAAGAGAATTTCTATGGCATTTTCATATGACACATGAATTCCATAGGGATTTGTCAGGTCTGAAGGATATTTTCTACATAGGGAGGACACTGACTGCTATGTAACCGATAACCTCCTAGGTCGTGTCCCTCCCTCTCTAGGCTTCTCTGACCCAGTGTAAGTTACAATCAGAGGGGAATTTCCTTATTTGAGGTCTTCTCACTTCAGTGACTTTCTAAGTAGAAATGAGAGAACCCAGAAAAGTTTTGAAAAAAGTTTTAGTTCTTCCTGGCAATTACATGTTCCCCCCACCCCCACCCCCACCCCGTATGTCATTTGGATGTGAGGAACTCTTACTACCTTAGGAACAAATATGGAATGGTTTTCTTGCAAAGTGAACTTGATTTGGGGTCAACAACTGGAGAATATTCCATTTTTTCTCCAGTGGCTTCACAATAAAATGTATGCTCAATATAACTGAGGAGAAAGACTAGAAATGTTTCTTTTTAGTCATGTGTGAATATTTGTATAAGTACAGTGAAGATAAAATTTGAGTAGTTAAGAATATAAAGGCAACACACTCTTCAATTTTCTTAACACTTAAAAATGTGCATACTATGGACAGATATCTAGGAATTTGCTTCAAATTTCCACTGGCTATGTTATGTAGAAACAGATACCATCATATTCCTTTTCTAAAAAGTGAAAAAGAGAAGTAACAAAGAATAAATGTTTCATGGGCCATTGATTATAGGACTCAATATGATTCTGTGTAGTGTGTGGGTGTGTAAGAGTGAATGAGACAGAGAGGGAGAAAGAAAGACAATGAGAGAGAGAGAGAGAGAGAGAGAGAGAGAGAGAGAGAGAGAAAGGGAAAGATAGAAGAGAAAAAAGAGTTGTTTGATTGGTGGGATTAGGATATTTCTTATAATAATTTAAAAAATTCTACAGCTATGTTTAACACATGAATAAACTCTAGTCACAAACTTTTAACTCAGTTTATTCTTTAGATTTGATTTTTGTGTTTTCCTTCATCTAGCTGGCAAGATGGTCACTCTGTTGCTAAAAAGGATTCGGTAAAATTAAGATAATTATTTGTCATAATATCAGATCAATGAATTCGACCAGAATCATCCTCTGAAAGGTTTTAAAGTGGTCTAAATTAAATCTATTCAAAAATTTTGCCACAAAATAATGAAAAACAGACTAGTTAAAGGGACAGTACCAAGATAGACACATTTAAAATTTGAAACCATTCTCTTCATATTGAAATATCTATTAATACTCTTATTTTCATACAAGAAAATCAATTTCCCAGAGTAATTCTTTTTCTAACTTTTAGAGAATTTTAAAATTTATTAAAATTTATTATTATTAAATTTTATTAAATTTATTAAATTTTAAATTTATTTTGAGAGAGAGAGAGAGAACACAAGTGGGGAAGGGGCAGAGAGAGGGCGCGAGAGAATCCCAAACAGGCTTTGCACCACCAGTGCAGAGCCCAGTGTGGGGCTTGAACTCACGAACCATGAGTGCATGACCTGAACCAAAGTCGGACACTACTGACTGAGCCACCCAGGTGCTCCTGCTTTTCTAATTTTTAAAATGTTAGCTATTAGGGCATGAAACTGACCTCATTTCTGATGCCGGTAGGTATGTGACATGTTAATAAACTCAGACATTGCTTTTCTTCTTTTCTAGTTTAACTCTTGAATTAAAAATTTGTTTCATACTGATTGCTGATCGATGCCAGCATGCTCCTATGCCTAGTATGAATTTTGAGGTTTTTTCACTGTAATTTAATATAAATAGCCTGTTTACCTGTGAGTTCCTTGATGTTTGGGATTATTATGTAGCACAATGTTTGGTCCATAGTAGATACTCAGTAAGTGTTTGTGGAAAGAATAAAATTTTCAAACTGACTCTTCTAGATGGATTGGCTAGCTTTAATTTGCTCCCTAAAAGTAGACTGCTTTCCTAAACTTATATACTATTTTGTAACTTTCTACTGTAAGTCATAACCAAACCCAGGCCTCTTAAGTATAGATGTACCTGAACTGATCTATCACTAATTCTACAAAAATGATTGAAAAATTTGTCCAAGGATTATTCCTTTGGATAAGTACATCACATATTAGTTGGTATTCAAATTAAATAGTAATCTACACATAAAAATTAAACTTAACAAAGTATGCCAAATTAAAAGTGAAAACCAAATATCTAACCTTACTACACATGACTGTTGCTGAATTGAGAATTGAGACAAGCTACTGTGCTGTCCATGTATTTGCCAAGGTCAGGTTCAGTTAAGAGCCAACACCACAGAGCAGTGCGCAAAGGTGCTGGTTAGAAGGACGTGCCCACCACCCACCCCATAAAACACTTGTAGGCAGTAAGAACTCCAGACACATATTAGTGAAGAGACTCTTACTAACTTATACAGGAGCACTGAACCCCCGAATTTCCCTCTGTATCTATACAGAGATGATGTTTGTGATGCAGAGAGCCTTAATATCCATAAATATCCAAATAACTCCAACAGACCATTTATTTATTTAAATTTTATTTAAATCCAAGTTGGTTAACATATAGTGTAATAATGGTTTCAGGAGTAGAATTTAGTGATTCATCACTTACATACAACACCCAGTGCTCATCCCAACAAGTGCCCTCCTTAATGCCCATTGCCCATTTAGCCCATTTGCCTACCCAACACCCCCCAGCAACCCTCAGTTTGTTTTATAGAGCATTTGAATCTTATACTTTCTAGATTATGGAAATGAACAACTTTTCCTGGAACATTATCTACTCTTTCAGGGAAGGTAAATACTCAAATGTCTTAAAGGTACAGTACTAAGTATGCCTCCTGATTTTCTTGTTTGCCCTTAATTGATGAGCCTGTGCCTCGTCTACTACAGACCGCTCTGAGTCTCCTTATAGATTATAGAATTTAAGGAGATTATAAATATCACTCATTCATTCATTCTTTAAATAATTCACCAACTATTGGGAGTTTCAATAAGTTTGTACTGGGGGTAGAGAAGTAAAAAGAAACCCCAAACTGGAAAACAAAGCAGCCAAAATAAAAAACAAATAAAGCCAGAAGTAACTTGTCTTCATAGGATGAACATGAAAAATTTCGTATACATAAAGATATTGTTATGAAGGAAACGCTTAATGCACTATTATCAGATGTAAAAGTTGGAAGGACCAAATAAGAAACACAGAAGTACACAGCATGCTGTGTGTGTGTGTGTGTGTGTGTGTGTGTGTGTGTGTGTGTGTGTGTTTCCCAGCTATTGCATGCACCTACAATGTCCCCTTCAGGAGAACGTCACTGACCACTGTCCCACTCCCGGCGGGGCTAAGGAAACCATTGCTGCCTTCTCCGTACCTTCTGTAACCTCGTTTGTAGTTCTTCAGTTGTCTTTACCATGTGATTAGAAATGATCTCTTTGGAGCACCTAGTTGGTTCAGTCAGTGGAAAAGCTTTACTTTTGGGGGGACAGGGAACTGAAGTTCACTCTTGGGCTGTCAGTAGCAAGGTTGTGGCGGGAGCTGGAAAGGACACGGCATGTCCTAGGGTGGCCTGCTTTGGGCACGGAGTGTGGCAGCGGCTCTTGGTAGCCTGCATTTCTTCCTCTTAGCCCACCTCTGATTTCAGCCCAGCTTTGAGTGACATACCCTGGGAGTCCAGACTCATCTGCTGGCAGGTATGTCTTGTTTTCCTGGGAACGGGCTCAGAGAAATACAGACGGGGTGGCAGGGATACCTGTCCCTGGGAGCAATCCTTCACCAAGACTCAAATCAAGACACCAGCATAAGTAGCAGAGGTCACTAAGCACTAAGTGGCCGGCACTTTTCTGCTCCAGATTTCCACATAATACCCAACACAATTTCTCTACAAACAGGCACACACTTCCCTTATTTGTAATTAAGTCCAGCCAAGGACAACTTGACTGATACTTTTTGTTTTAGAACATCTATCTTCTAATTGCTGTGTAAGATTTATATCATTTGAATATTTGTCTTATTGGGTGTCAGGGAACCCTGGATAGGAAACATGTACAAACCCAGGTAATAGCTCAAGGGATAAACTTGCCCAGCTCTACTTGGAAACCTTTATAATGACCAACGGTAGATGCTATGAGTTGCAAGATTTAAAGAATCCTCAGGAAGAAGAATGTATGAGCTGAGCGTTCCCAAAACCTTCAGCCTTCTGGGGTTACTCTGTCCTTTCAAATACAAATTCAATAACAACCCCTCCTGCACAAAGGCACTAAATGATGCAGTCAGTCTAATACCTTGCCTCTTATTTCCCTGGGTAGGGGAGTGGAGGAGAATGCGTACAAGATGCTCTCAGCTCATATATCCTCCCATTGGCTGTTCCTGTCTCCCTTTAATTCACTCTGTATCAGCCATCCTGCTGTACCTGTCTCCTGCCCACACCAATTCATTCTAAGCCACAGTCACCTGTCCTCTATTCCTCTTGTGTAGCACCAGCCCCGACCTGCTACAGAGAACTTTACATGAAGGCTTGGTGAAAGTGGCAAGGAATTACAGCACAAATCAGTAAACAACCTAAGTTCGAGTAAGTGAATAACCTTATCTCAAGTTCATCGGCCATTTCTGCTCATATTTTCTTTTGGGCCACTGGCCTGCTGCCATTTTTGTGGGTCCATTCTCTCACTCTAGGGTCTTTTCCCCCCGCATCTTTCTCCTAGTTCCAAATTCACCTCCCACCCATTTCAAAGAAAACCTTTTCAAAATAGACATTATAACTACATGTAAAATTTACTGATAATTCGTTCCATGGAAGAATTTAGCTTCTGTTTTTCAACCTCCTTATTCCAGTCTGCCCCAGACTTTGCCTTTTGCAATCCCAGTATATCCTCTCAAACAAAATGCCAGTTTGCAATACATATTTAGCAATCCAAGAATTGTTAGAAATTTTGAAAATCACAGCTTTTCTTTAACTGCTTAAAGATCAAATTCTTAGGTGGTTTCAAGGTCAGAGCATTACTCATAGCTCTGTGACCAGGGGCTTTTGTTAAAGGAAGCAGGACAGGAGTAGACTTTGTTACCCTTCCCTTTGTGAATAGAAAATCCAAGGGTCAGAATTTACGCCATCTGCCCCTCCTCATGGCCAAATCCAGCTCCAACTGCCTAATATGGGCTGTGGTCCCATTGAGACTGAGGGTCCCATTGAGACTGAGGGTCCCATTGAGACTCAGACTGAGGTCTGAGAGACCTATACTGTAGCTCTAGAGGATGTCTCAGGTTCACATCATGGGGAAGGACCAGAAGTAAGAGAGATAGAAAAGAAGTTTTTACAACTTCTGCCAAAATATATATCTTTGAATTGGGCTTGGGATGCTACATTGACTGCCTTCTAGTGCTGCATCATGAAGCCAAAATTGTTTTCCCGAAATTCAGTAAGCCAGACTCTAGTTTCTAAGGATGGGTGAGGTGGGGAAAGCAGAGAGCTGTTGGTGCTAACTTAATGGTGTTATTCATTTCTTCCTGTTCTTTTTCTGAGTACATTTCCAGTCCCATTCTCTTTCTCGCTCCTTTCTGGGACTCCAATGACACATAAGTTGGATATTTTGTTATAGTTCCACAGGTCCCTGAGGTGTCTCCCCTCTTCTTCCCCTGCCCCAGTCCTTCTGTTTTCTGTTTTCAGACTGGAAAATTTCCATTGTTCTGTCTTCAGCTTCATTGATTCTTCACTCTATCCTTTCCATTCTGCTATTGAGACCATCCATTAAGTTTTTTGTTTGTTTTTGTATTACATTTTTCAATTCTAAAATTTCCATTCGATTCTTTTTTATCTTTTCTTTGCTGAGACTTTCTATTTTTTTTATTTATTTCAGTCATGTGTATAATTGTTTGCTGGAGCATGTTTGTTGGATTGCTGCTTTAAAATTATTGTCGGATATTTATTTATTTATTTATTTATTTATTTATTTATTTATTTTAGAGAGAGAGAGAGAGTGTGAGTGAGGCAGAGGGGCAGAGGGAGAGAGAGAGAGAATCCCAAGTAGGCCATGCTCAGCACAGAGCTCAACATGGGTCTAGATCTCATGACCCTGGGATCACGACCCGAGCCAAAATCAACAGTTGGTTGCTCAACTCACTGAGCCACCCAGACACCTCCATTGTCAAGTATTCCTAGCCTCTGTGTCATCTGGGTGTTGGTGTTTGTTGGTTATGTTTTCTGATTCGTGCTGAGATTTTCCTGGTTCCTGATAGGCTGAGTGGTTTTTGACGAAAATATAGATGTCTGGATCTTATGTAAAACCTCTGTGATAGTCGGCCTCCCCTGACTCAGATCAGGTAGGTGAAGAAGGGCACTGCCTCGTGACTGCCACGAGGGGTGGAAATCCACGTTTCTCACTGACAGCTGGAGAAGAGGTGATCCTCATTATTGCTGGGTGTAGGTGTGGGTGGAAGGTCAGGCTTATTGCTAGGTCTCTGCTGATACTACTCTGGTTTGGAGGCGGGCGGGAGTGCCTTGTTACTGCTCCTCACATGGCCTCCACCAACACCGTGGGGCTGAAGAGGTCCTTCTTACACTAGGCAGTGATCAAAGTTTTGATTTTTTTCTAGGCCACCTCTGACACCACCCAGTGGGATGAGGGAGGGGCAGGGATGGAAATCTAGCCTCCCCAGTGACACTAACGGGATGGAGTTGGGTGGCGTATGGGACCTGGCATAGTGAAGAGCCCCGTCGTCATTTGGGTCTCCTTTGATACCAGTCTAGTGGAAGGGTTGGGGCACTTCATTATAGCCTGGCAAAGGTGGAAGGCTGTGTACCCTACTTGGACTTTGCTGGTGAGAGTACGATTGGGGGGGGCACAGTTTTGTCTGTGGTATTTAGCTGGATTAGGATGCTTATTTTACAGAAGTTTTCTGTCTAGCTGTGATGTTCCTTTGGATAATGGGAGCAGGTTTACTGTAGCTTTTTTTTTTTTTTTTTTTTTTTGGTAGCTATTGGTGTTTCTGAATTCCTGGCTTATCCAGAAAGCAGTCTGGAATACCTGAAGCAAAGAAAGCACAAAATCCCAAACCCAAAAACCTAGAGAACTTACCACTGTGTCTTTCCATGGTTCTCAAAATCTCTAGCCAGACTTCTTTGTTCTCTGTAGCTTTCAGGATCTTCTTACATTGGTTTTATGTATAATGTCTCTGTTTGTTTGTTTATGCTCTAGTTAGCATAAGGAAACTTAGGCGGGGAAACTACTCCAGCTCCATTTTTCCAGAAGTAGAAATATCTCCGATGTCAAGATAGAGTAACTTTGAGGTTTTAGAGGCTCAGTGGGCTCTCCTGAGACTCTCATTTGTGGTTGTCTGTTTTGGTCTTAATGCTGAACCACTCCGAGCAGTATCTGGCTGTGTAAGAGGTGTGCCTCCTCCTGCCCAGACACTACCATGTTCCAAACCCATTACCCGGCTCCATCCTGATATCCTTATGTACGTATCTTCTCATGTGCTTCTACTGGGTCCTTCCCAGTGTCTAGTCTACGTCTGTCCTCTGTTGAGAAACTGAATAAAAATTCTCTGTAGGATGGAGAACGAGTACTAAGAGGGATAAAAATAATCTCAATTATGCTATAATTTGACATGCTCTAATATTTGTTCAAGTCAAATTTAAATTTATCATTTAGTGATTTTGTTTTTAAATGGGCGTATTTGAATCGCCCAAAACAACTGTTTTCTCGAGAGAAAAAAGTTTCATTCTCTTCGTAAGGAGACTGTTGTATGTGTGTTATATTGCTGAATAGTAGAGAAATACTAAATAATATTGGAAATAATAGTGTAAATGAAAAAAATCTCCACTTAAATACTGTCGCTGTCTTGTTAGAGAATTAACTTGCATAATTATTTTTAATTCCAAATGCCTCCATATTGGCCATCTGTTTTTTCCTGACATTGAGAGTCAAGAAAGACGAGGCAGAAAGTACGTGAAATAAAATGGTTCCTAATGAAGAAAGTGTGTTTAACCTTAGAACCCTAATATCAAACCCTAATATTAATTAAACTAATATTATGGCTTCATGATTTTCTTTCAAAAATAATTTCCCCCCTCTGAAATGTCTTGGACAAGCTACTTCTTACTACCAGCCATGTCTCAAGGGATGTGTACTGACTGGAAATTTTGAGCTTCTATAAAAGTGTTTATTAAATTTTTGAATAATTGTATTAAATACCAACAATAAGCAATCATCATTTTCATGTTTGTTGAGCAATTGCTCCTTGTTGAACCACAAACTTGGGATACAGAATTCAGAATAAAGGGCAAAGTACAAGAAGTTCTTTGCATGGGTAATGTATTCATAGATACTAAGAAACAAATAAACCAACCAATCAACCAAACAAACCTCAACTAAAAATGAATTGAACATGAAAATAGCATTAGAACAAGTTTAAAATACCTGGGGGAAAAATAAATCATAACAACAGTGTGTATTAAACACATTTTTTTTGAAGAGCTTATGTCCACCTTTTCTCTGCTTTATGCAACTTTCCCCCCTTTAAACTTAGAATGGTTTAAGGGGAAGAGGGTTGTTATATCATTTTATTTTTCTTTCAGTTACAAAGGAGACATGAGAGTGTGGAAATGTCTTCAGGACTCATATCCTCCAACTACCTGTCCAGTGAGGATATCCCTTCTAAGGATCATGTCTGTCTAAACTACAGCAGGAGCAGAGAACTGCTCCCACTTTGAGGCATGACTTTTTTTTCCCCCTCTAGCTTCAATTGGTGGAGAGTCTTTCCTCATACTAAGCTGAAGTGTTCCTCTATGTTCTAGTTTGGCCATCGGGAGTAATTCTAGGCTCTCTTCCGTATGATGGGCTTCAAATGATGTTTTCTTTTGTAGGTTCAATATTCTCAGGTTCTTCAGCTATTCCATTTTGATAGTTATTCTAGACATTTTAGTACTGTAATAACCTTTTTCCTTCAATGCTCCCTAGGTCATAAATGTATCTACTAAAATATGATTAGAAAGTCAATTAAAAAAAAAATTCATTTCAGTTCAATTCAGGGAATAGTTATCAAGCACTTTTGATGTGCCAGACACTCTGTTGGGCCTTGGGGGCTATGAGAGTGAACACGACCATCTGTCCTCCTGAAGATCACAGTTAGCAGAGACAGATATTCAATGAGTAATTACAGCTGTGATGAGGGTTATGGAAGAAGTTGTAAAGTTGTCTAAAGCAAAGGGAGTTTAATGAATCCTGGAGAATCATGGAAGGCTTCTATGATGAGGAGATGTTTCAGTGAAGTCTTGAAGCATGAGTAGAAATCAGCCGGGATGCTAGAGGTTCAGGCAGTGGGAATGGTACGTGAGGAAGCCTTCAGGTTCCCAAAGTCCAAGGGAAGACACTGTTTAGGAGGAGGATTCCACGGTCTCATATCAGTGCAGAGTCTTGAGTGGCTGTCACCACTAGGTATTGGAAACTCCATTGTTCAGAAAGGAGCAAGCCCTTGACTCTTCTTTCTGTGTGTGTTCCCTGGCTTTCACACTGACGCCTCTACTTATTTACATCACAGTTTTAACAACTGCCCTGGTTATATGAACATATTATCTCAGAAATAAATGCTTCCAAGGTTTTACGTTTGGAAAAAGTGCTCAAGGCAGACAGTCACTCTTTCTACTTGGCTATATTTATGTGCCACATGGCCAATCAGATAAAGACCAAAAGGTGTTTAATAGATTTAGCATAAAGGAAGTCATTGGTGACATTCCAAAGAGCTCTTCGTGGCTTGGTGGGAGAGGAAGTCAGATGGCAGTGGGGTAGAGAGTGAATAAGAGGGGAGCTAGAAAATACAGAGAATGCAGACACTCTAAAGGATCTTGGGTGTAGAAAGAAGAAAAGAGATGGGATAAATATCCAGAGGACAAGAAGAATAAAGAAATGTCAGGGTTTTGTTATTTTTTTAAAGGAAAGATGATCACAAGATTAAACATTGCTGGAAGTACACGACTATTTATTTGAAAGTGAGAAATATGGGAAAAAGTTTCCCCCAAAAGAGGCCTTACCTATGACCTTTGGTTATTTCCAATTTGGTTTAGAAGGTAAATATGAAACATAAGTAATGGCATAAGAATAAGACATCCTATAAAAAGAACTTTTGTTGTGAACTAGTTGTGTGATGAGAAAGGGAAGAAAAGAGAAAAGAAAATTAGGTACTATACATTGAGGTGACAATGCTTTCAAAAGGTGGTAGCAAGCTAGAGACCAATGTGGGCTGGAGGTTTAAACACAGAAGAGAGCTTGAAGTTCATCTCCTTGACGTTCAATCAGTTTGACTTTAGGCAAGTTATGTAGCCTTTCGAAGCTTCTGCTTTCTGTTTGTAAAAAGGGGATCATGATGCTGAACTCACACGCTTTGTGTTTGTGAAGAGGAGATAGCTCTTGTAAAGCTCCGACTTTGATTAACGTACAATAAATGATAGTTCACGTAAAATAATAGAACATGGGACTTGAATGGCAGAGACGCTATTTCTCTATCATGGTTTGCACATAGTAGGTGTTCACAAACCACTGGAGAGAAAAAAGAAAAAAAGTGAAATGCACAATGTAAGCAAATATGTGAAACTTAAAAAATATATGTGAGGGCAAATGATGACAAATTAGATGGATCTAAAGTTCATTGTGTTCACGATATTAGGAAAATCTGGGCGATCAGGGTACTTGGAAGCTAACTCGGAAATGGTAAATCATGATATATGTGTTAATGACATTATCTGTTATAACAGGTATAAATCTTAGTTCAGAATGATCCAGAAATGTAAGAAACATAACTTGATTCTTCTATATAGCAACTAAATTTTTCTTTGAATTTTTTGTTGTTGTTGCTGTTGTTTAGTTTTTATTTTATAATTGTAACTTAACTCTGCAATACAGCTAGCCCTGGAGGAGAGTAAGGAAACTATGGAACCCACAGTACTACAGTGAGAGCACAAAGATTATGGAATATTTCAAGCAGATGGGGGTGAAGGGGTGCTTTCCTGTGCTACAGAAGGAATGGCCTGATAGTTAAGATAAAACACAAGTCAAATTTATTAGGTTTGTCCATAGTCAGCAATGGTGATCTTCTTCCTGGTCTTGCTGTTCCTGGGCCCAAAAGTCTCCACAGCTTCCACAATATTCCTGCCCTCTTTCACCTTGCCAAAGATCATATGCTTGCCATCCAACCACTCAATCTTGGCAGTGCAGATGGAAAACTGGGACCCACATTAGTGTGGGTCTAGCATTTGCCATGGACAAGATGCCAGGACCTGTATGCTTCAGGATGAAATTCTCATCGTCACATTTCTCCCTATAGATGGACTTGCTGCGAGTGCCATTGTGGTGTGCGAAGTCACCACCCTGGCACCTAAATCCCAGAATGATCCTGTGAAAGCAGGAGATTTTAAACCAAATTCTCCATCTCCAGTGCTCAGAGCACAAAAGTTCTCAAAAGTTGTTGGAACTCTGTCTGCAAACAGCTCGAAGGAGACATGGCCCAAGGGCTCGCCCTCCAGCACGGTGTTGAAGAACACAGTGAGGTCGCAGGTGGCCTCAGGGGGCAGCATCTGCAAGACCTCTTTGAATCTTCAGTTCCTGAGGCCATCAGACACCTACACTGTCTCTCTTTTCCCTGGCTTGGGTCTAAGTTCCAGGGAGATGTATGCAATTTCAAGATGTTATATGACCTATTTTGTTTTTGAATCATCCATCCACAGAAATATTTGCTGACCAATCCATGGTTCCATTTAGTCTTTGCTCTCTGATCCATATAGTAAACTCTTGAGACAACTCTCATTCTTGTCCATCGAGGGCCTCAGGTCCAATGGATCTCTCTGGTATTTTCGTGTCAGGCTTGAAAACTGAAACATCGAGCTTTTATGCTATTCCCTAGTAAGGGACTTCTCCTGGGACGTATCTATGGCTTCATTTGCCTTGATGCCTAAGTTGTGCCTTTATCACTTCCTTGGGTTTATGATCTAAGAGAAGGGGCAAATATCCATCTTTGTTCTCTGTCTCCCAGACCACCTCAGGGTCTTGCCTCCTCAATGAAGTTCTAATATGGAGAGCAGAGTCAATACTATCTCTAAACCACCATACTTTTTCTTTCTTCTGCTGTCCCCCAGCCTAGTAGATTACTTTTCTAGTATTCAGGGAAGATCCCTCCCTTTATAATTTTTGATAGCTCCCCCCCCCCAGATTCATTTTTGCCCCTCAAATAATCATTTTGTGGCATTATGATTTTGGCAAATATAAACCAGGCACTCATAGGAAGCTTCTGTTTTCTGCGTTACCCTGTCACGCCTGTATCCTGAGGAAATAACTAGAATAGACAGATTATTTGCCTGAATTAGGTGAGCAAGTGGAAAAGGGAAAGTGGGAACTTTAGGAAAAATCCATTCATATTTCAGCATCCTGTGATAATGACAATACATTGCATTACCTTACAATTTGCTGCATAACTTGTAAAAAGTAAATTGATAGAAGCCCTATATTGGTTATTGAAATTTGATCAGTCTCCTCCAGCAATGCACTTTTAGCACATTTTTATTCATCTGAATTCTTTATCCACATTGTTTGGAAACAAATTCTGTACAAATTCCTTTAGCTCACCTGATGAAAATTTAGACTAGTTGTTAATGTCTGACGATCACAATTCTGAGATTATAGTGGCAACATTTTTGGATGCTCATTACAGTTCATTTTACAAAGGAGATTACCCTAATCCAGACTCTGTTCTGTTGGAAGAGTCTTGGAAAGTCAGTATTGATTTTTGCCCAAGGTTTCTTGGTCACTTCCCAAGGGCATAAAATCACTCTTGGCAGTTTTGTGCTAAGTAGTATAGCATATACTATTTTTACTTACTTAAAACTTTATTCAATATAAAAGTCAATTAGCAGGTTGGAAGATTCCCAGTTTCAGTCAATGCCTTCATGGAAATAAATTTCTGATCTGTGCTTTGTATCATTGGCAAAATATTAGGATGAATTTCATTTCATTTTTGAATCTAAGGAGTGTTACATGGGTTTGTAATTGCTTTTGTTACCCAGGCAGTTTCTCTACGAGATATCCTCTCCACACCAACCTCAGGATAAAAGCTGGCATCCCTCAGAGATACCTGTCGGATTTGATGTTCTAGCATCAACATTTTTAATAACACGGCACAATGAAATTGGGGATTGGCAAGGTGATGACTCATGGCATAAGTATTCAAGATTGCCTTTCTAAATGTCCAAGTAAATATTCTAGGTTTTGGACATAAACCTCCAGTGCTATGTAGAAGGATTCACAGTTAAGGGTAATACAACCCTTTGGGAAAGTTCCTAAAGAAGTTTGTGATCTGTACTAGTTGTGAAAGCCCAAGGACGAGTACAGCTGTAGGACTTCTTGCCCCCATGACAGCAGCAGGTATGTTGTTAAAATATACTATTCAAAGTGCGTGTGATGTTATTCTTGAACAATTGATGTCTCTGGGCCATCTGGCATTTCATGGGTAGGCACTGCACCAGCACCATGTGGTGAGGTGCCAGAGGCAGGAAATTGTGGTTTATTTCATTGTTTTGCTAAGAAAGACTCAGAAGTCAGTCATTGCATGACATTTCTGCAAGTGTCTTCCAGTTGGAGAGAACACACTTAGACAGTGGAATAATGAAAGGGTTGTGCAATGAGTTTGTATGTGTGTATGTGTGTGCAATACATAAAGTCACGCCAGGGGTATGTGAAGGTCTGGTTTTGTTTCTGGAGAAGATAGAGAGTGATATGACTGCTAGCACACTTCTGTTCAAACTGAGTGAAGTAATTCAAGGAGGCACACATCTTAAAAGGTTAGGATTCCATTTTTCTGTTTTCTTCCTAAGATACATGATATATACAAATGAGGGGCACCTCTTGAATCCTGCCTGAGTGTATCTGATATTAGTCCTGCGGTTCAGACACATTCACGTAGGATAACACAATAAGAATCCTAGGTGTCAGGGCTTTCATCAGGAGCATTAGAAAATTCCAGGCATAATCTTGCAAAACCACCTTACTTGTAATGTCTCTCAACAGGTGTCAGTTTCATGTCTGTGGTAGTGTTTGTAATAATCAAAATCATTGCTGCACTTGGCCAGAACGTCGCAGAGTGGCTAACTACAGGTCTTACTGTACAATTATATTTAAAATCAGAATGATGGACTTGAGATTTTCATGAGTTAAAGGGACCAGGATGATTTGGGCCCTGATGCCTATTACGTGTGAAGAGGGGCAAATTACTAAACCCACTAAACCCGTATCAGTTTCATTATGAAATCAATAATAACTTGCTTAAAGCATTGTTTTAAAGATAGTTGAGAAAACAAGTATGAGATCACAGACCTGGATTTAGGGTTCAATAACTTTTAGTTGAATCTTTTTAGGTAAATTTCAATTAACTTAAAAAACCCCCATTTCTAATGCGGTTTTAAATGAATAATGACTCCTAATAGATTTTAGAGTACAAGGGGTGTGACTTTCTATTTGATTTTTGATTTTATTTTTTGAACAATGAATATCATTCCCCCCCCCAGATTTTTGGTATGATAGAATGGATAAGGGTTTTGGATTTGTGTGTGTTTGAATTTTCCATTTGTTTCAGCCTCTTAGATTTTAAGAGATGGGTGTCTGTTGCAGGAGCTGAGAGGTTGCAAGAAAGCAGTAGCGATCAGCTCTGCTTCAGCAAAGTACAGAGAATGTGAATTGCCTAACAAGGTACAGGCTTTGAATAATGTTGCCTCTGAAACTCATTCATTTGTGACAACACGTTGGCCACTCTTACTTGGCACGATGTTAAAGATACCACTGATCAGTTTTCTTTTTTTAATGTTTATTTATTTGATGAGAGAGAGAGAAAGAGAGTGAGAGGGAGGGAGAGAGAAAGAGAGAGGGAGAGAGAATGAGTGGGGGAGGGGCAGACAGAGAGGATCCGAAGCGGGCTTTACACTGACAGTAGAGAGCCCGATATGGGGCTTGAACTCAGGAACTGTGAGATCAGGACCTGAGCTGAAGTTGGATGCTTAACCGACTGAGCCACCCCGGCACCCTGCACTAATCAGTTTTCAACTGGGTATTTGGGCCACATGGACGTAGCCAGCCTTCAGTTTCCAGAAACTTCTCTGGGTCATTTGGCATTGCTTTATGTTGGGCAGGAAAGAAGCTAGTCATCTGAATGCTTGTGTTTGAAAAATTCTCAGTCCTGAATAATTGAAGAATCACACATTTTTATTCTTAGAACTCACTTGATCATTTTAACATTCGATCATTTATTTCTTCACGCATTCAAGTTTTTAGTTATTCAAACATTCATACATTCACGCATTCAAGAAATAAGTTAAATGCTGGCACAGGTAAGGCATTGGGCTAGATCACCTACTCTGACTAATTCACCTGGACGAATGTTCAATGTGCTCGTCAGGATTGTGGGAGTCCCGGTTTGTATTAGGGCTCTCCAGAGAAACAGAACCAATGTGTTTTTTGTTTGTTTCTTCCTTACAAGAAGTTGGCTCATGCAATTATGGAGGCTGAGAAATCAAAAAATCTGAAGTTTCTAGGCTCAAGACCCGAGAAGAACTGACATTTTAGTTGGAGTCTGAAGGCAAGAAAAGAACCATCATCTTGGTTCAAAGCAGTCGGGCGGGAGGAGTTCTCTTTTGCTTGTTTGAGAGCCAGGCTTTTTGTTCAAGTCTTCAACTAGTTGGATGAGGTCCACCCACATTACGGACCTGCTTCACGTAGTCTAATCCAATATGAATCTCACTTTAAAACACCCTTGTGGACACATGCAGCATAATGTTTGACCAAATATCTAGGCACCCCGTGGCCCAGTCAAGTTGAGACGTAACACTAATCACCACACTGTTTTCACTGTTGAAATAATAAAATGTTGAACTCAATAAAACACCATATTATAAATCAGAATTCGTCTTTAGAATGCTTATTTTCCAGAGCTTGATAGTTCTTCTTTAGAGAGTCTGTCATTTCCTCTCAGCTCTAGGACTTATTTTGTTTTCTTCAAAATTCCAAGTACTCCTGAAAGTTATTGACCAGTGTCCTGTTTTAGAATCCTCCTAAAGTTTGTCTATTTACCTGTTATTAAAATATTCAAATATAAATCCAGCCCTAGGAAGGAACAAATGTTACTTCAACTTTTTAAAACTCACCAACATCTTGAGGACCATAATATTTAAGAGCACATTTGTCTTATATTACATATGTCCTCAGATATTTCAAACTTTCCTGTGTGCAGAATTTCCACTGGAATGACTGTCTTTATTCAATTGCCATAAAACAACTCCCACACCAAGAAAGCCGCCTTGGGTTTTTACATATTTTAAGCAGGTTCATAAAAAACAGGTCCCTTGCCCTTTTGTAGAGAGAAAAGAGCAATAAATATATTTAATATCATTCCAAGAAGTGTGAACATAAAGTGAACTTCATGCATCTTGATTCTAATTGCAAATCATTCTTGCTCTGTTATGGTCACGTCACAGATAATCAGATTCAATCAGAGGTTACCTTTAAGAGCAAATCCTTGGCCCAACCTACTTATTTTCTCCAACTTTCTGGCTCTCACCCTCCTCCGGCACCCTCAGGGTCTTCTGTTCTCCCTGCTAAATTCAAGAGCTTCCCATGGGCTCTTGCTGTGGCTCCGGGGTTTGGAGTCACTCAACCCGAGTCTACAGCGATACCTCAAGATGAGAGGAAATAAGTGTGACTTCAGCTGATTCATGCCCTTCAGTGAGAATGCGTGTTAACCCATATGCCCTTTGGTTTATGCTCTTCATCTAGTTAACGGTGACAATTTAAATCCGGTGAAAAAAGATTGTTAAAAATTAAATTCGCTTTGTGTTAAGATACGCAACGAACCATGACCATGTAAATAACTTTTTTTTTTTTTTTAATACTTTGCTCCAAGGTTGGCCCACCCTATAGCTAGAAGAGCTAGCTAGAATAGATGTGGCGTCCCTTGGAGCGACGTGCCCTATGCTGTTCACCACGTTTCTCCTGTGTTCTGACCTGTCGACAATAAGAATAGACACTTAGGTGGTACTTATCACATGCCAAGAGCCGTTCTCCACCCCTCCTCTACCAAAAAGCGTTGGTACCCTGGGAGAAACTCTCAGTTCTCATGTGGTGGAACTCGCACCCCCCACACCCTGCATTCTCCAGGTGGGAGTGTTTTCATTATCATTTCTCCACTGACTTCTTTTCCCTGCTAACGTATCTACCACTCAAAATCCCACCAGAGGACACAAATCTTATTCTGGAAAACTATATATTCCGGAACAGGTCTTCCTAAATCTCACTAAAGAACCCTTCCTTCCCCTATGCCTTAGTTCAGTTAACACCTTAATTGATGAGTTTTTCATTTCAGTGATCAGAAATCTCATACCCTTGTTTTAGGTCTCTAACGCTTGACCACTGAACTTCCTTCATAAATAAATTCCATCTGCCCACAAGGCAGGCATCCAGTGGCTTATAGCTAGTTGAATTTTATTCTGAGGGCTAAATTACGGACAGATCTTTCTTCCTGAAATTAGTGAAGACTCAATTTGTATCGCATAAAAAAATTGACTCCATGAAATCAGATATTAGATTAAAATGCTTTTAGAACATTTTAATATAATTATAAGATGATTAAACTTAAATTCAGAAATTGAAAGGATAATTTTTTTTAATGGAACACTTATTCTAAGTAAGACTATTAAAAGATTACATTGAATAAACAATCTGAAATTTCAAATGTAAGTAATAACATAGATTTTTAGTGGAGATTTCAGAGGAGATTTTTAGACATCATAATTTTCTGAAACTGGCATATATTATAGAAATAATTGGTTGCAGATTTCTAAAGTTCTAAAAAGAATCCATTTAATCTCTATCTCTTGTGTATTATGATGTAGAATGTATTCACGTCCAGATTCTTTCTTTAGGTGAACTGCTTGACTTGAATGAGACAGAATGTAACTGAATATTGATGGAAAGGTTTGAATATTTTTGACAGTTGAAATGGCTTCAGGCTTTCTACAACGTTTATGACTTTCTTTTTGGTTTTACAGCAGTACTTGTGTAGGTTTTGTGTATCGCTCATATTAGCTCTCTGGAATTGAGAGATGAGGTGAGGCCTGGAAAACTCCCCCAACAAGGTCAAGTTCCTGTTGACTAATTCTATGATTGCCAAGAACAGTCTCTGAGTCCTTGAGGCCAAAGGCTGTGGTACAGGCTCTGCTTGGAGCTGAATGTGGTTTCTGAGAGGCTTCAGCTCAGGGGATGAGGAGAGGCTCCAGGAGGCCTTCAGTCACACATTCACCGACCAGTGTGATGGGGGGAAATTGTGGGGCTGGTGAAGGGTCTGTGGGTGTGACGAATGTCTGAATGACTCATGGGGGAGGGGAGTGTTAACAGGACTCTCCACCAGATGCCATTTGCTATAATTTTCATACGATACACTTGGAAAGCCCCCCTCGTGGAAGAGAGGTTACTGTTATTTGTCTCTTTCAAAAGGGCTCCAGTAGAGAAGAGCATTTTCATTTTCAAAAGTCCTGACATTCCCTGAAAGGCTGTCTAACTAGTCTACGCACCTCAGCCCATCCCCTCGCCCGAAGTATCGTTGCTTCTCCCTCTTTGAGACTTGCCTTCCTCCTACTGCAACTTGAATCACATGGGGCCCACACTGGGGTCAGCTGTTCATCACTTCTTTCAGCTGCGTCTTAGCTACCCAAGGTTAAACTCTCTACTTGGGTCTTTGCTTTATATTTTAGTATTATTTTAAACACTAAATGAGCTTGGAGGACTTGTTTCCCCTATCAGCCTGCCATAAAGGTAATAACTTCTTAGCTTAGGAATGTCGGTAAAATAAAAAGAAAACACAATTATTTATGGTTCCACTCGACCAAAATAAACCATTGTTTATAAACACTAATTGTCCTAGCTCCTCAGCTCCTACCTTTGGCCCTGCATACCACTGTGGGACTCCTTTCAGTGTGGACTTTTATCATATAACTGTTTTAAGAGTTGCACATATCCACTTTAGATAATTCGGCAAATGAAAAAACTGTATGTACAAGAAGACATACCCACCACCAACGTTCACGTTCTAGCACCTTTCTCCACCAGTCACGGTTCACTGTTAGTGAGTATGAAAGAAGGTTTCTTTTATTGCCAAAACTTTCTATAAACATTACTTATGAAAGCTGAATAGAAGAGAACATTTTAGGGATCTACTAGATCCCTAAAACAATGTCTTCAGAGTATTTCCAGTCTATTATTTGGTGAAGAAACAAAGCATATGGACCATCACTGAAAAGCCTGGATCCCAGAGTAACTTCTTGTACACAATCCTGCCTTTTCTCCCTTCCTTTTGTAGACTTTGTTCTTTAATAAACGTCTTGTACCCAAACCACATCTCCAGGTCTGTTGCCCAACATCCATATCTATGACATTCAAAAGAAACCAGAAAACTTTTGTCTCATTTTGGTTTTTCCTCCAGAGTCCTGCAAATATGAATTCCCTGAAAATGTATGAAGAGTTACAGAAAGAAATGGTAACTTGTATTCTTTTAGTCCTTTTATATACTTCTTACTGCTTTGTTTTATCTGTATCTTTACAGATATTTATCTTTTATTTTATCTGTATCTTTATCTTTTATTTATTTGTAGTTCACATGGGATATTTCAAAACACAGATGATGATTATTTTTCACATAATAAAGAGTATGGAGTACCTTACTGAGGGCAAGGTGCATATTAAATGCACTTCCTGTTGTTGCTAAGAAATAAGACTGAATGAATAAATTCTATTTATTTTATAGAAGTAAACAGATTACAAACTCGAGGCCCTTCTCTGAAGTACAAGTTTTCAATTCAGACTCCAGAGGACCTCCTAATTGTATCAGACCACACCTGGAATGAGATTAGGAAAACAAAGATCCCAACTTCTGACAGTGTTTGGCAGAATCATGAATGTGATGATTTTCAAAGTTAGGATGTTTGAGTTAGAAAGCTTTTATTTAATGTTCCAAATAACCTTGAATTTTCCCTAGGTTTATTAACCAAAAATTACAGAAAGAAAGATTCTAGGAGCTTTTCACTGGCCATGGTCAACACAGACAGAATCATTTACAAAATTGCACAGGAAAAATCACAAGTAATGTTAATTGATCTAATTTTCTATGTGATTAATAAAGCATTCTGCTTACTATTCATGTGTGGTTAGAGATGTGACTTTTTTTTTCTATAGAAAAATCCCCAAGGGGGTGATTTTCTATTATATTTTACTTTTCTCTGTTGAGCATTGTTTTGAGAAAACTTTTTGTTGAAGTACCACACATGCAAAAAGGTGCACAAATCGCAAGTATACAGTTAGATGAATTTTCACAAAGGGAATACACTCATACTGCCAATGGCCTGACCAAGAACTAGAAACTTGGTTGTACCACACAGGCTTCTTGTGCCCTTTCTTCTCCTCCTCCTCCTCCTCCTTCTCCTCCTCCCCCCCCACCTCCTTCTTCTTCTCCCTCTTCTTTCTATTTTAATCACCCAGTACTCATCACAACAGGTGCACTTTTTGATCCCTATTGCACACTTCTATTTCACCCATCCCGACCCACCTGCCCTCTAGAGATGTGAACTTTTTATTCCCCTCCCTCCTTCCCTCA
Source organism: Panthera pardus (assembly GCF_024362965.1). Taxonomy (NCBI): domain Eukaryota; kingdom Metazoa; phylum Chordata; class Mammalia; order Carnivora; family Felidae; genus Panthera; species Panthera pardus. The sequence goes on from NW_026526721.1 coordinate 19,046,076, forward strand.
TTGCCTACCCTCTCGTTTCCTACTTCCCTTCTGCCCTCTTTCCCTTTTTTCCTCCTTCCTTCTCTTTCTTCCTCCATTCTCTGTTTTCTTTTATGGAATTTTCTTTTCTTTTCTTTTTTATTTTTTTAAATTGACATCCAGATTAGCATAGAGTGCAACAAGGATTTCAGGAGTAGATTCCTTAGTGCCCCTTATCCATTTAGCCCATCCCCTCTCCCACAACCCCTCCCGTAACCCTCAGTTTGTTCTCCATATTTATGAGTCTCTTCTGTTTTGTCCCCCTCCCTGTTTTTATATTATTTTTGTTTCCCTTCCCTTATGTGCTTATGTGTTTTATGGAATTTTAAAGGGAGCTTTCAAGGTATAATATAAATGTGTGCTACAAAAGAGTTTTCTTTATATTACTGAGATATTACATATCAAATTACCATGGGATCCACCATTTCCCATATTTAAAAATAGTATTTCATTGATCACAATAAATTTGTTTTAAAACAAATATGTTATGTGACTATTGAATGGTATTTTAAAACTAATTCACAAAAGAGTTTGTGTAAAAATCAGCAACCTTCCATTCGTGCCTGTGAGCTCCGCGGATCATTATCATTGAAATGGAGATGTGGGGAAGTGGTGTATTGACAAGGCCTAAGTTCTGGCAACTTTGGAGATTTTCTCTGAGGAGACATGAAGACTGAGCATTATTTCTCCCAACACTGAGCTGCTTCTTTCCCAGGTTGGCATTGTGATGAATAACATGAGCAACCTTGATATTCTCTCAGATTTGATTCTGGTTACACCAGTGGGTAGAGATAAAGGCCTTAACGAAGCGAAGCAATTTGGACTCTGACTAGTGAAGTGTGAGGGAGAAATAGATCAAATGGTTTCAGCTACAGCACTGGGATAGAACAGAGGGAGTATTACAGGGAGCAGCTGGAGGGTTTGATCTCGGAGTCAACAGCTTCCGCTTGAGGGACACATCGTAGAGGGTCCTACCATCCCTTTGCCCATGTGAAAGACCAATATTTCTCAGGCAGCTTAAATTTTTGTAGAAATGAGAGGATGGCAGGAGGCCAAAATAGGAATTTGCATCAGGGCCAAAATAGTGTCTAGAGGACAATTCAGTCTCTTTTGTAGCAGTTTGGGGCCATTCTTCAGTTTCAATGTCTGACATAAGCCATGGCGACTTGTCAACCTGCCTACTTCAGTTTGCATGGAGTGGGCTGGAACTCTGATGAAGAGGGTCATGAGTGAGCTCGTGAATATGAGTTAGGACTCCTATGACCTGAGAGGTCTGACAACTTAAGTACTTTACATTATTTATGGCCATTCTATCACCAGTGTTAATATGCCTGCACAGGAGATGGCAGTTTCAGGGTGCAGTGATTCTTATCTAATACCATTGATTGAAATTGTCCTCTTGAAAATATGAAACAAATGACTAGCAAGATCAAAAGCTCTGATATTCCCCTTCTGCCTTCTCTCTCTATTTCTCTCTTTTTTTTAAATAAATTCTAGCTCCAACATGGGGCTCCAACACATGACCCCAAGATCAAGAGTTGCATGCTTTACCGACTGAGCCAGCCAGGTGCCCCCGATATCCCTCTTTTTGAGTGTTAGTTATGGGTAGAGAAATACAGAAGACAGGATACAAAGGCAATTTTCAGGAAACATCCCAGAAAAGTATTTATTCAAAGTTAGGGAGTTTTGATTTTTTTTTTTTAAAGTTGGATTCACACTCAGTGTGGAGCTCACCGTGGGGCTTGAACTCATGACCCTAAGATCAAGACCTGAGCTGAGATCAAGAGTCAGACACTTAACCCGCTGAGCCACCCAGGTGCCTATAGAGAGTTTTGATTTTATTTCTTGGCTGAGAGGCACCCAGAAGAATAACTAAGAAGGGGAGTGACACTGTATCTGTGAGAGAGGACGTTTCATCAGTCAGAGGTCTGCAGGATGTAATGGAGAGAGATACCTAAGGAAGGGGCAGTCAGTTGTCAAGGCATTAGCCCAAAGTCCAACTTCCAGAAAACTGTTTTCAGCCCTAGAAAAGGGTGGGCCTGAGATAAATCCTCAGACTCTGGAAGCCAACAACCTCTACTCAGACTGAAGGACATGCCCTTAACTTGTATCCTCCATCCAACATAAGGATACCAAATACCATCTTGTGCAAATGAGAACAAATCTGTTGACATGAGACAAAGCACAGTCAAGGGGATACCGGGACTGGTAACATGTCTACTGTAGGTATCTGGGTAGGGAAGTGTTGAGGGTCCCCGCAAAAGGACCGCAGCCAGCCTCTTCTCAGAGCACTGAGACCTCCCAGCAGGAAACTCAGTGGTGTCTCAGACCGCTGGGGTCTGATGCCATCTGGTATAGTCTGGCCAAAACACTAGTCACAGCTCTTCTTCCGACTGACTTGGTACTGATTCCGTTTTTTAATCATCTTGACCTACCCGATCCTGCATGGGTGTTCATGCATGATCGAGCCACTTCCGTCAGTGACAGATTGGCCCCATTGCTCCCTGGCAGAGTCTCATGCTCTCATAGCCAAAACAATCCAGGAGATATGGGTATAAGTCAGTGGTAGCGGGAAGGGAGAAAAAGGTTTCCATTAGAGACATCTGGAAGGTTGAAGGGACAGAATTTGGTAGTAAACTGGGTGTGGCCATTCTAGAAGAGAGAAGAGTCACTAGGTCATGGTGTTCAAACTCTTTTGAGTTCTAAAGCTAAGGATAGTGTGAAGCTAAGGATAGGGTGTAAGGGAAGTGTGAAGGCTTGAGAACGTAACTGTGGAGAATGTCTACATTCATAGGTCTAAAAAGAGAAGGAGGCTGGCAAGGAGCTGGAGAATGAACAGAAAACATGTCATAGGAATGAGAGGAAGAGGAAGCTCTAGGAGGGTGGTCTATTGGATAGGAGTGCTAGTTTGGCACTAATTCTCCAACTGCAATAATTCCATTGTTGTTGGAGAGTGTATGGAGGTTTTTACCCAAGAAAGTTCAATAGTCAAATTTTAACTTCAAGAAGATGATTTTGGCCACACAAAAAAAGTATTGGGTTACGGGAGAAACTGAAGTCCAGGTGGCCAGTTAGAAAATTAGGTAATAAGAACAACCCTGAAGACCTTAAGCATCTATAAAGCTGAAGAGAAAATAATCGTTTTCACTTTGAGAAAGAACTTTCCATTTTATTTTCTTGCAGTGAAAAATGAGGTGAGTGAAATTTTGGTAATTCAAAGCATATGTCTTCTGTTTATAGAATCCAGGAAAATGGGTCGCAATGAAGATCAGTGTCACAGATGATTAAGGATGCTTTGTGTGAGAAAAATAGAAAGATGTCAAGAAACTCAGGACACAAAAAATATAGGATTTCTCAGAAACAAAGGTTGTCTTTTTGTACAATTGTCCCATGTAGGAAAAAGAGAAAAGAACATTATTCCCCATCCTTGAGAACATGACAGTAGAAAAGAATGGTTTTTAAAAAGACTTTTTTTCTGGAGACTCTGGCTCCATAACTTTTGACTATTTCAGATACTTGTGTTTACAAATTGAACCTACTGTGTCCTAGGACATCCATTAATCAGACATTTTGATACATGAAATGATTTGTTGGGAGCTCCATTAGGGCAAAGAATAGATCGAAGTCTATAAAAGTACCAAATTCAGGATATCAATAAAATGAGCTGAACGTTTGAAGGTATTCGGTTCCTGTTTAAATTTATATTATAAAACCTTTGCTAGTTTAAAGGGAAGAGGAAAAAGTGGTGGCAAAAGAAAATCAAAGGAAGTGATCATATGAGGAAACGAAACAAAAGGGAAGAGGCTGATCAATTAAAGACACTTGGAAAATAGTCAAATGGGGTGTATGAGTCAGACGCTGTGCTGGAGACTGTGTGTACAGAATTAGGATATGACCCTTATCTGTTGTAGATTAATAACCACAATAGTAATAATAAGAATAATAAATAGCAGTAGCTAACACTGATTAAACATATGCTATTTACCAGGTAGTGTTTACATGTTCATAAGTTTTCATTTACGTATTTATCACAATAACCTCATGCAGCAGTTACTACCTCAATGTTATAGATGAGGCACAGTGAGATTAGGTAATTTGCCCAAAGTCACACATCCAGCTCATTCCTGCCTCCTAAAATGTCAGAAAGACACCAGTTGTGTCAGGCAGGCTTGGCTGGGTTATGCTATGGTAACAGCATATGGTAACAGATTTTAAAAATCTTAATTGTATCTAATAATAAGTTTTTTTTTTTTTAACTTCATTACAGGACATTTGGTCTGCTTCATTTCTGGACTTTTCCTGAAGAAGCAGCCCCTCTCTAGGACGCTGTTCATCTTTAGGCAGAGGAAATATAACGCCATGGAAGAACCATGTGATGGCTCCTACGGCTTCTACTGGGTGTGGAACATAGCACTTTTTCTCACATTTCTGTGGCTTAAGTAAGTCCATGGCAAGGCTGTCAATGGTGAGAAGTGCAATTCTTCTCTAGGGAGGGCCTTTGGAGTAAGAGGTCCCACAGGGAGGGATTTTTGTCTTTTTGTTGTTGTTGTTATAAGAATCTTTAGCTTTGCAAGCATGCAAACCAAGGAATAGTTGATTTGATGTCATTTCACACCGATGAGTTAATGTTATGACCCTGAAAATAATTCTTGGCAGTCAGTATTGACTGGGGAGTGACAGAGTAGTAGAGAGTCATGCAAATGGGGGACTATGAAATTGAGAGTAGCTACTTCTCTCTATGACCAGGAAGGGCATCAAGGGCACAGCCCAAATCCTTGCTGACCAAGGCACCCGGAGGAAGACTGAATTTCAATAATATGTCCGGTCATACACGACTGAAGGGAAGGGTTTACTGGTTTGAGAGCTGGTAGGGAAGGGTAGATCAAGCAAGGAAGTCACAATCTCAGGATCTGGTGAAGGCTGAAGGCTTAGTTCAGTTTTCAAGGGAGGAAACTTATTTTTGAGGGGGAAGGGCATGCCCTGAGTTCCTTTGTCTGAAAACCCCTCCCCTCCATGAATCCCCGGGGAGTATCCAAGGAACTCGTGGCAATGTATGCAAAGAAGAATAGTTACAGGTAGTCCTATATATTAAAATGTAGAGAGATAATGGGCTCAACCAGATCTATACAAACCAAGCAGTTAGAACATAAACCCTTGCAGACAGTTAGGTAAAGCAGACACATGAGAAAGGAGAAGGACAATTTAATTCTTGTTAAATTCTAGCCTGATCCTTTTGGGTAAATGTCTCATTTTCATGCAAATAAATCTGTTTTAAGGACTCTAAAAGTATTTCCACAATGATGTAAATCGTTCTGGATGAATTCAATAAAAGCAAGTAATGATCACCTTTTTGGAACTTCGAATAAATTCACATCAGTTGAGGGTATAACATTTAGAAATAAGACAGTTTATTTTCTTTTCCAATGCTGAGGACCTGTAAAAGCTATGGCAACAAACTGGAGCATTTGGGAAATGGAGACAAATATAAGTTTTAATCTCATCCCTCATATACGCGACAGTTCTAATATTTGTGTATTGTTTATAGTTTTTCCCGTATACATATAAAAGCTGTGTAATTACAGACTCCATTTTCCATAAACAATCTTCCATATTGAAGCATAGTCCTTATGATCATAATGGCTGCAAATAGTCCATGGCATTGACATAATTTAATTCATTTAGTTTCTTTCCGTTTTCATCATTATTAATATTATTGCAGTAGATGGCTAAGTAGAACATATGTGTTAAAAATTTTGTTTGTGGTTGTTGAAGCAAAATTCCAAAACTGGGGTTACTGGGCCAGAGGTTATACATACATTATGACGACATGTAAATTGACTTAAAAAAATGACTGCATCAATTTAAAATGTGAATGCAATTCACTACATACTCACTGGGTTTAGGAATTATATTTAAAGACCATATAAATTGAAAAATTCAATAGGAAAATATGGTATTTTGTGTTAACTTTTATGTTTGAATACTTGTGAGGCTGAATATTGTTTCATGTGTTTATTTACCAACAGCATGGATCGTTATTCATTCATTCGATCCTTCTTTCATTCAGTCACTGCACAAATACTTTTTTGAGCACCCACAATGTATGTGAGAGGCACTATCTCTGTTTCGGAGCACACAGCAGTGGAGAAAACAAAAATCCCAGTCCTTATGAATTTTGTTTTCTGGGGTAAAGAAGATAATAAACATAACAAGTATTAAAATTGTGTAGTATTTGAATATTGTAACTGTTATGGAAAAAATAAAGCCGGATAAACATAAGAAATTTGTTGGGAAGAAGTTGCATTTATGAGTAGGGGTATCAGCGCAAAGTAAATGTTGGAACAAAGACTTGAATGAGGTGGGGCAGGTCCCATGTAGGTATTTGAGGAGAGAGTGTTGAGCCAGAAACGCTAAATCGTCCAAAGCCCCAAGGGGAGGCATGTCTGATGTGCTGGAGAATCAGGCCAGTTCAACCAGAGGGAAGGGAAACTTTGACTTTTACTAGGATGATGTTTGTCCGGTAGGAGATGGATAACCAGAGAAAAAACGAAACCCAACAGAAGAAAAAGTTTCAAGAAAGAGGCTAACAAAGCCAAAATTAGCCAAAATATCCAAGGTGAAGAAAATGGAAACAATATTAACCACATTCAATGAAGATGAAGGCGGCCACAGCTCAGTCACGTGGTCACAACCCAGCTAAAGAGAGGCACTAAACGGAGTGGAGCTGTGAGCCCAGAATGAAGAGAATGCTGATGGTTTACAAAAAGCTTGCCAGCTTTGACCTCCAGTGTGGAATCAACAGGCATCATTATCAACTGGGATAATTGGGAAACTATCCCAGGCCCGTCCTCCAAATACGAGATCAACATATCAAGGGATGGGTCCTCTGAATAGTTTTTTTAATGATCGTGTGGGGCATTCATATTTGGAGACCACCGAGGGAGTAATTTATCTTTTGGAAATGAAAATGTATCAAAATGGTTCTTAAAAAAAAAAAAAAAAAAAAAAAATGAATAAAGTGGTTCTGGCTATAACACAGAAGAGCCACGAGGTGGCAGAAGAACTCCATTCTGTAAGCCTCTTGCTCGGTGCCTTAGCTCACCTTTCTCGTTCCTCCAATTCCCACCCTCCCCGTCCCCCACTTTTTTTTTTTCTGGTTTGTTGGCTGCAAATGTATAGAAGTTAAGTTCCTTAAAAGGATTGATGCTAATAGTCTAGGTAGATCTCAATATTAAAAAATGTATAGAGAAGAAAAATACCTAGAGTATCAAGTTAGTGAACTATTCAGAATTAAGGCCATTAAATGTAACTTTTTGTTTTATGTTGAAGCAAAACGTGTTAACTGAATAAAACTAGATATTAGAAGGTCAAATAACCATAAGTAGCTTTTTTTTTGCTGTGTCATATAATTTGGACATATTATTAATATGCACTATATATGCTAAATTTATTCTTAAGAAAAACGTTAATTTTTGTTTTTATGAAGCTAAAAAACCCTAATGGTAATTTTATACACTGAATTCCAATGAGAAATGTCCTGGACTCTGAAGAGTCAAAGGCTACTGGATTCAAACATATTCTGTTTGGATCCAGACTCCACCTCTTTGGAGATTGACCTTGAGCAAATTTCTTACCACTTCTCTGCTTCTGCTATAAAATGAGGCAATAATGCCTAGTCTATAAGGATGCCATAAAGAGTCAATGATGTCACAGGCAAGTACTTGATGCATACAAAATTAGGAAAGTAAAGTAGATTAAAAAAATTCCTTCCTCTTTTCAAATTTTTCCAAGTGGCAATTGCTACTTGTGTTTTAAGGCAAGGCAGAATGCCGGATCCTAAGCTAGACGTTCAAAAACATCATGCTGTTAAAAGATTTCAGAGTTGAAAACCTGTGTTCACTGTTCTGAAATATCTCTCTACTTCCTGTTAGAAAACACAAGATTCTTCGAGATGGATTTTTTTGGCTCTATGTTTTGTAATTACACATTTGTTATATAAAGGGTATAATGACTTATGTACTATGGTGTTATTCAACACATTGTAGAAAAAGGAGAATGAAGAATGTGCTTTATCAGCAGGCAAGGATTGTCCTCTTTATCCTTTATCCTCTTTATCCTTGCATGTAATTTACTAAAGAGCTGACAAAGTCACAGCACAGGTGGCCTCTCACCAGATTATTCTGCAGACGGTGAAAAAACTGACACTGAGCCCATGCTTTCCAACGTGCGTCCACGTGAGAAATTGGATGAGCTTTTATACGGATTCATTTCTATACTATGAAAGAATGGGGTTGCTCATAAGAAGGAGACATAAAGGCCTGTGTTCCAGACAAGGCCACAGGTAAGGATGCCACGAGAATGCTTGGCCGCCCAGTATGTAAACAATGAAATGGCTTCAGATGCATCTTTCATTTGGCTGCAAAGGAGGAAGTCATTGAAACACAGATGAAGGAAAAGTTCTGAAAAAAATAGGAGGCACTGAGAAAAATATAGGCAGTTTGGGTCGCTGATCAAAGAGCTGGCTATGTGAGATACATGTAGTGATAGTTTGATACGTATGATTTAATTGTAAGTAAAGTTTGTAATAACTATCTTTAAATCTAAGGATTGAAAACCTTAAGAGGATTTTAAATGTATAGTTAATTTTGGTACAGTACCCTGATGGACTTGGACATTAGGTTTCTTAAGTCCATTTGGTGAACATAAGGACCAGAGGGGAACACTTTTGGGAGAACTTGAATGGGAGTGGGGGAGACCCTAGATTTCACGGAGCACCTCTTTATTCCTAAATATCAAATATTGCCTGTAGTGGCTGGCTTCTACTTCTCAGCTAGTTAGCAATCATGAAAATGGAAATTACCTTAGCAGATTGTTCAGAGCACGTTCTAGATGTAATTGAATAAGAGCCAATGTCTTGCTTCCGCAGTTGGAAAGCCTGGAATAATCTTCTCAACCTCTACTATGGAAATTCTCCCTGTTCTCAAGGTGTCTATCACGGGAAACCTCCATCTTATTTTTCCTGTGCTCTTTCCCCTTTCTGTGTCCCCATAGCCATGAGTTTATCAAATGGTATCCAGAGACACAGCTGCTTTTTATAACCTCTGACATTGGCGTATGGTTGTGGGTTTGGCATTTTTCTCAACTCCCAATATCAACGAAAATCAAAAACATTTTCTCCTCTCTGTGCACTCTCTCTGTCTATCTTTATGGTGGTAAAATAGACAAAATGTAAAAGTTACCTTCTTAGCCATTTTAGGTGTACGATTCAATAACATTAAGTAGACCCACATGGTTGTACAACCATTGCCATTCTACTCTACAGTTTTGGTGCATGTGTGGAAGTTTTAGGGTTTCTTACATATAAAATCATATTACCTGTGATTAGAGATAAATTTATGTCTTCCTCTCCAGTTTGGATGCCTTTTATTTCTTTTTCTTGCCTACTTGCTCTCGCTAGAACTTCTAATACTATATTGAATAGAGGCCAGAAATAAAAGAACAAATATGATATGATTTCACTTATTTGAAGACCTAGAATAGTCAAATTCACAGAGACAGAAAGTAGAGGAGTGTCTACCAGGGCTCTGGGGAGGAGTAATGAAGAGTTATTGTTGTTTAATGGATATGGAGTATCAGTTATGGATGATGTAAAAGGTTCGGACGTGGTATATGAACTTTTGGCTTAAGGCACTACTTTCAGAGGAAAACATTCAATATGTGACGTTCTTTTGTTATGATTATCAAATAGGAGTCTGGGAACCAAGGGAGCAGAAGTAAGATTGGCTCATTTAACTATCACTTCCGGCAATTCACTTGGGGAGCGGATCTGTCCTCATAATCTTAGGCTCTTCCAGAATACAACCCAGTAAGACTTCCACTGGATGAAGCTGTACCACCCCTGGTCACCCCTGGATCCTCATGTTGGTGGACCAGCAGGCAAAGACAGCAATTACTATATTGGTGGGGAACTTGAGTCTGATTATCATGAGGAGGTAGGTCTGCTGCTACATAATAGGATCAGAGAGGAGTAGGTCTGGAACATGGGAATTCACTGAGTTGCCTTTGGTGCTTCCCTAGTCAGTGACAGCTGTGAACAGGCAACTGAGTAACCTTGGCTAATAGACGGAGGAAAATCCTACTGGGGACAGAATAGTAGTGATAATACCCATCATGGTAGGCTTGATCAATTAAGTGAAACAGGAAAATTAAAAGGCTCTTCTGAGGACATACGTGAATTACCTTTCAGTATTCCCTAAGAAATTCCCATCACATGCTTAGTTTCCTTCATTTGGAGATTTTCTCATTAGCCCAGTGATTGATTGAGTAGAATTAAGTATAAAAATTATGCCAAAGAAGTGTGGTGTATATTTTGCAGTTATTAATTGGCATCCCAAGAACGAAAGAGTACACTTCTGCCTTCTAGAACTTCTCCCTGCTGGATGCCTGATAGGGAGAATGATAAACTCAAGATTAATAGCCAGAAGAGAAGTAGAGTACCATTTCATCAATAGTGAAATGTCAACTTATTAAAGCTCTCTCAATCCAGGCTCATCAGCTCAACCAAAGCAAGACTCCTTTTCCCCTAAATCTAACACTGTTCAATTACATGCTCAGAGGGAGAGAGAGAGAGAGAGAGCGCAAGATTCTGGAGAAGAGTCAGGCTTTGCCTGGATCTGCTTACTCTGCAAATATGGAAGGCAGGAAGAAAAAGCAGAGAGCTTTCAGCAATACTCTTTAAGGACAGGTTAATATTAAGGTACCTAGTACAAGGTGCCTATGAACATCTCCATTTCTGAGGATTAGCTACTCCTCTCTTGTGGAGACTTCATAAGGGTGGGTGGGGGAGCAGAAGTGGGTGGGTGGGGAGACTGGAAGTGAAAGGGCCACAATCACACCTTGCACCCCAGGCACAGGCGGTGCGTGAGGAGGGGAGGAGGAGGTGTTTCCTTTGCTCCAAATGTTAGCACTAACTGTGTTCCCCCTTGTGCTTGGGGGATTTCACCTCAATCCCCCAACGCTTGATCTCCTGCTCAAGCTCTTAGTACCTGATGCATTAAGCAACTACCTGAGCCTGGAAGATGTATGCAAGGCAGTTAATCAAATGTTCAATAAGAGAGTCTCAGCTGAGAGCAGAGAAATCTGTAGTTCATTTATAAAAGGACTTTGCTGGACCATAAAAAAACCAAGGTAAACAAGATCCTCTGAGATTTACCTGAGAATGCAGAACATGTAATTCTTCACCTGAACCTGTTCCTGTGTTAGTCACAGAAGTGCAGTTTACATGAACTATAGAAGATAAAAATGAATCTGCTTTAGCTGCTTCTCCTTCTCCTCTCCTCCTCCTCCTCCTCCTTCTTCTCTTCTTCTCCTTCTCCTTCTCTTCCTTCTCCTTCTCCTTCTCCTTCTCCTTCTCCTTCTCCTTCTCCTTCTCCTTCTCCTCCTTCTCCTTCTCCTTCTCCTTCTCCTTCTCCTTCTCCTTCTCCTTCTCCTACTTCTCTTTCTTCTTCTTCTTCTTCTTCTTCTTCTTCTTCTTCTTCTTCTTCTTCTTCTTCAGGGAAGGGGAGGAGGAGGGCCATATCTGTGGGTATTTTATCTGTGGAATCCTTTGAACAGGAGATTATTTATAATTACTCAGAACAAATACCGTTATGTACTAAGTAAGATCTCAGTTGTGTGCAACAACTCCTCTGTGAAAATGACTGTTCAGCCCAGTCAAGTTCAGAACATACGTCCAAGGCAACTCAACCAAATGGGACTACAGCATGTCCAGATCAGCCCATGATCCTACTGAACTGTTTCCCTTGGCAGCTGTTAGGTGTCTGTGGCTAAACTAAAGCCAGGAGGTAATGGTGACCATGTGAAAAAGGGAATCTCCTGTAGTTAGTGACTGGCAATTAATTAATAAACTTACATCTGCAGAGTACCTTTGAGCAGATTATGATGCAGGAAGTTTATTTGAATCAGATTATGCAGGTTGACTCTGGAAAACTGAATTTGCCTTGAACATGTCTCTTTTTCCCTTTTTAAGGACTCTGCTAACCCTAGAGTCACTTCTGATTATGGAGAAATATTGTTATTTTGGAAGGAATCTGGGATTTGGAGCTACAAAAATGCTATGGTCTGAATGTTTCTGTCACCTCCAAAATTCTTATGCTGAAATCCTTAAAGCCCCATGTGATGGAATTAGGAGGTGGACCTCTGGGAGGTGCGTAAGTCATGAGAATGGAGTCCTCAGGGATGAGATTAATGTCCTTATAAAAGTGTCTCGGAGAGCTAGTTTGTCTCTTCCCCCATGTGAGGACACAGTGAGAAGGCGCCAACTATGAACCAGGAAGAGAACCCTCACCAGAAACCAACCATGCTGGTGCTTTGATCTTGGTGCCCAGCCTGAAGAATCGAGAGAAACAAACTTCTGTTGTTAATAAGCCACCCAGGCTGTGGTATTGTGTTATAACAGCTCAAACAGACTAAGACAAAAAAAGTGATATGTGGTTCCCGCTATGCAGCTGGCCAACTGTGTGGCTTTGGGTAACTGATACAACCTTGTTGTGCTGGCACTTCCTCATCTTTAAAATAAGGATTTGAGGGGCGCCTGGGTGGCTCAGTCGCTTAAGCATCTGACCTGGGCTCAGATCATGATCTCACGGCTGGTGGGTTCGAGCCCCGCGTTGGGCTCTGTGCTGACAGCTGGGAACCTGGAGCCTGCTTCGGATTCTGTGTGTCCCTCTCTCTGTGCCCCTCCCCTGCTTGTGCTCTGTCTCTTTCTCTCTCTCAAAAATAAATAAACATTAAAAAATTAGAAAAAATAAAACAGGGATCTTAGGGGCGTCTGAGTCAGTTGGGTCAGTTGATCATTTGACTCTTGATTTCGGTTCAGGTCATGATCTCCTGGTTCATGGGATTGAGCCCTATGTTGGGGTCTGTGCTGACAGTGTGGAACCTACTTAGGGTTCTCTCTCCTCTCTCTGCCACTCCCCTGCTCGCACTCTCTCTGTCCCTCCCAAGTTAAAAATAAGCATTAAAAAATAAAATAAGGGTTCTAACAATACCTATGTTATAGTATAGAATATCAAGTGATGTGTATGAAGTTATTTATAAGTAGTAAAGCGCTGTCTACCTCCAAGTCCCAGACTCTCTTCTCTTCCTGGGAAAAGCTTGGGGACCTCCACAACATGAAAGGGATGTTACAGATTGGAAAATTTACCTTTTCTTATGCCTGTCCTTTTGTCTGCCTTATTCTTTGTCCCATTTGGAGGGCACGATGCCATCCAACTGTGCGTGGTTGTACACCTCAATAACAGCTCTGCAGAAATTGAACTTAATGTATGCTGCGATACGTGTCTGAAAATCAATGAGCTGTGCGAAGGGAAATGCCAGTTCTGCCTCCCTCCCAGTGAAATCAAGAGAAGACAGCTGTGCCCATAAAGGAGGCCATTTGAAGAGTTAACATGGAAGACAGCCCGACGTAATTGTGAACTTCTGTGGAACTACTCACAGACCATGCTCTAGAAATTAATAAAAGTACTAAAGAAGATGGGAAGGGTATACAAAATGAAAGCCAGATGAATGAATTAGTTTTCCCGTCTGGTTCAGCAGCATTGATTCCAAAGACTGCTAGGTTCTGCTGGTCTATGGCTTAAGTGGTATTTTGAATGATTTACACCAAGGCTATGTAGGAAGTCAAAGCCAAAGCAGGATAAAAATAAAGGATGATTACATTTGTGTTTCTGGTGGGTAAAAACACACTGGAAAAGAGAAATAGACTGATAATTAAAAATAAAGAATCCCTTATGTTTGTCGATAACTTGAAAGCTAACACACCATGTCTGTCAACATTTCCAACATTCACTGAATTGCCAAAGAGCTTCTCATCTACCCGAATGTTTGTTTGTTCATTCACCCATTCATCTAAAAAAAAAAAAAATCAGTTTCTTCTATGTACCAGATAGCAGACTCAGAGCTTAAATATACTCCTCATTTAATTCTTAAGACAACCATTCTCAACAGGCATTATTACTATTCCAAGTTTTTAGTCCAGGAAATCGAGATGCTGAGCTCTTAGTAACATGTCAACGTGATCAGTTTAACTAGAAATGGAACTGGGATTAAAATCCAGGTTTTTTTCCTTTTAGTATCCAATATACTTTTTGCTATAATACTTGTTAAGTGCTCGACGGGTATGCTTACGTGAGTTGAAAGTTTTTCAATTTCAAAAATGTGAAGTGCTTTTTAGGGCTCCTGGGTGGCTCAATTGGTTAGGCATCCGACTTCGGCTCAGGTCATGATCTCACGGCTTGTGGGTTCGAGCCCCACATTGGGCTCTGTGCTGACAGCTCAGAGCCAGGAGCCTGCTTCAGATACTGTGCCCCTCCCTCTCTCTCTGCCTCTCCCCAGCCCGTGTTCTCTCTCTCAAGGATAAATAAGCATTAAAAATTAAAAAAAAATGTACAGCGTTTTTAGCAATTTCTTAATGGCCTCTGAAAATTGGAGGCAGCACAATCGGGGGCACTTACACTTACCTGTAGTGCAGCCCGAGTGGGAGAGGGTGGTAAACGTCTGTCTTCCTATTTGTGCCACTGAGCTATATTTTTACTGCCTTAATATATCATGGTTCATTCTGCCAGGTAGAAGATAATGTCTTTCTCTTATTTATTTCAGTGACCACCTAGGCCATGATTCCTTGTCAGAAACCTACATGGGGACCACCTGGCAAGTGTTATATATGCAGATTTGTGTGTTTTATCCCCGCCTTGTTGAATCAGACTTTCTGGGATTAGGCCAGGGAAGCTGCATTTTTAACAAGCAGACTGGTTCATTCTGACACATGCTCAAATTTGAGAACCAGTCTCCTACACGATCCTCTACCCAGAGCCCACCCACAGTGGTTGGTGGCAACCCTGCTGACCTTCTCAGAGTCTGATTCAGCTTGTAACTTCCAGGCTACTACTTCTGGGCCCACCGTGGACTCCTTCCACGTATACCGCATCACTCGAAATTGCATCACATCAAAGCCCACATTCCAGGATGACTCCTAGTTCACCCAAGTCTGACTCCGAGTTCGGAATTGGCCTCCATAGACACTAGGAGTTCTGGCACATTTCCTATCACAGCCTCAGTCTGGGCTGTGGTCTTTGCTTCTCTACTGCCTTCAGTATCCTGGGCTACGAACCCGATGTGACCCCTGGATTCTTTCCTGGTCAACATAGACCTTTAATTCTACCGAAGAAATCTCTCACCACCCGGTAAATAAAATAATTTTTGTCTGGCTGATTTAGGTATTGAAATTAAAGATGTAAAAATGTTTATTTACTCAGTTAATGACAAATTAGCATCTTGCAGGAGTCACGATTAATCATGCTCCACCTGGAAGCAAGTGCCAAAATGACTCTGCTAACAGAGCCTATCAACGGTTGAAATAAATGTACCAAGGGCTGCCTTATTGTAAGTTCCTTAATTTTATATTCTACTTGCATATTGACATTCCCGACTAAAAATTGTTTAGATTCCACTCTGAAACATTTGGGGTGAGTCTCGAGGAGGTAATTTGCATTAGCTAAACACTGAATCATAAAACGATTTCCATTATTCTGGTGAGGCAAAACATCTTTTAGTCTATGAGATTTAAGCACTCATTTAACATGAATATTTAAGGAACCCTCAGGCATTAACCAAAACATTTCTTTTCTGCCTCCCATACATGAGTAGGTCAACATTTAGTGTGAGCAACGGCATAGCGGAGGTTAAGTGTAACTTTCCGGAAGTTTTCACTGTCAATGATTTTCTAGCTCAGAAAGTATTTTTGCTGCCAACTCAACTAACCATTGGCAGTCAGAAAAGGCCTTCACAATTCTCTGTGTTACTCGTCAGTTGTTTGCTTGGACTTTATTTTGTTACTGGTGGGAACGACAGGAAAAGGGAGGCATGCCCCGTAGAATCAAAGTGGCGAGGGCTGGCTCTAGACACACCTGTGGGGAATGGGGAGGCAATTTGATGTCTGTTACCATCTTCAGTTCTGAACTTTGGTGGAAATGTACTAACGATGATCTTTATAGTCCAAACTGAGTCTGAATCCTGACTCTTCCTTTTACAAGGAATCTGAGAGTCAAACTTTGGGCTCTCCTCTTACTTGTACGTGGAGTATCTTGGCCTGAACTATCCTTGCCACATTTTTAAAACCTGGCTAATCCCAGGTGAAATGAGTCCTTACGCTTCATGAGTCAGCTTAGATACTAATTCCTCTTGGAGATCTCTCAATTCTCAGGCCAGACAGGTGACCCTTTTCTCTGTGCTTCATATTACTCATCATATTTACTTCAATTGCGTGTGGACATATCTGCACCTTTCTTTTATCTTTGAAGGCAGGTAACTTTGTAGCACAGTACATCAAGGATATGTGGATAAATATTTGTGGGAAATTTGATCTAGAAAATGTGTCCCACCTGCATTGGGTGGGACCGAGGAGGTCCTTTGTGGCCCTGCCTTGCTTGGTTCATACTTTGGGAGTGCAATGAGTAATGCATGACTGTGGCTACCATCACCTTCATGAATGGGTACTGCCACCACACCCTGAGAAGACTGTGACCCGGGCGCAAATGCTGAGGCAGATTGAGAAGCAGCTGGCAGCTGGAGATGGTAGTTAGCCACAGTCCTCACGGCTGGGCAGTGAGTGTGTTCTTGATGGGGCATCTGGGCGGTGCATCTCTGTGTTTGCCACAGTGACAATTAAGGATTTAGAGAGTGTAGAGTAATTTCTTTCTTTTTTTTTTTTTTTTAGGGATGTTGCATGTTTATAGAATTCTTTTAAAGAGTAAGAAAACTTATGAACCACAAGAGTGGTCTTTGTGGCATTGAGACACAGGCAATGTTTCAACTGGGAGCCTTTGTGTATCTTTTAAAAGCTCACCTCACTTATCTGTTGCCAAGATTCTAAAAATGTGTGTGTGTATGTGTGTGTGTGTGTGTGTGTGCTATTCCTCCCTTCCTGTACCTTCCTCACTCATGCTTCTTGGGACAACAGATTGTGGGAGTCTAATTGAGTCATGTGGTCCAAATCTCTCCTATTGGAGCACCTGGGTGGCTCAGTGGGTTAAGTGTTCGACTTCAGCTCAGGTCCTGATCTCACAGCGTGTGGGTTTGAGTCCCACACTGGGCTCTGTGCTGACAGCTCAGAGCCTGGAGCCTGCTTTAGAACCTCGGTCTCCCTCTCCCTCTGCCTCTCCCATGCCCCCCCCCCCCCCGCCCTGCCCCACCTCAAAAACAAATAAACATTAAAAAAATAAAAAAAATTCTTTCCTATGCAGGGAAGAAGGTCATGTAGCCAAGCAAGCTTGTGGTTAGAGAGACCTTTGTCCCTTGCACTGAGAGCAACAAAACACCATGAGCATAACAAAGGAGAGTAGTATATTTTAAGAGGCATAGTGCATTTCATAAAAATTATGAATATGAATAGATGTCACTCTCAATCTTATTTTAACATTCAACCAGAGAGTAAAAGTGCGTTCTTTTATCAGAAGATATATATCTAGAGCGTCTTTCCATAAAGCTACAAGATACACAGTAGGAAGTGGAGAGACTAGAGTCAGAACACAGAATTGGGGTTATCCCCAGGGCTGGGTTCAGTGTAGACACATCGACAAGCAGGGCATTTGGGGAGTGTTAGAATTTGTCTGGCTGCGTGGGGTCTACCCTAGCTCCTCCTTACTAGTCAGTTACTGTTCAGAAGTCATAAATGTGTGCAGTGTTTTGTAAAATGTGTGCCATGTTTTGCTAAATTAATTTGAGAGAGGACTCTGCTACATATTTTAAAGCTCAACTCATTTTCAGAGGATAAGAACACAATAAAATGTGTATGACATGTGAGTTTAATGGACTAAGGGAATAAGTTTTTATTCAAGATCTGAAAATTGATTTAGAATTTTGTAGTATTCCACAACTCTGTAGTTGGGGCGGACAGGGCTTGTTAAGAAGACATTGTAGACCAGACAACAGAGGTTGGGCACTGACAGCTGAGTCTGCACTCGGGGTCTAGGGTTAGCTATGGAATGGAACGTTCCATGGAACATGTCGGATCCCTTATGAGGAGTGTACAGCATATAAAAACCAAGCGAGTTGTTTGCCAAGTGAGCGGTTCTCTGACCAGACTTCATAAGTCTGCTCACGGGGTAGAAGGTCTGGTACTGAAACACCGGGATTGCCGAGATGGGTTTGGAGCTCTTATTTTGGGAGTGGAGCGACCTCCAATCATAATACCTGCTAACTGGGGCAATGCATTGTACCACATCCCTAGGTTCAACTCGGAACTTCCCTGGGGATGGGAAGGGGCAGGCTCACTGGTTTCTGTTTTACTGGATTACGTATTCACTCTGACCTACAGACATTTAGTGGCAGGGTTTCCAAGTGTCCCAGACAATCTCAATTAGCTCTTTTAAGAAATAACCATATTTCTTTTAAGAAATAACCATAATAAGAAAGTTCTGTTTATATTTCACATTTTGTCAGATTAGTCATTTTGTGCTCATGAAAAATACCTACTAACAGGACTTAGAATAGATTTATCCTTTATTTGTCTGCAGAGTTCACAAAATACTTTCTTTCCTTTGGTTTATAATACTCCCAAAATGATTCCTAAAAATAATATGAGATGCAATGCAAGCGTACTTGAGACAAAGAAGCTTGTTAAAAGATGATTTTCATTTATTTGAGAGACATGAATTGCATCTGAATTTTCAGTTTTTTAAAATAAATTTGGTACATGTTTTGAATTACTAAAATAAATGCAACATCTGAAGTGTCCTTAAACCCCCATTGCTAATTTATTCTTTTTTCCCTTCCCTAAAGGACATCTTTATTATAAATCTAATGTATGTTCTTGCAGTCTGTTTTTTATTGTTTTACACAAATTAAGTATTCATGAGAAGTATAAAATATTATTTTGGCATTATCTAAATTTTTTCACAAATTATGACATATCTTAATATATTCTGCAATATGCTTTTTCCACATGTATTTTTGGGCTACATCTGTGTTGATGTAGCTCTTTTATTATTTTAAATTGCCCTGAAGAAATCTATTGTATGGCATGCCACATTTTATTTATCCATTTCCTCCCTAATGGGACATTTTTTAAAAAGTATGTCACTTAATGACATTCATCAATCTTGCTTTTATTTAAAGAGGATTTTCTGAACTAGTACTATGTACAGGGTGTTCCGATAAAATGTTTCGGTTAATGAAGACCTGCCTATGCTATATGTAGGAGTTACCAATTTCTAGAGGGTTTAAATACAATAAAAAACATAACTTGAAATGTTTCCTGAATATATTTCTACTTTATTGTTTCAAACGATTCTTTTTAAAAAAATTTTATTTTTTAATTAAAAATTTTATACTTATTTTTTTTTCTTGTGCGCAGGCGCGCGAGAGAATGAAATGAGAGAGGGAAGGCCAGAGAGAGAGGGGGGACAGAGGATCTGAAATGGGTTCCATGTTGACAGCAGAGAGCCTGATGATGTCTGGGCTCTAACTTATGAACTGTGAGATCAAAACCTGAGCTGAAGTTGGGTGCTTAACAAACTGATCTCCTTCCCAACCCCCAGGTGCCCCCAATTCTCCAATTCCTTTCTTTTTTTAAGTTTATGTATTTATTTTTGAGAGAGAGAGAGAGAGCGAAACAGCGTGCATTAACAGAGGTGGGACAGAGAGAGAGAGGCAGAGAAGGAATCCTAAGCAGGCTACGCATTGCCAGTGCAGAGCCCTACTCAGGGCTCGAACTCAGAAACCTTGAGATCATGACCTGAGGCTGAGATCAAGAGTTGAACGCTTAACCCACTGAGCCACCCAGGCGCCCATGTTTCAGATGATTCTTAAAGTTAATGTCAGGTTTTATGTACACATGTTGCTGTACTCGAGGAGAATGGTGTTGGGTCACAACCAAAATGAACCTTTATACTCCTCTCCCATGGGGTCTTTACACCTATATCCCCCCCAATAATTAGAATACTGGCAACGGTGTAATTTCTTTTCTTACTCTAGTTTTGAATTTTCATGTCTGGAGTTCGGATTTGAGGAGCCATAGCTCATGAAAATGGCTCCACAGAATACCAGTATTGTGTTTAACCAACTACACGATAGAGCCAGTTATAGGATTATTTTAAGTTGAAATACTGCCGGTGTAAGTATTTAGAATGCACTAGACAGTATAGTCAATGATATATTTTATCATCATGGTCTTCTGATCTCTATGCCATAGCTATACATAACATGTATACATAAACTCTATGAATATTTAAAGTGAATTAGAATGCCTCGTACCTTAACAAAGCAAAATCTAATAGATAGAAATATCTTCCTCGAATCTATAATTTTATAAAATTTGTTGCAATTATGAGCAGAGAGGCATTCTGAATAATTATTTTAGTTTTAGAACTGTTCCCATTGGGAACTTACATGAAATACCACGTTAATATTCTTTTAGAATATAATGCGTTTGCAAAGTATGGAGGCACTTTCTATTATCCTTATACACAAGAGACCTAAGGAATGACATTACGTAGATAATTTTACCTCAACAGAAATAATACAACCACAGACACCGATGATGGGAAAGGCTCAAGAGGTACTTCAGTTCATTAGCATGAAACATTGCTGTGTATCTTAAACTTCTTGTGTCGATCTAATTTGTGTGCCTCTAATAATACCACTTCGAAAAATTTCTGAGTTATTTCTCCTTTTACCTAAGCTAATAACCAGAGACTGCATGATAGGAATTAGAAGCAATACACGCTTTAGATAGATGTCAGGTGGCGGCCTTTAAGCTTTTTGTTTGTTCTTCTAAACATTAGTCTTGCACTCATGTTATCAAACCACAAGAATATAACACGAACTAGTTGACCAGGAGATCATCTGTGGATGCAATTATACTCCCCCGGTCAGTCTTGAACAGCTAGAGACGCATTGTTCATGTGCCCCAAACTCTTAAAAGCTGCCTCTGGTCGCACTTGAAAGCAGATTCGGCTTCTACACAAATATTTTTAACTGATGTTTCATGGAAAGTCCCTAGTGCTTTCTCCTTTTTTTTTTTTTTTTTTTTTTTAGCTTTTAATTTTGAAATAATTATAAATTAACAGGAAGTTGCAAAGATCGTATATAGAGGTCCCAGGTACTCTTTATCTCATTTCGCCGATGACTTTATCTTATGTAACTACAGTAGGATATCAAACCTAGGAATTTGACACTGTTACAGTATGTGTATATGGCGCGATGCCATTTTATCGCATACGTAAATTTGTGTAAAAACCATCGTGATGAAGGCACAGACTGTTCCATCACTACAAATATCTCCTTTATGCTATCTCTTTATAATAGTCGTTACCCCTTGACACCAGCTCTGACCCCTGAGAATCACTAATTTGTTTTCCATCTCTATAATTTTGTCATTTCAAGAATGTTATATAAATGGAATTATAAACTATGTGACACTTTTATCTGATGGTTTTATGGAAAGTCCCCAGTTCCTGCTCCTTTGTTTTTAATTTCCCCCTGGTTGTCTTCTACATTTCACGCATGTAGAGTTATTTTTAGCTCTGACATTTTATAATATTAGTCAAGAATCGAGTGCAAAAACGTAAAGTGACTTAATCACTTTGTTAGCTGCTATGAACATCTGGTGGGTTTTTTTTGGACAAAGTATCTATTATAAATGTATAGTTACTGCTGGATTTCATCTATACGGAAGGGTGGAATATGTCTTCTTTTCAAGAACATGCCTTGCTTATGACCATATATTCAGTGTCTAGTATAGTCTTTGACACGTAACAGGTCTTTAATAAGTTTTGTGGGAAAGATGCATGAATAAGGACCTTTTTTTATTTCTAGGAAGGTTAAAAGCTCATGAAGTCCTGTATCTGTATGAATGGGCAATTTGTGCTAAATGCCCATCAAGAGGAGAATCAGATGATAACCCTACTGAGGATTATCACCTGCTTACTTTGTGATGGCTTCCTCTCTGTTCTGCAGGTGTATGCAGGTGTCTCTCAGCCCAGGTCGACTCTCCCATTTGTAACTGAGGGATTCTGACCTGATAGAGCATGGGCTGCTTCCCCTAGGTTTTGTCTCCAACTTAGAATTCAGGACATCCTCCTGAGTACATCATCCTGACGCATTATCCACTTCTCTGAGTCATGGGGGGGTCTCCCTTGCCTTTGACCTCAGGAGGTCCTGGTGCTCACCTTTTCTCTTCTCATTGGTCATTAGGTTAGTTCACGTTGGTTGCCAAATACAAAGTACAACCCCAATGGCCTTAGCCTAATACACTTTACAGGAGTATTTATATTGTGAATACACTATTGTGAATGTACTATACTGTGTGGGGTAGGAATAAGGACGTTTCATACAGGTGTTGCTTGGAATTCTGCTCTGTGATCATCTTCAATCAGATCTTCCAGGTCCTACTCATTGTGAATGCAGCCAGAATCAAATGAGAAAAAACCTTCGAAGCAGAGAAATATTTATTAAGAAAACAAACAGTTGTGACACGAATCTCCTCAAGTCCCTCCCCAGTTAGCACTAATGATTATCCCTACCTGTTGCATCAATAAGTATGTCAGCCTCAAAATATATGTGAATGGGGGTGTATTGTAGAATGTGGATTATTAGACTGAGGAATTTTTAACTCACTGTTAGGTCAATGGTACATCATTGGAAGCTTTGCATTGGCGAAGGACATGACCAGAGTAGTGTCCCAGGGAAAGCTAATCAAGTGGGGTAACATCTGGGAGGGAAAGCTATAGGTGGGCTGACAAACCATGGTAAGTGCTTGAAATAGCTAGTCGATAAAAATGCAAGTTGTTCACAACACAAATGAAATCTTCTATTTGTAGAATACCTTCACTTTATAAAGTTATTACTGTATTATTAAATTAAATATTCTTTTTTACAAAAGTCTATTGATTTATTTTGAGAGAGAGAGAGAAAGAGAAGGAGAGAGAGAATGCCGAGCAGTCTCGACTCAGCGCAGAGCCTGATGTGGGGCTTCATCTTACAACCCTGAGTTTATGACCTGAACCGAAATCAAGATTCCGATGCTTGATCGACGGAGCCACCCAGGCACCCCAATACATTAGATATTCTTAATGTCTGAGTGAGTCAGGGTAGGTTTCAAAGTTGAAAAAACAAGGGAGAAGAGGGCATGTGACTTGCTCAAGGCCACACACGAGAACGTAAGCTTAGGGCTAGAGTCCAGATGGGAGTTAATCACCATCGATTAGTTTTATTTGTCTTATTAAAGCTTGGCCAGTGCACTAACACGTGAAGGGCATCCTGTGTTGGTCAGTGCCGACGTGGGACTGGTTGTCTTAGGAGGGGCCGAATCACACAGAATTAGAAGGCTCCTGAGAAGCAGGATAGAGGCTTTTTAGCCGGAGATGTCTTTGACTCACAAAGTGTGGGAACATTTCTTACATTCAGGTAAAATAATATCAGATAATATTTCTGAAGTTGCCACAAGCTTGCTGCTCTGCCTTATTATACACTGACCCAGGCAAACACGCATGGTCCTTAATTCTGTGAAAATTGGCAAATGGCTCTGTGGACGCATGAATAAGGTACATTTTGAAAGCCCAGCTGCCTTCTGCACAGATTTGTCGATTGAAAATCTACTCAGAGCATGTAATGCATAAAAACCTCATTTGAATTTGTGCCCTATCTCTGTTAATAACAGCATCTACTGAGACCCTCTTATAAAAGGCTACGAAGTTAATATAACCAAATGATTCCAATTGACCCACATGAGACATTTTTCTGTCTGTTACATGAATGCTGGCACCATAATAGATGTGTTAATTTAATGAGCAAATTATACTAATTGAAATAAAGACCTAGGGGTGTAAAAGTAGCAGAGTAACACTTGCTAGTCATCACCAAAATATTAAATTCCCGACGCAGAAGATCACCTTAACTATTATACAATTAAAAGCAAACTATGCACGCAAAAAGGAAAAAAAATAGCAATAGACGAAATACCAATAGCAAACAAACGGAATTGATAACAACATGATTTTATCATAATGCAGAAACGAAAAACTTGAAAAAAATCACACATGACTAACCCCAAAATATTAAAAAGTTAAAAAAAGGTGGATGAGAAAATTAATTTTAAAGAGAATAGTGCAAACCTAAAAGCCTAAAACATTCATTAAATACGATAAATAATGTTACAATAAAACCCTGTATCTTAGAAGCAGCAGTTTGGTGGGAAGAGGGGACTTTGGATGTCACCTGGTTCTACCCTGTCTTGACAAATATTTATTGCAAGTCTTTCTTGAGGACCTACTCTGTGCCAGTAACTCTGCTGAAAAGTGGGAATACGATAATAAGAAAACAGGCACTGGCCTGCACTCATGGAGCTTAGATTTTAATAACTTTGGGGCGCCTGGGTGGCTCAGGTAAGCACCCAACTCTTAATTTCGGCTTAGGTCATGATCTCACAGTTCATGAGATCGAGCTCCACAATAGGCTCTGTGATGACAATGCAGAGCCTGCTTGGGATTCTCTGTCTGTCTCTCTCTGACCCTCTCCCCACTCATGCACATGCACTCTCTCTCAAAATGAATGAACTTAAAAATATAAATTGTTTAAAAAATAAATATAAAATATGTAATAAAATATAAACATAAAATTTTAAAACATGAAGAAGAAGGCATATGATAAAGGGAAATGATCTGGTTTAGGTCAGAGAAGGCTTCCCGAAGCAACAATATTTAGACAGAAATCTGAACACTGAGGAAGTTCAACTAGATAAGGTTGGAGGAAAGAGGACTAGATCTGTGGCAAAAAAGAGCTTAACATTCTGAGAGACCTGAAAGAAATCCACTGCACTGGAACCCGGAGAATGAGAAAGCATGATGAGGACAAGAACTTGAGCAAGAAGAGGGGACCAGAAAGTGTGAAAGCTCTTGGAAGACACTGTCTAGGCATATAGTCAGTGATGCAGCAATGGATACACACTGAAGGGTCTCAAACATGGTGTCATATTGTCAGACTTGTTTTGAAAAAAAAAATTATGCTATCGGATGGAGAATGGATGGGCAATGGAGCAAGAATGGATGTTGTCAGAAAAGTTAGAAGACTCTTGTGGGACTGGGAAGGTGATGGCCTCTTAAACCAGGGAGATATTGGAGGAAATACAAAGAAGTGAACAGATCTGGAAAATCAGTAGAACTTGATATCTTATTTTATGGGATGTGGAAAAAGAAAATATATATTTGGTATTTAGGGTGCTGGCTTGTACAAAGTTGGATGGACAATGGTAAAGAATACTGAGATAAGGAGCATGGGAAGAGGAGATTTCAGAGGAGCTGGGAGACTGGGGTGGGGAGTTTGAGTTCAGTTTTGAATGTGTTGAATTTGAAATACTTTGCCAAGACCACCATGTTGCATAATCCCAGAAGGTGCCATTCACCTACAATTCAATATGAACGTTATCCCCTGGAATGATCTTTGTAGGGTTGCTATTTTAAGCATTCAAGTGGAAATGGTGAGTAGATAAATATGGGTCTGGCTTTTCAAGGAAGGATCAGGGATGAAAATATTTCACTGAATCTAAGATGCCACCATTTAAAAAATATACCATTATTTTATATGCCACTAAGAAAAATACAGCCACCACTGTGGCATGCCATCAACTGCAAGACCCAGCTTTATTTCAAAGATGTTAAAATGTGGAAAATTAAGTGTCTCATAATTGATGAAATATGGCATCACAGAAATAAATTTGGGTGACATAAGCCTATGGTGTGTGATTTTATTTGTACTCATGGATGAAATGCCTAGGGAGAAAGTGTTGAGGGAGAAGAAAAGATGGCCTAATACAGTCTGAAGGAAATATATTAATGGTCAGGAAAGAAGAGGATGATTCAAGAAAGTCAAAAAAGAAAGGTCACGGGGAGGCACAGAAACCCAGGGAGGGAAAAATTATATTTAAAAAGGAGATACATAAATTGTGCTTAATACTACCCAAAATACCCATGGAATTTATTAAAACGGAAACATTGCTGACTTTAGAGGGTGCTATTTTGTTGATTAGAGGGGACAGAAGTTATTTTGGAGTGGGTGGAGAGTGGCAGGTAGGTGAGAAAAAGAAATCAATGTGTGAAGACTAAGAAGTTTGGCTATGAAAGGCAGGGGAGAGACAGAGGAGTAGTTGGGGAAAACGAGCTTGGGTGAAACTTTCTTTGTAAGGTGAAAGAGACGTGGACATATTTAAAAGTTAATGGGAGGGTGGCTGGGTCGACTGAGTGTCCCACTCTTGATTTTGGCTCAGGTCATGATCCCAGGGTCATGGGATCGAGCCCCACATCAGGCTCTATGCTGAGCATGGGGCCTGCATTGGGATTCTCTCTTTCTCTCTGCTCCTCTCCCTCACTTGTGTGTGCTCTCCCTCTCTCTCTTTCTCTCTCTCTCCTTCTAAAAAAAGGAAAAGTCAATGGAAGAAGCTGAGTATATATGAGGGGAAAGATACAGCTAATAGTATAAGTTGATGACCAGATGAGACAAGACAGGATTCAAAGGTGGATGGATTGGTCTCTGATACCCTCTTATATTTTACATAGGCACAGATAGAGAAAACAGATGAGACCCACCAGAACTGGGTTTTGTTAAATGAGCTAGAGTAGGAATATGGAATAGGAAAGAATGTTACTAATATTATGGCTCATGGAATCTAAGGTGAAGACAGACGTGAGGAATGGGGAGGTCTGTGATGTTAGAGGTCTTGATGTGCCTTCTTATTCTATACAACTTCCCTTGTATGTTCAGCCTGCCTTAAACAAATGGATCCTTCTCATTGGCTTTGAAACATACACACATCTGTCTCATCTTAAAATGATCCCATAAATACAGTGTAACAATGAGTCTAGGATGATGCATCATTGGGGTAAAAAAGGAGAGCCTTGATTTATGGAATTTGTGGGCAGAGCAACTATGGATTGATGGCATAACCACAGTTGTAGGTGGGTTAAGTGGAAGAAAGAGAAAGTCTTTAGAAGAAGGAAATCTTCAAAGACAAAGATGTTAAAAAAGTTGGCTGAAACAAACCCCTTGATATGAGTGTTGGTGCCCCAGGACCTAACGTGGTAAGAATGGGATGGCTGTGAATGGGAATTTGGTGGTGGAAACAATAGGAAGAGGGGCAGTGGGCATAGCTAAATGGTAGGAACTGCAAAAGGGCAAGTTTTATTTTTCTTCTCAGTTTCAGAGTTTGCAGGTTAGAAGATATGGTGTGCGTGGAATCAATAACACAGGGAGGGAAAGATGGGAGGAAAGACACAAATATATAGAATCTGAACCCAATAAATTTGATGCAGAGAGGGACATTATCTCTTCTCTTCTTGCTTCATTTCATAGCAAAGCTTCTACTATAGCCAAAGGATGGAACTAGTTCCTGGAAAGATTTGTCTTGTCATTTGAGAACAGGAGTCAAGTGAGGAATGCTTGACCACTACCTGCACACAAAGGGGCCCTTCTGGGGTGGGTCCTTCAGCCCCGAAGCTCTCGTTGAGTGGCCAGTTCCTTATGTGAGTCCCCCGAAGGTCATTTCGCGCCCCCCCGCCCCGCTGGAGGCTGAGAGCAGTGCTGGTAGTGAACCAGTTGGGTCCTGCTAGCCTTCCAGCTGCATCATGAGGAAGAAAGAGAAAGGAGTGGGGGAAGCAAATTTTTGACTCTTACGTGGTCTTCACAACCTTCTAGAACTGGCTCACTGAAAGCCCTTGACAAGTGCCTTTCTCCTTTGATAGAGATTTGATACTTTGTACTGTATAAGGAGAAGCAATGGGAGAGACTTAAATGGGTGTGCACAACCTTGAACTCCCCTGGAGAGGGAGAGGGTCACCAAAAAGGATTTACCAGTCAGTCATATTTATGGTTACTTATTTTGAGAAATCGAATTTTCATAAGAGCCACTGCTATTTATTCTTTAAGGTAAGACACAAAATTATCTGGCTTAGACTTACTTTGGATAAATTATTTAGTGAGATTTAGTTAGTTCTAGCTTTAGCAGCGTAGCACTGGGACGCGCATAGCCCCCTTTCCAACCCTTCCTGCAGTATAACGAAACTGATAGGCCAGATTTAATATAAGAGTCATAGATCTCTCCTTGAGATGGTATTGGCCGTGGATTTCATTTTTATTTCCTATTAGGATGAAAAAACAATTTAGTATTTATATTGTCACAGCACAAATTCAAGGGTGCTGTGACACCCTATCAAATGCTCATCATTTGATAATATAAAGTAGGCAAGTTCGTGCATTATTGTTTTAGGATTCATCTTATTTATTTATTTAGTTATTTTTAACGTCAGTCTTTTGAATTTGTGTATACATATATGCGGGAATGGTGGCGAGGAGAGGTTCCCACTGCGCAGTTGGTGTGCCCCCCAACACCCATACTTCTGTACTGCCTGGTTGAACAGAACTGCAGTGGTATGATTGCTTTAGGAAGTGCGTGCTAATGCTTTTTGCCCACAGACCCAACACACCTAGCCTTGCTTTACCAGTGTCAACATGGAATCTGCAGTGAGGTAATTAGCCTGCAACTCACTAGCTTTCTGATACTGACATGATGACTTAACGTTTTGGAACCTTACTTTTCTTCTAATGGAAACAATTCTACCATTATTGTGCATTTCTTGGAAAGATCTCGTGAGATCCGTACCTTAGACATTTGCACAGCACCCAACACATTTTAGAGGCTCAAGTGATGCTCTTTCTTTTCCCTATGTTGGAATAATACATTGGAAAAGCTACAACAGATGATTTTTCACTTTTACAATATACTGGGAAGAGGAAATACTTATAAGTTTTTATCAATATTATAATAGGGAGAGAAATTGCTTAGTATTAATCTGATCATTCTATTCACTTTGTTCTTGAAACCTGATATGATTTATTTCAGCAGGAATTTTTTTTTTCTTTCGTACTCTTCATTATGATTTAACAATGGTGGATCTTCAGTGCTTTTTTCAGGGAAAAAAGCCAAGTATTTCTTTAGTAACATCAAAAAGGAAGCATTTGGGGAATAGTTTTATTTTTTAAAAATATATTATTATTATTTATTATTTATTTTTTGCAAGAAAAAAGGGCATGCCTCTGTGCAAGTGTGTCTGTATAAGCTCCATAACATTTAAACAGACCTCAGAGATGAATATGTTACTAAAAGTTCTTTTGAAAATGGCATGCATATTTAGTTATTTTAGAAATAAGTTATTTATTTATTTATTTACTTGGCTATTTTTCTCTCCCATTAAAAAAAAGCTAAAGTAACATATTTGGAATTCTATTAAGACATCATATGAAAAGTTTCATCATTAAGAAATTTTGGGATTGCAAAGTTTTCAAAACACCCAGTTGATCGAATGCTTAGATTTTAACTATCTCTAATATAAATCTTGCATTGGGGTGTTTTTGAGGGTAAGAAAAAGATTAGAAGTTTTCATTGTGTTTTAAGGCTCCTTTAAGCACACATTTTTATTCCATTCGTTTCTCTAGGCTCACACACTCCTTTAAAATAAAATTGCCCTGTTCGTGGTTGGCAAGTTTTTGTTGTTGTTGTTGTTGCTCTCAAAAATATATTCTTGAGTAAACATTCAGAGTTCCTTTGACAAGGTGGACTATTTTTTAATGAGGACACTAAATTCAGAGTGAGTAGCAGGCACTTTGGGAATGTACATAAAAACAGACTTACTCTGAATTTCTGTTTTGTCTTTAACTAGTCTACGTGGTACTTGGAAATTGATCTGTTTCTTTTCTCCATCATATTGTCTAATCTCAGTTTAAACTAAAAAGTTTTAAAGTTCTTCTGAGGCAGTTTGGAGATTATTGGCTAGCTTGAATTTAAGAAAAAGCAGGAAGAAAAGCTCCAAATATACCAGCGCAGGGAGGATTGTTAGGGGCAGTTAACATTAAGTATTAATGACCATATTATCTTTTTTTTTTTTTAAGATTTTTTTTGTTCATTTATTTTTGAGAGAGAGATTGAGAATGAGAGAGAAAACATGAGCAAGGGAGGGGTAGAGAGAGGGAGACACAGAATCCGAAGCAGAGCCCCACATGGGGCTCGAACTCATGAACCATGAGATCATGACCTGAGCCAAAGTTTGAAGCTTAACCAACTGAGCCACCCAAATGCCCTACTGACCTTATTTTCTTGTATAATCCTTTCAATCCTGCTGTGAGGATTAGGATTGTTATCATCACTGCATTGATAAACAGGAAAGCAAGTATATAACCAGAGAAGCTATAAACTCTTCTATAGTCCTAGCTTCGGATACTGCAAAGCTATTGATCTTACCTACAATCTTAGCAACTCCAGACAGTATGTGAAATCTTGTCTCTGGCCAGAACATTGTCTAAAATGTGTCCAAAGGTCAAGGGAGGGGGAATGGGGCTACATTTCAAGAAAATATCCGTTAGGGTAAAATTATTGATTACTTCTTTTCCTTTCTATGGCCTTGTTCACTACAGGTGTGCCCAGTATATTTGTCATCTCTAAGTAGCTCAGTAAAGCAATTATATTCTAAATTCCTGCAACTTAACTGGGGGTCTATGGACCGAAAGCGTGGAGTAGTGTTAGAAATGCCGGATCTCCAGGGCACCTGGGTGGCTCAGTCGGTTGAGCGACTGACTTCGGCTCAGGTCATGATCTAACGGTCCGTGAGTTCGAGCCCCGTAGGCTCTGTGCCGACAGCTCCGAGCCTGGAGCCTGCTTCGGATTCTGTGTCTCCCTCTCTCTCTGCCCCTCCCCTACTCATTCTCTCTCTCTCTCTCTCTCTCTCTCTCTCTCTCTCTCTCTCTCTCTGTCTCAGAGATAAATAAACATTAAAAAAAAATTTTAGAAATGCCGGATCTCCATCACCACCCCTGCAATCAGAAAATGCATTTAAAAAAATCCCTGCATCAGTGGAATACACTGGTCTCAGCCAATATCTCAAAGTGAGGGTGAACACATGGCATGGTGCAAAATAACCTGTTGTGGTACACTTTAAATTTTATTTATTTTTATTTAAAATATGTAAGAAAAGGGGGAGCCTGGGTGGCTCGGTTAGTTAAGCATTGGACTGGATCTCGGCTCAGGTTTTGATCTCAGGGTTTGTGGGTTTGAGCCCTAGGAGGGCTCCAAGCTGACAGTGTGGGGCCTGCTTGGGATTCTCTCTCCCTCTCTCTCTGTCCCTCCCCGGCTTGTACCCTCTCTCTCTCTTTCAAAATAAACAAATAAGCTTAAAAAAAAAATGTAAGAAAGGGATTAAGCTTATGAATGACTAAGCAAGGAGTGACTCTGGCGCCCCCACATGGTCCTATAGGTGATAGCCAGGATACTCCAGGATCTGAGAAGTCAACTGCTCTCCGGGTTCCCCAGAATTGGTTCCACTTACTCATGTGCTTTCAGTGTATTGCAATAAAGTATAATTACTCTGTGCCTTTTTAAGTGGGCATATCTAATTTTAACTTAATGAATCCTCCCCAATGTACAAGACTTAAAAGATTCTCCCAAACTGTGGACCAAAGGTCATGCTCAAATGGCGGTAAAGTGGACAATAACGTTTTCAGGGTGGTTAGCTTCACTTACTCCAAGTAGAAACTCTTTGTAAGCTCAATGATGACATTAAGAAAGCAATATAAAACCAACCCCCCGCCCCCAATGTTCTAATTAGATCTTACAATAAATCAATAAAATTAGGAATCATTACGGTATTGAAATATGGAATTATATCCATTACCATTAGCAATGGACCATCCCTAAGCACATATCTGCATATTGTAACTTTCGGAAAAATCTTTTTCAGTGGTGATGTACATTAAAACCACTGTAAAAATAAACTTACAATACCTTTGAGTGGCTGAATCTCAAAGGGTTAAAGCAAGCAATCACTTTGCTTTCATTAAAATAATATGAAATCAATGTAAATTATTTTCTTATGTAATAAATTATTGAACATTTTAAGCAATTTTTAGAAAAAACTGTTTCCTATGCTCTTAAATAAAATATAATTTATTGAAAATAAATATTTCACTGTGACATTATCTAAATTTCTAGGTTTTAAGTTTCATAATTACACAATACACTAATTTAACAATAAAAGTATATACACTTTACATTTTATACATCTATAAAACAAGCCCCCCAAACTTTCTCTCTTTTATCTCATTTTAAGTGCATGTATCCCAGAACTCCTAGGAGTAGTTGGGAGGAAACCTGGTCAGTATCTCTTTCAAGAGAAACTGGAAGATGAGATGGTCACCACTTAATTTCACATTTTTAACAAAAGGACTCACATTCAGGTCTTAAGACATTCATTTTCTCTTCCCTACTTTCCATTAAGTCTCTGATTTATTCTAAGTCTCACTGATGCCATATTTGGGTGATGGTGACTCAAAATCAGCATCCTGAAATTTGTTACCAGCTTGTGATCTCAAACTAATTGCTTATTTTGATAAGACAGCAAAACGATTGACTGTAACTATCTTTACACTTTTGTTACTCTGGATTACAGCTCACCTAGGTTCCTTTTGACGTGTTAAAAGGTTTTCTCAACAGTTCCATTTGTTGGAATGGTAGTATAACACGAGTTCTTAGATGTGTGATGAACACCATACATACTCTCAAATTTCTGTTATTTGTTGGTCATCACATAAATCCCTTCTCCTCTTCTTCTCAGCACTTGGCACGACTATGTTTCCCAGCCTTATATGCAGTCAGCGTGGTCCTTTGCTTGGGTTCTGAAGGGAATGAGAGCCAACACTGTATTCAGGCTCAGGTCTTTTTCCAACAGGATGTGTCTCCTGCATGCCCTCGTCTTTCTGCCCCTGGGACATGACAGAACAGCCCATAGGATACGGACAATGATGGCAGGGTCCTGGATGGAACGAGACTGGAACTCTGGGTCCCTGTGTGGAGGAAAGCTGCCTGCCGCAGCCAGAAACACCTGCCTGGACTATCATGGGAGCAAGACATAGGGACCTTCTGAGGGTTTATTTACTGCAGTAGTGTATACTATATTAACAATGTGTTTTAGGAATATGCTCAGTGCAGTTTGTTTTAGTTTGCATTATTTTAAGTGAATTTTCTTTTTCTTCAAATTTCACAATCTGTTGTGTGTCTCTGTTGACCTTGCTTGGAGTTTTATTTTATTTTTTTCTGTTGCTGGGTTGTGATTTCTGGTTCATACACTGGTGGGCAAACTGATATTTAAATCTTATTTCCCATCACATTTGATAGGAAAGGCTCTTGCAGCTTCTCTTATGGTTTTCTGCTAGGCTTGCTTAATGTACTGATTTGCACAGTGGGATAAGCTAGAAAACATATTTTAAATCTGAAAGCTTATATTCTGCTGAACAGAGCAAACATTGTGGAAAAGCAGTAAAATGTGCAAAATCTGTCAATTCTCCACACCCCTGCATTGTAAAGGCTCTTGTTAAAAACTCAAAAATGGCAGAATGCAGATTGCGTTTATGAAAAGTTGTCTTCCTGTGTACCACACGTAATACATTTGAGGCTTCTGCCTGAAGAAATTATATGCCGAATATTAGCCATTTTAGGAAATAGTCATACACACTTGACCACATTCATAACTACTTTATACTCTGCTTCGCAAATCTCTGGTTATTATGGAGACTTGAGAGTGACCATAACAGTTTGGAAAGTATACAAGAGTATTTATTCCGGGTCACCTACTCCACTGCCAAGTTCCTCAGCTCTTGGGGATATGATTCATACCCCACTTCCAAGGTTCAGAGACTTTCCCTACATGAATAATAGAATTATTAGGCTGGGAAATTTCTTAAGAGACTACCCGATGCTAATTCCTGCGCTTACATTCATCACAGTCTGTGGAACAAAGTGCATTTTTCAAAATCCCTTGATGGCTCGTTTCCAAACTTAAAATCATCCTTACACAAATTACTTGAGGATGTACGTAGGTAACAGATCGACAGAAAAATTGTGAGACTGTGAGAGAAGAAAAAATAATCAGCTCTAAAATCAAATATTTCCAACGCTAGGAAGTCAGGGATAGAAGTCACTCACCTGGAGTAGGAATAAATATGATACTAAACATTTCTTAACGTTTTGTTCCATTTGATTCTCAAAACAAAGCCTGCATACTTGACTCATTTGAAGCTTCGAGATATTTTGTAGCTTACTTTAAGAGGAAAAAAAAATAAAGATACCTGGGGCTAAAATTCAGATTTCCCTTATTCTGCTCCACTGTCATTTATTACTTGTGGCACATAACCTGTATCTTCCTCACAATATGGTCTTCTCCTTTTCCAGTTCTCCCTAATTAAGGGAACTAGAGCACAGCAGGGACAATTTCTGTCAGGGGTACTTCTCTAGGTGGGAATGTTAAAGATTTTGCAAAACCAGCCGTCTTGGGAACAGTTAGTGAGTGAGTGGGAGGTCTCCAATTCCAGAAACGCAGAGTCTGGTCAAGTCGTTTTCTTTGCATTGAATGGCCCTGTGCGGGTGTGCCCCTCATAACCCTGCTTTAGAGGAAGTGATCTAAGAAGCCTTTCCTAAAATTATTCTCTTGATGCTGATGAATGTGGTTCCTGATACGGTGAAAACCAGAGTCACATCATATTTAACATGCAAGTAGACACATAGCTTCATTTTGATGAGTAAACTGAAAAATAGGGAAAGCTACAAAAGCATTTGACTTAGTTCCTCCCTATAATATATAAATTAGTTATATGAAACCTTTTACTTTTTATTCTTGGCTTTTTAAGACCAACTTTAATTCTATTTATTCCTACTAAGTCTTATTGTTTAAAAAGTGGTTTGTTTTCCAGGATTTGTCATCCATGAAGAGAATGTTCTAATATGTATATTGTTAAGGGTCTTGGGAGGTTGTAAAGTCTCAGTGACATTCCTAGGTTATATAGCTAGATTCCTAGGTTATATAGCTAGGAAATTTTAATATACTGGAAAACTTGAAGCCTAAGCAAATTTTAAATCTTTGCCTATGTCACCCGACTGATAAATGTACATTGCCTTACCCACTGAGCTACCAGACTGATGGAAGCAATGTTGATTGGATCCCACAAAATCAAGAGTTTCTTAGCACCTTTACAAAGGCAACCAAGGAAGTTTGTATCAATTAGGATGTTTTCAAGA